>NW_021849298.1:478535-522490 GCF_003651465.1 Formica exsecta | reverse complement strand
ATATATATATATATATATTCGCGCCCGCGCGACATGTCGACGACCTAGGTCAATGATCCCGCCGGGAGATGCTGCGAGCATCGCGCGCGCAACTGAATTGCCGCGATTATTCGACAAAAGATAGTTAGGATTTTATCGATTCGTCGAGAAAAGAAAGCAAGATTTGCTTATACGCCAATCGAGAGATAATCGCCGTTGCTTTCTCAAACGGCGTACTGGCCACTTTCGCCCGTTGCGACATTCTGCCGTGTCGCGGGGAACGACGTTACGCAAACGGTCAATGACCCGGCAAACTAAATTTTAGAAACTCTTTTCACGAAAAGCGTATTTCGCGAGAAATGCACACGGGAGGGGATGCGACGTTTTACTTAATCTGGTGTGACAGCGAGCTCAGAGCCAAAATAGACTGCTTTTTTACAAATATTCTTTTAGGATTAATAATATATATATAATACTTTTTGTGCATATGGGATGTTTTTCGCATTCGAGAAAAAGAGAAAGGGACAGAAAATAATTTTAAATTTATTATATGATTATTGAGATACAATGAAATATAAGATGGGCTAGAATCTTCAAGTCATATTAATCGCGACGTTTCTTTTAATAATAATTAGCTTATTTTAAATATTTAAATCTTAATGAAAGTGCGGGCGGATAAAACAAGAATTTATCTTTGCGCGTGAAATATTAAAAAGACTCACCATCACGACTCATGCCGACGGCGATGCACTTTTTGAGACGGCAATACTGACAGCGATTCCTGTTGATTCGGAGGATGCTGCACTGTTGATTCTTGGTGCACGGC
The DNA here is from genome assembly GCF_003651465.1 of Formica exsecta. Taxonomy (NCBI): domain Eukaryota; kingdom Metazoa; phylum Arthropoda; class Insecta; order Hymenoptera; family Formicidae; genus Formica; species Formica exsecta. The sequence continues at coordinate 521,685 of NW_021849298.1, read as the reverse complement.
CGATACTGAATCTTCTGCTGGATGCTCCGGCGGAAAAAGCCCTGCGAATCACCAACGAAACCCTCGTCAATTTGACCGTCGCTGTCCGACGAAGACCCCGATGAGCAATCGGTCCCCGAACGCGGGGCGGCCAAATCACATTCGCACAAGCACCCCATTAATTCACTCCGGCTTAGGAAAATTTAAATCGCACGGCTATCTGAACGAATATGCAAAAGTCTCTCGCGTATGGTTTATATATCGCGTTAACCAAATAATTATATCACTCGGTACGTATCCTTCGGTTCGAAACTGATGACGCTACCTAGGCGAGGGTATCCTCTAAAAAAGCGGCAGATCGTCTCTGACGACTTGCGTCAGTCACTGTGTTTTTCTCACGTCTAATCCGCATTCACCAAAACTCGCGTGTAGTCTCTTCTCGGGTACTCGGCTCGCGGTGGACGCGCGTACCAAAGTACAACGCGAGTTTTCGGAGGGGAAAGAAGCGACCGTTTGTATCGGAGCTTGGCTGTGGACTGGCTCTTTCTAGCACAGAGAACATAGAGCCTCGGCACATTGCCTCTGGCATGCCGAGGTGGGGGACACTGTGACCTAATTCCCGGACGTTCACCCGCAGTTCACCGCGTGAAAGTGAGAGTCCCCCTTGCGCGCACTGGCGCTCCTCGGCCGTCTCCCTCTTTGAGTTCTCTCTTTCTCCTAGTCTCTCTCTCTCTCTCTCTCTCTCTCTTTCTCCCTCGCACTAGAGTGAACCCTAGATAATGTCTTCCTCGTCGTATCTACCGCGAACGCTAGCATAGAGGCTCGCGGGCGCTCTACTAACGGGTTTCTTCCCTCTCTTCTCCCCACCCACCGTCCGGAGCCACCCTCTCCGAACGACCTGCCCTACCTCCACCTCTCGGTTCCTACCCTCGCGCTGATACCCCTCTAACGTCCACCTACTCGCAAATATAAACGCGAATATAGAGAAATCTCCCTTGCTATATATGTATATTTTTGTATATGTCCTTTTTATCTCTCAATCCCTCTTGTTAACCGCTACATATCCATGAGGAGGATGAGAGTTGAGAATGAATAAAAATTGGGAAAGGGGTAGGTTAGTGCAAAGATACTTCCCGTCGTGTATCGGTCAACGACCTCGCGAGACGATTACGTAACGCGCGACAACGTGTGGGGGATCCTTCGTGAAGTTTCTATGTATGTTACCGTGGTCGTCGACGTGTCGTGTCGACGGTCGCGCGTGTATGCACGTACGCATACGAAAAGTTGGCGATGCTCGTCGCCAAAGTAACTCCGCTGTGTGTGACGTCAGACGCGCGACCTCGCCTACCTCAACTTCGTGCAGAGCATCGTCGAGAGAACGATGTACCGTTGCACCTCCGCGCCCGGGCTGTCAATCGGCTCGAGCGTTTGATGCAAGTCAATGAACTGTCAGTGTTGCCAATGTTAAGCATCGCTGCCTCCGATCATTCCAATCGGTTGATCCTTTGAATGAGAAGGCAACTTGTTTCGAATGAGATAACGTAATAAAATTCAAAATTCTCCTTCAATTAAAATTTGTTTTGAGAGATTCGATTTTTTTTCTTGCAAGATGTTTCAAATATTATATTTAAGACGGAAGTAGAATAATTATACTTTATTTATTTTGTGCATTTAAAGTGGATCTTTCGCAGACTGGCAAGTCTGAAAAGTTCTGATTCGAGATTTACTTTTTGTGAAAAACAAAATTACAGCAAAGTGCTATCGGGGCATGAGCTACCATCGTGGATGCCCGGACGAGGCCAGCAACCCCTGTTGAACCTCTCGGTCGGCGGGAATCCGACAAGCGAAGGGTGAAGGAGGCGTGTGGGGGAATGCGGTGCATCGATCTCTCGAACCGTGCAAGGCCCGTGTCGGGTCAGGGGGCGACTACCTTTGCGCGCTATCTCAAGCTGTTCCGCGTCTTATTCTTAAAATCCTTACCTTTTTAGAAAAAAAGCAAACTAGAAAATCGAGAGTTGATTTGTAGCTGCTAAAAATATTTCTAAAGATTCCATTTTTTTTTTTTATTTGATATTTCCAACTTGATTTGTACATGTAAACTCGATTTTTAAATACCGACGATAGAAATGTTCTGTTCCACAATTCCAACAATGATCATTAGATTTAACAATAGTTTCGAGAAAAATGCATCGAGAAGAGAACCAAACGAAATGCCGCACTCGCGGTTCGCTCGCTCGCATCCGCCGAAACTTTCGCCGGATTGAGAAAGTTCTGCTTTATTCTCCGTTCTCCATTCGCGCGTCGCGTTGAGAAAACTCATTCCGCAAGTCTTTATTATTGCAATTAAATTTTGATCGAAAAAAGATTGTGGAGTTTTCACCAATTTTCTATAATAAAGACCGAAATATGCAACGGCTTAATAATGATCAATATGATAAACAAAAATTGACATCGCGGTTCTAATTTTTGGAAGAGGTGTCGCGCTATCATCCTGGCGAAGGGGACCCTTTGTTGATCGGTTAAAGCTCCAATTTTATTTTCCGTGGAAGCGCAGCGACGACAGCGATAGCTGGCAGGAACGGCGGTGACGGTATACGGGGTTGTATGCGCGTACATGCTTGCATATGAGCACATATATAGGTAAAGAGAGTGTGAGACATATACACGATGTGGTCGCGGGGCCAACGACCGGAGCGCGCGACTGCTGCAACGGATGGAGGGACGAGAGAGAGGAGGGACGGCGATCTGTGACTGAGGGACGGTAGGGGAAGGTGAGCGTATCTGCTGGCACAGAGAAAGAGTGGGAGCGGGAGGTACCATAGTAAAAGTAGGAGGCAGCTGAGGAGGGAGGGAGAGGAGGACGCGAAACGGAGTAACGGTGACGTACGTAACGCGCGCGCGTGCGCCGCTCCAACAGTCGCGACACTCTCCGCTCCGCTCCGCTCCGAGGGCATTAACCGCTCGCTAGCTCGCTCTAGCACTCTCCTACGACCCCAAGAATTTGCCGTTCTATTCTGTTGCCCGGGCATCGATATCGGTAAAGTCGATCGCGGAGGTCAGAGATGATCGCTTCTGTGCGCGCAGTTTTGCACCCTGCTGATATTATTGAACGATAACAGCGATACAATTATTAAATTATAAAATTGGATATCGATCTCAATCTCAATTTTGTGTACTAGAAAGAAATGCGTACCGAATCCTATCGGTATCTAAAGCGCTTATCAGTTAATCTATCAATCATAAATTCTAGAATGACCTACTCAAAAATTGGATCAATCTTTATCTTCGGGATCGCGTTTGTAAAATGATTAAGAATCGATTGAATTCCTTTCCTGTAACAAATTTTCTCGATCCTTCCATTGTCATCGAATCGAATTATTAATGCGACGAAACGCATCCGCGTAAATTGCGAACCCTTTCGAAGCTCATTGACTCACGGATACGTAATAAAGCGGCGTGACGCGTGCTGGAAAGGCAAGAATGATCTATTATATTTTTTGCCGATGGTATCATGTTTCGCGGGACGAATTTATCGGGTGTAAAAATTGCGGTGGTCCGATTTCGCTCGGCGGGGAAGCGTTATCTCGAAGAGTTCCCGCTCCGGTGGACAGATACCACGTCGAGCGAACACCTACCACGATAATAAGCGACTGACCCGATTCTAAAGTAGATGCACCGGGGTCAGTAACCTCAAGCGAGCACCGAAATACTCGCGCAATCAAATGAAAATGAGATCGCGACTCGTTACGACGTCAAAAATGACGGTTACCCGAGAGAGGAAGGGAGAGTGGGGGGAAGGCTTCCCCGTGGGAAGGGGTGTGCGGAGAGGATAGCGGAATGAGGGAGGAGGAGAAGGAGGAGGGAGAGAGTGACGTAACTGGCTCGGAGGGTCGACGACCGGAGGGTTAATGCACCGGCGGTCGCCTGATTTCAACCCTCCGGAAAAAGCGTCGACGTGCACCTCCACCGATGATTGTTTCGTCGCGGAGATTTAAAGAGGAACTCTACTGTATTGAAGAATCTCATTTTTTTTTTTCTTGAATAACATCTAATCTTTTCGAGAAAATTGGCCACATGAAAATATTCCAATACAGCGATTGATTTTCCATAAGTTCATATATTGAGGGAGAACTTTGGAGATTTATATCTTTTAATTTTAAATTGAGATTTCCTAATTGGAAGAGAGCTCGTGTTTCAAAATGAAAAATGCATTTTTGTTTCTTTAACACAATTTCAAGCTATTTTATAAGTCAAAATTTATCAATTTGAAATATTACTAAAGTATATAATATTAATTTCATGAGAATCATATTTATTTCAAATCTCGCTATGATATGTACCGTTATGGTAGCAAGAGTAGGGCAATAATAGCGCCGTTCGACTATTTCCGAACCGTAATCGATTTAGCTCAAATTGATTTTAAAATATTTATTATCTATTTTGAAAATATTCTCGAATCTACATTGATTAATAGAAAATCTATAAAAATATCGTGTGTGCGTGTATATACTCTCTTACACGTGACGTTGTGTTACATTGGCAAGCTTTTTCCTACGGCGAAATTAATATTTCAGTGTTGCAATCCGCGTGGAGAAAAGTAGCATACTGCCGATGAGACTGTAGAGCGAAATAGTGCAACAGTGATGCGACCGAGCGACCTAGTCTTAAAGATATCCAACACTCTTCCGCGTTCTCTTCCCTTTCCACACAGCCCCTCTTCCAGTACCTTAAGACGGTCTACCGCTAGCGGCTAGGTCACTCGGTGGAGACTCGTTCGGTTTAGCGCCTCTTACGGCGTTGTGGCCATAAGTTACTGACCTAGTCAACCAACCGGGGGCCATGACTCTGCCCGACCGATTAGTCTTTCCAGTAAATTTCAGCCGTCGGAACGGTGGCGGAAAGTGGGAGGACGGATAAAGGGGACGGAAAAATCCTTAGCCAGGTGTTTCCACATGGAATGCGGCCGATCTAGTTCTTTTTTTTCATGCCTACAATAGGAGCGATGAAAGCAGAAGTACCTGCTCCGCGCCATGAATCGAAAGGTCCTCCCGATACTTTCGCCTTCCCGCGGTTGCAACGATGATCACTGGGTTTTCGGTTGGCCCAACTCTCTCTTTTAGCTCCCTTCTTTCGGGTTCCCCACCGTAAAATGTCTACTGGCGGTTCCGTTCGATTATCTCAATGGGAGAAGCACAACCAGAACGAATTATTCATCTAATACCGCGCTCTCAAAAAATTGCGTTTAAAGAGTATGTAGCTATTGCTCTGTCTAATCTAATCTCAATAATCAAAATTATATTCAAGTATCTGTGCATTGATATTGTATTATATAATCATAAACAACGGATTAATATAGAAGAGCTTTTTTTTAATTTTGCAAAGCAAGAATAAATCTAAATATAAATCAGTAATAAATGCAAATGCAACTGTTAAGTTCTTTAATAATTTATATCGTAATTGCGACAAATTCTTGGAAACATTCTTACAGATAATAATAAGTTTGATAAAAAATATCATGTCTTACAAAAATAAAAATTAAAAAAAAATTTCTTTCTTTCCCCGTGACTATTGCATTTAAATAGGAAACATATTACATAACTGCATATATTTTATACAAAGATTCGTAAAAATAACCGTGAATCGTTTGTGAAGATTAGAAGATGATAATACGAAGCTGCCGCGCGAGTGGTCTAAGTCGATCTGCGAGCGCGAACGATGCACAGCACCTGGTGGTATAACCACCTCCATCCTCGCATCGTGTGTCGATGGAGGTGGTAAAGTCAGCGGTGGGTAGTGGCGCCGTTCCTTCACTTCCTAAAACGCGTCGATAGCCAGTGCTATCCCACTTCCGGTTGAGTGTTGAAAGACGCGCGTACAATCGAAACAAAAGATGTCAAAATCGGGACATAATTTAAACAGCTCGTGAAAACATCCTCGTGACGAGACAAAAAAAAAACATCCGAGCGAATATTTATTCCGATACGAAGATAATGAAAGCACAAAATACAGCAATAATTCTCCGACTTGAGTGACATTTCCAGCATCTTCGGGCCTCAAATATCTTCTTAACAATTTTTCATTTTGTCAGGATATTAAGCTGTTAGGTATGAAAACTACTGACAAAAAAGGGATCTTTAGAAGGAATTTGAGAAGCCTACCTGCTGTGAACCTTCCGAATTTCTTTAACGCGGACAAGTTGTAGCGATAAAAAAAAATCACATTTTCCGCCCAATTTTACGCAATATATTACGCAATGGTTAAGTTCATTTACTAAATTAAGCGTTTCTTCCCGAGAATGATGGCGTCCTAGCATAAAAAATGGCGTAGAAGCATAGCGAATGTCGACGGGAATCTACAAGGAAATGACTGATGTTTTTAATCATGATTGCATCGATCGTTACAATCATTAAGAAGTTCGATGGTCGATCGCAATGACCCTGGCAATACGTAAATCGAAAATGACCTTCGAAGAGATTCTTTGCCGATGTGGGAGAACTACCGGGTCGTGAAATAACCTCAAGGACCACTTCTCACGACTCAAATCTCTTATGATTTCCGCGTGACCAAGGTTAACCCGTGCTCGGTCGACAGCTCCTATGTAGCCTTGGTTTCTCACTTCACGCACATTCACATTCACGCACATTCATTCCTACTGGCCGTACTGCGCATCCACAATTTCGATATTCTCGAAGATATTATAATAATCTATTGCCACAAATTCTTTAAACTATTTTAAACAATTTTAATTCAACATATTATTTGGACAAGTTGATCTTACTTTAATGGAAATTTGATCACATACATTTTTTCTTGCAATTCTGTTACTTTTTTTAATATATTTTATCTTTATAAAAAATCTTTAATTAAAATCATTTATCTCTGTCTCTAATTTTTGTATTTTTCGATTACAAATCAAATTACCGTTGACATCTATGACAACGGTAAAGCAAGATCAATATTGTTAACAAAACACCTCGACAAACATATCGAAATTGCTTGGCGCGAAAACACAACTCGCGCTGCAATCGCTTGCGCGACATCGGATTCCGTCAGCAGAATCTTTGATTTAAAAATCCGATTAGATATTGTAACGTAACCCTCCTCGAACCGAAACGTTAGCGCTGGCGGAATCGGATCGCTACGTTAACTGACAACTGATCCGCCGTCGGTACTCACCTTGCATCCCTCGCAGGAGTGGACTCCATAATGAAAACCGGACGCCTTGTCACCGCAGACCCGGCACAACACGGTCGTCCCATCGAATTCTGAAACAAGCGAGAGAAATGCGTTCCGTTAATGCAGGTCGTCGCAACGATAATCCTCTCCCGCGGCTTCCTCTCCACGTGCCGCGGTGCGGCTGCGAGAGAAAGGTGGGAGGGAAAGAAGAACACTTTCTCCTCTCTCGCGCGCGTGCGGCGTGTTACAGCATCGCCGTATTACAACTTTCTGCTTTCACCCGCGGTCCCACCCACGCTTTTTTTTTACGCTCGCACGCGCCTATCTTAAATTACATTATTTATCACGCCGTCAAAGAGATACCGGCTTATTCTCGCGTACCTATGTTAAGTTCGGGTTCGGGTTTAGCGGAGGAGACTGTCGAATCCATTGTCGGCATACTGGAACTAAGATGATGAGCTGCTAACTGCACCACGTGATACGGACTAATCATGCCCTGAGCGGGTACGCGCGGCACGTTGGACGCACGGGAGTCATGCGTAGACACGCCGGCGATTAGCGATTCGGATGCGGGTGATGTTGCCAGCGTGTCCTGCGCACTACTGTCCGCAATAAGAATCATGTTTTGTCGGGAGAGGAAGCTTTCACTCTGTCAGTGTTTTCTCGTCCCGGAAGGAAACTCCATCCGTTTGCTCACGACACTGCACTGAGAACGATTAGGTCCACATTTACAATATCGGTCCACTGGTCCTCATCTCGCTCTCACTGTCACTACGCTCACTGACCGATCACTAATGAATATCGATTCGCGTGCGCGTGCCCCAACTTCCGTTCGAAAACTTCGCTCTGAGGTGTACGACGGATCGGTACGATCTGCGGTTGTGCAAAGGTTACGGCCAGGTGTTATAGCGATGCTCGCCGGCAAACGCAACGAATGGTAACCGAACGCGAGCGGATGGTAACCTGAAGAGAGAGTGAAAGTAAGTCTTCGCTCGAGGGAGGTTCGCGTTGGTCTGACTCGTGTTCGGCGCTGCCGAGTATTGGTTACCTGGGGGCCGTGCAGCCCTTACTCGGCAACTCTGACCAACTCGAAGGTGGGGAGGGATTGATGTGCCTGCTCGCTTGCCAGGCTATCGCAGGCTGTGCCTCGACCATCTACAATGTCTACGCCCTGGCTACCTAGTATGTAGTAGAGGACACACAACACATTGCTCCGTACGCTCTCTTACAGGGCCCCCCGAGAGAGTTCATCGTATTTTCAATGCTCGAGGTCACTGACAATTCGCTGCGGGCCCCCGGAGCTGTGCCGTCGCGACCACGACGGGCCCGACCAATCGGTCGTCGGCTCGACGGGCCCTGTAGTCGCGCGATTGGTCCGGCATCTTCCCCACCGCGTCTACCACGACCAGCCGGCGGGGTCTCCTTCCTCCCGTTGGAGGAAGTTCATCGGCCGAAACCTTGACTGAATTACCCCGCAGCGGCGGCCAAGGCCATGCGCCCTCTCGCTCGAGCTAACCGCGAGTGTAGTGATTGTCGCGTTGCTTCTCTCTCTCTCCCTCTCTCTCTCTCTCTCTCTCTCGGGGTCTCCTTCCTCCCGTTGGAGGAAGTTCATCGGCCGAAACCTTGACTGAATTACCCCGCAGCGGCGGCCAAGGCCATGCGCCCTCTCGCTCGAGCTAACCGCGAGTGTAGTAATTGTCGCGTTGCTTCTCTCTCTCTCCCTCTCTCTCTCTCTCTTTTTTTTTCTCTTCCTCTTGCCATATCTTTGTCTCTTGCTTCTCTTTCTCTCTATTCCCACACTTGCTCCTCTCTCTTTTCGCTCACTCGTTCTTTCCTTATGTCTCTATATCGCAAACGTTCTTCCCCTTTGCTTTTTTTTCCTTCCTTCTTTTTTCATTAGTATATACTATATAAAACCGTGCTCTTTTTTTTTCCTCGCGGTATATGCCCCGCTTTGTTTCCCCTCGTAATTTCCTACTCTCGAGCGCGAAAAATTTTAATTCTTATGCGAAGATTTAAAAGAATGTCATAATCTTCGTTACCAATTTAAAGGATTATTCGTAACAATTTTTAATAATGTCAGTTATAAATAATTGAATCTAATTAATTTGATTTTAAAATTTGTCATCAAGATTCACATTTATGAACGAAAAACTGATCGTCATGTTGCACAAAAAATGTGATGACGATTTGACATACTCGCTGAATCAGACTGAGAGATCAAGTTGAGGTCGGTATCCGGTATTTTAACATAAATATACTTGATGTCCCGAAAGCATTCCCGTGGCTGTTTATCGCTTTTCTTATGTCGCATCGAATTACTGCTGATAAAACTGAAACGGATATTCAACCTACTAGTTATTGATCCTCTTCAACTGCGCAATGAGAATGGAAAAATTTCGTTTAAATATTGTAATAAGCAATATTTATAAATAAATCTTGCTCATAAAAAATTAAATATTGTGATAATCAGGTCTCAAAAACTATATCATTATTCATGCAAAATTGATATAATCTCTTTATAAATATTTTTTAGTCATGTAATGATATTTGATTATTTAATGATGTGCAAGAGAAATACGAAGAGTGAGGTTAACGCACTGTCGTAATTGCACTATTGTAAACTCGCGACAAAACAAATTGCGTTAATGATAAAAATGTGTCAAATATCATTTTACCACACGGAGAAAGTTAAAGTTTATATCTTTACAAGATAAAAGTTTTCTGTATAAAGACACATTGTACGATATACAATGGCAAGGTCGGCAATAAACTTCAAAGGAATAGCGCAGAGGGAAGGGTTATATGATTCTCTGTCTATATTATCGAATTCTCGATTTTTGAGGCGATTGCTCGGTTCTTTCGTTTTTCACAAAAATATCGTGTTTCGAGGATCCGAAATATCCTCCTATGGAAAATTCTTGAATGCACTTCCTGCGGTCTAAAGAATCTATACGGCTGCGAATCGAATGTGAACATTTGAGGATATTGAATTATGCGAAGATTTCATAGCCGTGTCAACTTTGCTTTCATTAATAGATAATAATCCGCAAGAATAAATTATTATATATAGGACAAATATATATTTGCGTTTATTCATTATGTTTATTATATCACAGATTGTATAAATCAAAAGTAAAAATGTAACTGAGGGATATCTCTTTATTCTTTTGCGCTTCTCATAAATCACTGAGATGTATGTATTATCCAGTATTTTTAAAAGGGAGTTGTTCTTTGGTTAACCGATGCTTATTGAGCGCAATAAATCGTCTCTCCGTGAGATAGATTTACGCGGGTATTTCGCTGAAGCATTTCTTCACGCTCTCTTACTCGGCTACGAACTCGGACAGACCTCGAATGTAATGGCCGCGACGACGGAGGTCAGACGATGGCGTTTCCTTGAAATCGGGTAGTGACCTGCAGTCACGCACATTTATATGCAACGAATACACCATGACCCTCGCATCTATTTTTAATCGATCGTACTGTAAAGCCTATCGCACGTGTTGTTATTACGTTCTTTTTCTTTAAGCACCGTGTCAGAGAATATTACATTCTTAGACGTGAAGCGAATTTGATGGTTCATCTTCACTAACACATTCCATAGAGTGTTGAAATAATCCTCGCGCATATTTTCTTCAATGATTATTTACTATTATAACGATAGTCGATGATCTCCGGAAGAAAAAAAGATTAGCTCGAACAATAAAAAAATTTTATAACGTTGAATGAATATTAATTACGTTTCATCCATAAAGCCGTAGGTGAGTTTCTTCGCTTTGTCTGGCTCCCGCGTTTGAATTACATGACTTTCCGCCTTCGCGTATGGCTTCATAGATTCGTTTTAGCAATTATGTAAATGGGATTATCGGCGTTTGCATTGTGTATCAAGATGGTTCGTAATTCCTTCCTCTCGCTGTAATGGAATGGTAACGCGCAGCGATGCATGTAGAGGAGGCGCGCGGATAAAAATGTAACAAGCAGAGGCGCGTAATTAGAGGTTGCTTTTTCGCGGCAACCGAGGATTGCATTGTCTACCGTTCGTGTCCTTGGCACTGAGCGACCGGTCGCCGACTTCATAGTCGCTTTGCCTCTATCAAGATTCTCGGCTTCCTACCCAGCTTCTGATTATTGCACAATCACGATGCGAACGTCGAAGGTCCTAGATATCTCTTCAGAAGATGCTATTCGTATCTCTGACAGGAGTTCGATTCTCTCATCAAACTTGCATGAAACTTTTAATTATAATTCAGAAATTATCTATACATTCTTAAATTATTCTCGAGAAAAAAACAAAGGAAAATATCTTGCCTGTCCGCGCGAATTAAAAGTGGAGATAAACAAATTTATTATGACGAGATTAATACGTGCCGCGTATAATTATTATGCGAGAGAAGAATATTGTCTGATCTGAACGCTGCTTTCACGCGATTCGCGGATTAACGGAGTACATAGTCGTGAATACATAGACCTGGTGCACATCGGCACGGACGCCGATCGTCGCGTATATGTCGTACCGCTGAGTAATATGGCGATACTTCCGCAGTGGGCGCTATGGGGCAGGCTATGGGCATAACGGTGCGCACTGCGCGTCACGCATATGCGTGCGTGATGTCACTGAACCTGGAGCAGCAGCAGCAGCAGTAAGAGCGGGTGCACGTATGTGCACAAACTTGTAAGAATACCACGCGACTGTTCCGTCTTGTCGCTTTGCGCGTTGTTGCTTTACATGTGCCATGTATTTTGCATCGCACGCGTTTCATCGATTTTTATAATGCCTCCGTAAGATCGTGTGACGAGCAACAAATTTGATCTTACAAACAACACACGGAAAAACAATCGATTAATTGATAATAAACTCTGGAGTACCGCCAACTTCCGGACTGCAAGAGAAGATTCTAAATTTTCACACATTTGTGTAAAAATACTTAAAAACTAAACTATACAAAAATTATATCTAGATCTGTTTATTCGGAAATGCCATAAAATTTACGTGACCGCACGCGTGCTTTTTCAGTATGAACGTCGAAGGGTCGGTTGTTCCAAAAAGAAAAGGAACGGAAGAGGATCGGTGGGCGTGGAGGAGCAGCTGCGTTGCATCACGCGTGCACCCGCTGCACGGACATTAAGATGCGCGTTGTATTTCGTCGGCGTAATCTTCACAATGCGGCGCGTGTCTTCGATCATATCTCGCTCAGGGAAGCGCAGTGACTCAGGATATGTGTCAACGACAATGTGTCGTCGAATAGACGCGTCGAATTTCTCGCTCACGATATTCGCCGTAATATTCCGCTACATTTTCAAATTGTTACATTTTTTTTATAAAAGACATCAATATTTCTACTGTCTAATTAAAATTCTTCTTCAGTTTTATTATACCTGGCGAAGCAATATTTCGCGGCCAATTTTCAGTCGGTCACACAATTCGATCTAGATTTGATAGTGATAAAACTTCTGTTAAGAAGCGATTTGGAAAAAAGCGCGATTATCGGGTCTACTCAAATGCATTCTGTCACATCGATCACAGAGTCGATGAAAATGACGCGAGCGATACTGTTTGCGCTTGCTCGTTCGCTCGCGGCGAAAGAAAAATGGAAAAAGTAATTTCTCTGCTGGCGCCACGTGCTGGGTCGAACGATGGACGACTTGTGCCGCGACCTGCAAAGAAACACAACGAGGCCGCTCGACCACCTCGTTGCGTTCGCGAGCGAGCGCACGCACACGATCGCTCTCGCCTCTGTAAATGGTCGCGCGCGCAATTGACGCCGCGGAAGAAGTCTTGCGTCGTTCAGGTGGAACCCCAGGTGGAAGAAGAAACGAGAGGAAGGCACGCAACGACGCGACATAGATAATGTAGATGTCTGCGATCGAGTACAGTTGCAACGGCGAGGTAAAGATGAGCGAGCCGAGGTGCGATTCGCGCAGTTGATGCTGAAGAAAGAAATGCAATATCGTGAGCCATTCTGATTGCGAGTCTTAGGAAGGCTTCGATTTCCAAAGCCTCGGCATCTCGAACCGTTAGATCTTTGATGAACCAAGATGGACGAGTTACAGTAAAGTCCTGTCAGTCGCGAATCCCGTCGATTCAGTGTAAAGGAAGAAATAGAACGTTGTGATTGAACGTTACACGTTCATCATTCCGATCGTGGAGTTTATCATGATTTCGATTTTCAAAATCTCATTTCCTTTAGCCATTATATATTGTCGACAAGGAAAAATGATCGGGTTATAATAGATTGCTGCTTATAAATCGGATCGCGTGGGTTAAACGAACGCAAGAAGTGGGATATCGCGTTATCCTGGCTGTGTTCTAAGAATCAAGAGTATTTCAATCTACGAAGTCTCTTAGCTCCTTGAACCGTTAGATCCTTTACTTTATGAATAGCTGTGTGTATCCTTGGATATTGCGAATATTACATACATGAATGGTCAATGTATTGTATCTTAACATTTCTGAGAAGTTAAAAACGCATCATTTAAAAGCTTTAATGGCAGTGTAGGTCATCGTATTAAAATTATTAAGATCATCGAAAGCGTCATTCGTGATGGCAAAGCCAAGGTAAACGGAAGGAAAAAGACGCCTTCTCGAGGAAACGACGTGGAACGTGAAGGTAAAAGGTAGTACTGGCAAAGAGAAAGACAGAGACAGAAAGAAAGAGAGAGAGAGAAAGAATGAGGAGAGCAAGGAACGTGTGCCACTAGCCCCAGGCTGGCCTGCTTCGTATTGCTACTTTAAGACGCAAGTTGATTATAGCGAGTACCTTTACTTTATGGTCCCGCCTCCTCTCACGGACTGACGAACGGATAGCCGCGGCAAACCGCTTTTTTCTTCCTCGATTGATCACGAAAAACGAGGAGAAACGAGGAGGCCGATCGTGCGAGCCTTCTACTAACATAAGCCGCTAACTGGGCTGACTGTGAGAAAGACGAGACCGTGTTTCTGGGGCTTGATTATCAGATTGATATAATCGGCAATTAATTTTTTCTTATTTCATTTAATATTTTTGCAAAAAAAATTTACGCGTACAAATTTTGTTTAATATTATTTTATCGATAGGAACAACAATGTGAAATAATTCTATGACAAATTTAGTTTACTATCTAGATATAAAAATAAAAATATATCTGCTGCTCTGTATGTGTCAATCGACTTTTTTTGAAAGCAAATCATATTGTTTGCAAAAAGATTATAGATTATTTATGGTAACAGCTTTACACACATATAAATACTAGAATGACATTAATAACTAAATATTTCTTTATTTAAATATATATTTTTATTTTTTGAAATAATAAACATACAGATGATGCAAAATATAATATTAATATTTAGCAGAGGCTTCTGTTTATGTCAGCACATAGTGATATATTTGCATAGCGTTGCATAATATTACAGGTCATTATATTGAAAGTTGTAAAAAATTGCCTTGTAGGAGATCGTAATTACTAAATTGCAATTTTGAAATATAATTTTAATGCAATTAGTTTGATGTAAGCATGATCATCTGTTATCGACTTGTCTTTCTCTTGAAAAGATTTTTCAAAATAAATGTTTTTAGTCTCTCTCTTCAAAAGATGTCTTGGGAAACACATCTGAGCGGCAAGTTATATTCAGATTCGAAACGTGTAAGTGCGGATATTTTGCAATTTTGAATCAAATTATGATGCGCTAAATTCTTTGAAACTTTGGTATAATTAAGAAAAGAGTATAGGAATCAGACTAGAACAAGACCGAAAAGAATTAATTCAACAAAAATCGGTTATGGAAAAATTCTTTGCAAAATTCTTTGGAAAGACATGCGCACAGTAGAGACAAAAATAATGTATATTTTATTCATCACATTGGAAAAAATACGGTAGAGCATTAGATTAGAGAACGTAAGAGTTGTCTTAAAAATTCATCCCCCTATTTAACTCTGGACAAATAACCGACAATAAATCATACATGATGAGTAATAGCACGCAATGACGGAACTATAATTAAATTGTCGATTTAAGTACCAAAGGTTAATGTATTTATGACATATTGCGAAGAAAGGGCGAGGGAAATCATTTAAGATCCTGAATTTTCGCGGTCATCGATCCTAGAACGGCGAGCAACTCTGTGCGAGGCGTGGTCTTCAGGAAGACAATGGATGCCATGTCGGCGTCCTCGCGGTGCGTTGACCCAGAGAGCAGTCTGGAAACGATTAATGGGGGCTTTTACATAACCGGCCTTGCCGTTCTCGAATCTCGCGTGGTCTCGCCCGACCATAGTGATCTCGCGGCGATCTAACTCATCGTCTGGCATCTGCATTGTGAACCTTACGACAATACGCGGCATGGGAACCGGTTTCGCAAAATGCGGGTACAGCAATGCACAGCGCGGACACTGGTTGCATCCGTTGCATCGAACGCGTGTTGCAGGGGAGGGAGAACTGTGGCTCTAGTGGTGAGAAAGAACGTTTTAATATATACAATATATAAGATGCTATCGCGTATACACAAGCCCGGTAGAAGGCCGTTTCAAGCCCTTGCAGCGATACATATACAAAGTGTCAAACACATCTGGCAACAATCGATATTTCAATGTATACCGTAATAATGTAATTATATATGATCAAAGAAGCGATAAATTTTTTTTAATTATTAGATAGTGAATTCTGCATGATCTTTTAATTCGCGTCTTACTCTTGCATTAGCTCTCTAACATCGAAGAGACATTATGTAGACCGTGAATCACCGATTTCCCGCGTAAAGTAGATTTAATTGGGGTAGAGAAACCGTGTCGCGCGCCTCTCGATTCACCGTCGGTGGCGGCTCTCGCCGGGAACCTCCATCAAGTGGGCCGGAAAGCGAAACCAATCGTGACTGCCGCGTCGCGGACAACGCGTACCCGAAGTACGACCGAAAAGGTTGACACGGCGAGAATCAATGACCTCGTGGTCGCGGCAACGGAATGCGCCTGTTTCGCGGATAGGGAGCCGCCGTTCGTTTGAAATTCCGCCGAACGGTAAGGAAACGAGGTCCTCCACCTCGGCGGTGCAGCGCAATTGGATATAGGAAGGTAGGGGAAGGTCGGTCACGGGTGTATCGCGCCGAGTGTGGTTGCTAAGTCAAAATCGGTCTATCCACGGAGCGAAGCTTCTTCACTCCGGGATGGAGGCGAGGATAGGAGGAGGAGGAGAGGACCCGGAGGAGAAGTAGAGAGAGAGAGATAGAGAGAGAGAGAAAGAGAGGGAGGAGGCAGGCGGCTTCCGCGAATGTTACGGGACTGCATAGCGACGTGGGAGTGCAGCGACTGCATCGGCGCGCGCGTCTTGCAACCGACACGTATGTGTGTGTATACATACATACACACACACGCGTGGTCTCGGGAGTGCGCCGACCCCTACCAGCTCGCAAAACGGTCACTGACCTCTTCGCGCCGTTCGTCCCCATCCCACCCCGCGCGACTCGCCGCGAACGAGCACCTGCGTCGACGCTGAACGAAACGCGCCGGGATTGTGCGGGGCGTCGCGACGCCCGGCACAAAACCCGGGGTGGCGTGCAAAGCGGCGAGTGCACCCTTGGAGACAATCGATTTTTCAAGTTTTAAAAAGAGATTGTCCCTCGGCTGCCGATTTTAAGAAAATTTAGACGAAATATAAAAAGAGAGATAGCGTACCGATAAATATCATTTTTAATCTTTTATTTTTTCTTTTCATAATAGAGAGAGCGAATCGACGATATATAAAATTACGGGTAAGTTAAAAAGAGATAGTAGAAAGGCGCTTAAAAGTATGAATGCAATTAAGCAGCGAGAAAAAGTTTATGCAATGATCACAATCTCGTTTTGACTTTCTACAGTGTCACTTGACGTAGTAAATTAATATTCGCGTGTCTTTGAATTAAATGATCCGTTTCGAGAGTTGTTACGAGATACAGCGAGGTCAATCGCATTTCGCACTTAGCGCGAGCTTTATGCGGCACGGTTAGAATCGGATAAAAGAAAAGCGAAGGAAGAAGGTGGGTTCGTTCCTCGCCCTCTCCCTTCTTGTTAGATGGACGCGCTTTTGCTTCCCGGTGCCTAGGAACGCTCGAGATGTGCGAATGCAGGGATGGAGAGAGGGTGGAGGAGAGAGGGTGGAGGAGAGAGGATCGCTCGAAAAGTGGGAGAGAGGGCAGAAAGAGAATAAGAGAAGGAAGAAGAAGCGCAAGAGGAACAAGAAGAAAGCAGCGCAGAAGAAGAGGGGAACGCATCCTCGGGGCCGTCCTAACGGTAGGGCGGGTCACTGCACGCGGCTACGCGAATGCAACTCTTTGCAGTTGCACCGCGAGCGCCTGGCAAAGACTTCTACCAGATCGTGTGCACCGGTGCAATGCCCTACCTAGGTGTAACGCTCCCAGCTGCCCTTACGTATCCTCGCCGTCGCACGAATACACGTCCTTTCTCCTCCTCTCTTCTCATCGTCCTCTACCACCTTCGAGTCCTTGAACTCTCTCGCGAAGGGCTCTGTTGAGAATACGAAGAGGCAGTCTTTCCACAGATAATCGCCTCCGAAGACATTCGAGAGCGCGCACCTGACTCTTCGAACGGTCCATGTCCGAATAAACGGTCGGTTTTGCCGTAAAATCTATTAATTCTCGATAATCGAGACAAGATAAAATTTTTATTGGTATTTATTTATATCAAGTCTGCAGAGATCATCGCGGGAATTTATCAAAGATTATCTGAACTTATTTATAGTTAATAAATATTGTATATATAAAAGTCTGAGAGAAGAAAAGTAGATCTTCCTCAGAAAAATAGATCTGATCCGAAAATATCAGGCGTCGTACTATTTCGAGAATAGTGGATGTCATCGAGGTCCAGCGATATAATCTCTCCAATTACAAATAACTCTTTCGTCACACCGTCGAGAAAATTCATCGTGTTTCGTCGGTACGGAACGCGACGTGTAACAGTACTCCTACGTTTCTACGCTCAAGTACGCACAAGTCCACGCGCTTGTACGTTCGAGAGGTACGTGCGTGCGTAAGAGCATGAATGACATAACGATCGTAGGAGTCGTCGGCCGTCGACCCTAGAATTGCCGGTACGTTACTAGCATGTGCATCGTGTTTTTTTTCTGGAAAATTTGTATTTCTCTATCCCGTAACTTTTCCAATTATAGCCGGGGGGAGTCGCGTAACTAGTACTGTGGTATCGCTAGTAGCCACTAAAATTTTGCACACTGCTCCTTTACCCCTTTCTGTCTTAAGCACGCATGCGTGAGAGTAGCGAATAATACGAACGATCGAGAGTGTTCGGTCGTTGACCTTTGGCAAATGCATTCGCGATGCATCGCGTTTGAAAAGAATTCTCATTAAATAAAATAATTTTCTTTTGCACGCGCGGATAGAAATAAGCTTTCTATAATACGATTCATACGATAAGAATTTTGATTATAACATCTGATTATAAAATTGTAAAAACTTATATTCGTCAAAAATTCAAGAAATAATTTATCGGAGATTATTTATCCATGTACCTTTTTTACCGATATTCACATGGAAATTTAATTGAGATGTTAAATCAATGTTCTGAATAGATATGAAAGTATAATTGTCATCAGTTGTCTCCTCACAAATTACAACTGTAATTTATTTTACGGGAGCATCAAGTATGACAAATAGCACGATAATTCTGGTAGCAGTCGGAAATGGACGTCTCATAGTGAAGAGTGGCTTGGCGCGCTAAGCCTGTTTTTCTGACCCACATCGTCGAAAGTTCGTTGCCACTATAATCCAGACGTGGCAGTTACCTGCGCAGTTTTGTTAGATGAATGATCTTTTGCGTCATACGATGTGACCACTGTTTTCGTTGATGTAATGTCTGGCGTGGCGCTCGCCGTTGCGTGCACGATCGTGGAGCCGGGAACGGTTCTCTGTATCTAGATAGAGGTCGATCTACTTTCGGTACCGTGAATTATAGATGAGATTAAGAGATAGAAAAGGAATATTATTAGTATTCACATCTATATCTTGTTAAAAATTGATATCGCTCAATGTGTGATTAATGTGTTATTTTTACACGAAAAGAGAGAGAGAGAGAGAGAGTGAGTTAGACGAAATATAAAAAGAGAGATAGCGTACCGATAAATATCATTTTTAATCTTTTATTTTTTCTTTTCATAATAGAGAGAGCGAATCGACGATATATAAAATTACGGGTAAGTTAAAAAGAGATAGTAGAAAGGCGCTTAAAAGTATGAATGCAATTAAGCAGCGAGAAAAAGTTTATGCAATGATCACAATCTCGTTTTGACTTTCTACAGTGTCACTTGACGTAGTAAATTAATATTCGCGTGTCTTTGAATTAAATGATCCGTTTCGAGAGTTGTTACGAGATACAGCGAGGTCAATCGCATTTCGCACTTAGCGCGAGCTTTATGCGGCACGGTTAGAATCGGATAAAAGAAAAGCGAAGGAAGAAGGTGGGTTCGTTCCTCGCCCTCTCCCTTCTTGTTAGATGGACGCGCTTTTGCTTCCCGGTGCCTAGGAACGCTCGAGATGTGCGAATGCAGGGATGGAGAGAGGGTGGAGGAGAGAGGGTGGAGGAGAGAGGATCGCTCGAAAAGTGGGAGAGAGGGCAGAAAGAGAATAAGAGAAGGAAGAAGAAGCGCAAGAGGAACAAGAAGAAAGCAGCGCAGAAGAAGAGGGGAACGCATCCTCGGGGCCGTCCTAACGGTAGGGCGGGTCACTGCACGCGGCTACGCGAATGCAACTCTTTGCAGTTGCACCGCGAGCGCCTGGCAAAGACTTCTACCAGATCGTGTGCACCGGTGCAATGCCCTACCTAGGTGTAACGCTCCCAGCTGCCCTTACGTATCCTCGCCGTCGCACGAATACACGTCCTTTCTCCTCCTCTCTTCTCATCGTCCTCTACCACCTTCGAGTCCTTGAACTCTCTCGCGAAGGGCTCTGTTGAGAATACGAAGAGGCAGTCTTTCCACAGATAATCGCCTCCGAAGACATTCGAGAGCGCGCACCTGACTCTTCGAACGGTCCATGTCCGAATAAACGGTCGGTTTTGCCGTAAAATCTATTAATTCTCGATAATCGAGACAAGATAAAATTTTTATTGGTATTTATTTATATCAAGTCTGCAGAGATCATCGCGGGAATTTATCAAAGATTATCTGAACTTATTTATAGTTAATAAATATTGTATATATAAAAGTCTGAGAGAAGAAAAGTAGATCTTCCTCAGAAAAATAGATCTGATCCGAAAATATCAGGCGTCGTACTATTTCGAGAATAGTGGATGTCATCGAGGTCCAGCGATATAATCTCTCCAATTACAAATAACTCTTTCGTCACACCGTCGAGAAAATTCATCGTGTTTCGTCGGTACGGAACGCGACGTGTAACAGTACTCCTACGTTTCTACGCTCAAGTACGCACAAGTCCACGCGCTTGTACGTTCGAGAGGTACGTGCGTGCGTAAGAGCATGAATGACATAACGATCGTAGGAGTCGTCGGCCGTCGACCCTAGAATTGCCGGTACGTTACTAGCATGTGCATCGTGTTTTTTTTCTGGAAAATTTGTATTTCTCTATCCCGTAACTTTTCCAATTATAGCCGGGGGGAGTCGCGTAACTAGTACTGTGGTATCGCTAGTAGCCACTAAAATTTTGCACACTGCTCCTTTACCCCTTTCTGTCTTAAGCACGCATGCGTGAGAGTAGCGAATAATACGAACGATCGAGAGTGTTCGGTCGTTGACCTTTGGCAAATGCATTCGCGATGCATCGCGTTTGAAAAGAATTCTCATTAAATAAAATAATTTTCTTTTGCACGCGCGGATAGAAATAAGCTTTCTATAATACGATTCATACGATAAGAATTTTGATTATAACATCTGATTATAAAATTGTAAAAACTTATATTCGTCAAAAATTCAAGAAATAATGGAGATTAGATTATTTATCCATGTACCTTTTTTACCGATATTCACATGGAAATTTAATTGAGATGTTAAATCAATGTTCTGAATAGATAGTATAATTGAATTGTCATCAGTTGTCTCCTCACAAATTACAACTGTAATTTATTTTACGGGAGCATCAAGTATGACAAATAGCACGATAATTCTGGTAGCAGTCGGAAATGGACGTCTCATAGTGAAGAGTGGCTTGGCGCGCTAAGCCTGTTTTTCTGACCCACATCGTCGAAAGTTCGTTGCCACTATAATCCAGACGTGGCAGTTACCTGCGCAGTTTTGTTAGATGAATGATCTTTTGCGTCATACGATGTGACCACTGTTTTCGTTGATGTAATGTCTGGCGTGGCGCTCGCCGTTGCGTGCACGATCGTGGAGCCGGGAACGGTTCTCTGTATCTAGATAGAGGTCGATCTACTTTCGGTACCGTGAATTATAGATGAGATTAAGAGATAGAAAAGGAATATTATTAGTATTCACATCTATATCTTGTTAAAAATTGATATCGCTCAATGTGTGATTAATGTGTTATTTTTACACGAAAAGAGAGAGAGAGAGAGAGAGTGAGTTATATTGTATATTAATATTTTTAAATGCGCACAAAAATATTTCTTTTAATATATCTTGCTATAAAAGCACACGAAAAGAAGATGTTATTGAACATCTGACTTATGCTATGAAAATAGATATTTTAGTCATAAACAGTATATCTTGAAAATTGTTCTACATCATATATGCTGTCTTCACGATAGGTCGCTTTTTCGATTTCCTTCCTCGGCAGCTTTCAATGAAAAAGCGAGTCTCGTCTCGCGACTCGCTCGATCATCGAAGATTCTCGATTTCGGGGCACCGACAACGAGAAGGAGGCGATGAACTCGGTCATCGGGCAACAAACTGCAAGCCCCACTAGCTCGCCATCGTGGCTTCCTCTTTGCTTCTCGCTCGTTCCCTCCCTCGATCCTTCGCGCTCTTCGCATTTCTCTTCCTCTCCTTCTCCCTCTTTTTCACTTTGCCTCCTTTTCTTTTCGATTACACGGCGCACACACGCGTACGTTTATTCTGTATACAAGGTAACGCTGCTTCGAGGGACGCTTGACCGTGAACTTCTCGATGTTTCTTCGGGATTTCTCGCGCGGAAATCGGGAGGAATCGTGCCGACCGCGTGACGCTCCCTTGTGATTTCTTACGACCGTATCCTGGGAGAAGAGAGGTAAAGTAGATGCTGAGCAAGCCTTTAAATTTTTAAATGCTTACTTATAGTTCCTTATTATAAAGTTTCTTATATTCTTAGTTGAATTATCAAATTTTTTTGAAATGTCATATATATATTATACATCCTTTTATAATTCTCAGATATTTTAGATATCTTTGATTTTTAGATTTTATTCATAGATTAAATCATTATTCATCATAAATCTTATTCGCGTCAATTCCAACCAAGAATTTGGCAAGAACGTAAATATCGCGTTACATTTCTGATATTATAGCAGACAAATTTAAAAAACGTTTAAGAAACATTTATAGATGTCAAATGGATTGCAATGATTCATTAGTCTTAGTCTCATATCAAATGATTGCTGTTGTTTTTGATGACCCAACGACACGGATCGGGCATTAACGTTGATAATTTGTGACGGTGAAACGTGACGTCGTCGTGAAGCCGACCCCACCGCTCCTTCCATCCCGAACCTTCCTTGTCATGTGATAAACTCACGCGTGAATACGCGTACAGAGTAGCGGTTTCTCCCGCGTTGTCTAATAATGTTTTAGACAGGCGATAACAGCAGATCAATAATTTGTGGATAGAATTACCAATTCGATTTGATAGCGATATAGAAGTAAATCTCATATCTCGAAATTTACAACATTTGTCGTTTTCTTTATCTCTCGTCGTTCCTTCTAGGATTAACTATAATGTTAAAATAGAACGTGCGAATTTTGCCGTTCCCGGAAGAGGCGAGAGCGATGTTGATTCGACGTCGAAGTAATCCCTGGCGAGGGATGTACGGAGAACACAGGAGGAAAGGACGAAGGGGGAAAGGCAGAGGGGACAGGAGGAGGGCGTTAGGCAGGAATCTCGTGTGCAATTACTTCAGGGTACATCTAACCAGGGCTATGCACTCCGCGGGCGAGGGCCTCCTGACAAACGGTGAAAAAGCCCGTAGCGTAACCGTTGCTGTTGCTGCTGCATAGCACATTGACGTCGTTGCTAGTGTGGGTTACCTGG
Source organism: Formica exsecta (assembly GCF_003651465.1). NCBI lineage: Eukaryota > Metazoa > Arthropoda > Insecta > Hymenoptera > Formicidae > Formica > Formica exsecta. Next base: position 498,357 of record NW_021849298.1, on the reverse strand, counting down.
TTAGTGACCGGCCAACCGAGTTCACTGGCATCGGCCCTCTTCCAGGTTGGCTAATCTTGCGACGAACGGAGAACGCCTGCTCGCCTGCCTGCCTGCCTGACTCGCTCCTTCGTTTTCCCCTCTCCTCGACCACCTTCTCTTCTTCCTTCTTCCTCTTCTTGCTCCTTTTGCTCTTCTTTGATGGGAAATTCCCTTGGCGATTTCCAACGTGGCTTTCATTATTTCCGACAAGCTGATGAAACAATTGGCGATCAACTTATACGCTTCTTAATCGTATACATGGAAGAAAGATCTAGATTTAATTATATAATTACTTTAATTAATTCTTTAATTAGATTTAATTGTATAATATGAGTTCACGTAATCGAAAAAATATTCATTATTATGCTAGAAAGTTACGTTGTGAAAATTTGCCACCGTTCATTGAAAGTCCTCTTTCTCTGATTTCATATTAGTAATTTTGTATCGTCTTTGAATCAAATCTTTGTATAATATCTCGCGATAGATATACGAATATATTTAGTAATGACAAGATCCGGAAGATCGGACAGTTGCTGAAAAGATACACATGCGACGTACGAAATTTACCAATGATTCATTGTGTTTCAGTATGATTCGTATTCTATCTATTCTGTCCGATCTCTGCGAGTGACGCATCGAGTCATACGTTTCAGCATTTATCGTTACGCGCGTTAGCCCGTACGCACGTGCGGCTCGTTACAAGCAGGCTACAGGTGAAGTAGGTTCAACGCGTGTCATCAAATTTATCGTACAGATAGAATCACAGGATCGTGGTCCAGAATTTTTTCACAACTAAACTTTCTACCATTTTAGGATGCAAAGACAACGTTTAGATATAGCGTTAAACACGAAATAAATATTGCAATTTTAACGAAGGAGCGGCAAAATTATTTTTTCGCGAAATCTTGACCGACAAAGTATTAACATTATATATTTCATGTTCGATATTGTGTAGAAATCTAATAGTCCGACTTATAATCCGCGTTAATCACGCATGAAATAAGCAATTTACCGACTTGTTCGCTGATTCCTTATCCAATCGCGACGAGTATTAAATTAAACGGTGACCGTGAACCTACTTTTTGCGTAGCTTTTTGTCTATCAATCCTTGGACTCGCCTACCTTGGGATTCGACGATCGTCTCTGCGCAGTTTGACCTCGGCGGGAATGAAAAGGATGTCGTAAGGACATCGACTACCAAACGTTTTGTTTTTCTTTATTTTTCGACCGCTTTACGAAAGACTTCGAGTCGAAGATTTTTATCAAATCACATACAAGTAGTATACGATCCTTGAAGTTAACCAAATAAGCTCTTCTATTCTCGACATTTTCAGCGTCGAAATTTAATTCGGCGAGATTTTTTAATCTTACGCGATAATATTCTTTACAATTAAAGATCTCATTAAATTATTGATAATAGGGACACTTGTTCTCGAATGCGACAAGTTCGACAAGTGCTGAGGACAATGCGCTCGAGCTGAGTCGCTTTAGCGTCGGTCAGTGGCCGTGTGTCTTGGACGGTTACATATCACGTATTCACGACGCGAACTCTTCTTTGATCGGTCATCGGCACGACCCTCGACCATCATGTGCACACGCGCGAAGCGTCAGGGCGGTGGGCTTCGGTAATCCGTACGCATGCACATGTTCGTCGAAGCCGCGTGCATTCACCCCGGGGCAGTAGACTACTAGGGGTAGTGTAGTCGTCACATTTACCGCACACATTCAAATTTTAAAACATCGCCGCTAGACTTTACCGTCTCGAAATTGCAATCGTTCTGCTTTCGTTCTCACGACGTAGTGTTTATTTCGAAATATTTTTTGAACAATATATATCGTATATATAATTATTTAAGCGAAATATTTATCCATACAACGCACCAAAACTGGATTTCGGCGAATAAAAGCGAAACGCACGAAAGTTTAATCGAATGGAATCTCGTAGCCTCTTTTCGAATCACTCCTAGTATATCTCGGTGGCATGAGATGGAACGGAAACACGGAACGGTTCATCCATTGATATTCTTCAGTGGGCATAATTGTTCGCCTCGTTATACATCAACGTAATCTAGGCTGCAACGATTATTCTGGTAATCGAACAGTTTAATAGCAACGAAATTATAATTATTTCGCGAAATTGCTAAATCTCGATTAAAAAATATTTAATTAAATACGTTAAGTACAAGGGAAGATTTAAGTTCTCAGTCGTGTAAAGATCAATTGTTAAAAGGATTATTTGTTGTTGATAATAATCGAATCACTACTTTGTGGTGTGTGTATTGTTCTATTTTCCTAAACAACGTTTGATATATACTGAAGGGAAGTTGAGTTATATTTAACATGCAGAAATATTTCAATAATCAATTTAGCAGACGCCAAGAACGAGATTGTAGTAAAAATGAAAATTTGCGGCAAGTATGGGGAACGAATAAAGACAGCGTGCAAAGCTAAACCTGAACTGTGCTCCAGATCTGCCGAGTGTTCTAAATTCATAAGTACCGACGGTGCGATCAAGTCCACTCGGGGCATCGAGTGCTCGCTCTTATTCGCATGCTCAGAGTGCTGCGCGACGCGAGCGCGAACGCGAAAATGGGAGAAGACCATAGTGATTCGCGGGTGGCGAGGAGTGGGAAGAGGGAGGTTAGTGAACGCAACTGGACGTCGGTCACTCACCTCCAACCATATTGCTCCACATCCGCGGAAGATAAAGCGAGAGGGGAAGGAGACGCGAGGATAGAGGGACGCGCGGTGGCTGGACCACATGGCAGAAAACAAAGACAAAGTTATGCACCAGGCGAAAGGATACGCTTGAACCGGCTTATGTAATTGTCTCGCGAGACTTGGTCCAAATTTTTTTTTTCCTTCCTCGTTTTATCTTCCAAAATAGATTGCATCGCTGCCGTCTTATCTAGCAATCGCTCTGATAATCGGGGAAGGAAATTGGAACGGTCAAGCGTGTCGACCCTTGCTTCATCGATGCATTTACTTATACATCTCGAAGATATAGAGCGTTTGTATAATTACACGCCACTTATAAGGCGAATGTTCGCTGCCACGGCGAGAGTGTCACGAAACAATGCACGATAGCGTGCCGGAGAAAGTCTCGTGAGAGAGTATATCTGGGAAAGCCAATCGCCGGTCGCATGACGAGTACGACTTACAACGCGATACGTATTTTTCGTAGACTAATGAGCGACGGGATAGTACTCTCGTGATAGAAATGGAAAGATCTTATCACTTCCTCGTTTTCCTGAATCACCGATTGTAAAAGCTTGAAAGTTAATTCAGCCGGTTACTCCGCTTAACTCGTAAGATGTACAGGGATCCAACGGGGTAATAAGATTCTATTTTTTTTTTTTATAAAGATGCGAATATATACTGGACACGACGCGTTAACTTCAGCTATGAATTTCGTACTTAGAATTTATATAGGCGGTTTAATTCCCGTTCCACAGGAGGACAACCGTATTTGCGCGATTTTCTGCTCGCGAATGCGTCCCTTCCGGGCTGTTAGAAGGACCGCTTGCGGTAACGAGCAACCGATGGGACGGACTATTAGTCGGTCCCCATGGTATTGCGTTGGCGTGGTCCCGCATTAGCATCGATATAGCGAGGGTCAGGTCGGGTTCGCTGAACTCGATGCACCGTGTCGGTGCATCGTGCGAAACACGGCGCGGCGTCCGCGCGAGGAATGAAGAGTACTGGGCGGAATGTTAGAAACGGCCGGTGTCAATGTACTCGAGGAACCGCGACCATGATCTAAAGAACGATAGCGACACATCGATGCAACAACGTACTTCATGAGACAAGTGAACTAAAGAGATATACATGTAACGAGAATTGAAAAAATTAGCACTACATATTAATCTTTATAACTTTATAATGATTATGCAACGAGACAAGCCAATTTTGCAATCAATCAATAGAATTAATAAAAGTTTCGAAGTGAGATCGAATACTTTATATAATATTTATACAAACTTTCACGCGAGAAAAGTCTGTAAAAAACTATAGAATCTTTCGTTCACTTTTCCCTTTAAACGTCAAGTAGCGTGATATTATTAATATGAGTATTATAATAAAATATTATTTTTTTATTACAGTATATATAGTGACACAATTGATTACATTTAATTGTGATACAGTTGAAAACTACTTTTAAAATTGCAATGAAGTGTTATCCATGTCAATACGAGAGCACGTGGCAGCTTGCAAAACTGGTCCTCTCTGTGCGCTCATTGGCCCGCGACGCGCACCGCTGACCGAATAACCAAATTTGCGCTTGCCTACTTTGGCTGTTACGTAACCGCGTTGTTTCCACCGATTTCGTGCCAACGGGCCCCGAGGGACCCACTTGAAACTAGTGCCGTATTTTTTTTTCTGCGTATGTCACGGTTAATTTTAGCGCACAAAGCTTGAATTTTATTCAATTTTGCGGTACACGAATCTTCCTTCTTTCGTGTTATTGCTATAATTATTATATGACAAAATGCAGAAATTCAGAGGAACACATTTTCTTAAGAATTTCAAATTAATATTCTTTCAATGTATATTTAAATAATATTTTAATTTTACGGAGTTGCTTGACTAAAATAAAGATTGAGATATTTTTTGGAAATAAACTATGTCCGAAAATTCTTTATTTAATACCGCTATTAAATAATTTTAATCGTATTTAAATTTAATTATGGTTACTTTTTTTTATTCATGGGATAGCTTGGGAATTAAAAAAATTTGAAATATGGCAAAAACGTACTGCTGGATGCAGCAAGACCGCGCGCTCGCGCGTGCACATAGCGTCGTTGCGGTTGCTCCTAACGATGCATCGACCTCTCTCTACGCGGTCGTGGCATGTGCACGGCTAGTGCATCGGCGGATCTACAGTTAGGCGAACCGAATTCGCGACAATGAACGAGGAAGCTAGCCGCAGCTTACCGACCTATTTTTAGATCACTAACGGATGACTACGCGCGCAAATATAAATGCCCCATTTTCTAATTTCTATCACGATTGTTACAGTGATTTATTTTTACTTTGAAGCAGAATCTTTTTAAAGAAATTTTTAGTGATATTTTCTAGCTGAAATAGATTTCCATTAAAATTCGCAATCGTGGGGTGACAAAATTCTGCGTAAATAAATGTATTAATAGATGTCCAGCTAATTTTTCTTATAAAAAATCGCAACATTTTATGTGATATAAAAATTTTGTTCATTATACATCATATGTATATAATATAAAATCTTACAATCAGTAAAAAACTCGATAATTTTATGCGAACAAATTGTTTTCCTTCTCGGCACTGAGAATTAATAATTCTGAAACGTGGTATCGGACTTTGTTAACATTTCGTCACGACTTAGAGGCATTCGCGTTCACTAACAATTAGTTCGATGTTGGATCTCGCCCATAAGTTGCCTCTTTCGTTCACGTTGACTCGTGATCCAGATTCGGATTGACCCGCTTCCTTCGATTCAGCTGCAGAGCGATTAACATTCGATCTCACTAACGTATCGCCCACGTGATTCGACCAACAAAAGCGGCAAAAGGGCACCTACTAACGAGATCTACAATTCATAGGAAAACGAGTCTGCGGTGAAATCAATCGGTAGATAATAGAACCTGTACGGATCAAGCGTCGTTTATGCAAGAGGGATCAAAATGTCACATATTTTCGATTGCAATCGTTTGGAGCAAATCTATACTAGCAAGAACTGCGCGCGTCCAATTAAGCGAACGAAATGTTATCGGCTACGGGGACTGCTCACTAAGCATAATTGCCTCGGCATTTCGACATCGTAATTCAGTACGATTCAAATGAGAACAACAACAACCGTCAAGGCCCTTGACCTCTTGCTTGATATACTACACCGAAAGGTAGATTCTGCTGATGTCGTAATACATCTCGAAGGAGTCAGTAGCCCGGTGCCGAGCCATTGACCCAACAAGGCCGAACCGCCAAATATGGTGGAAATTTGTAGTCAATCCCGGAACTATTACAGTTGTCTCGATTAGCATATTTCTCTACAAACAGACTTGAACAATTTCATCGCTTAAATATGACGTAATGTTTTGAAAGTTTTGCTCGGGCAACATTTTGATCGGTTATCTTTCCGAGTTATCTCACCCATATTTACACTACGGAAACGTCAAAACTCTAAATCCCTTCTGAGCCTGATGTCTGAGGTGCCGGGATATTCACACGTCGAATTTAGCCACGTGACTCGGCGAAATCGTCTCCCTGGCTGTTCGCGCGCGCGGCCTCCACGTGGAGGACATTGTCGAGAATTTGGCGAGTCTGCTCGAAGCTTGGCGCGAGGAAGCGAGAAGCGGAGAAAGAGAGAAAGAAAAGAGCGTCCTCTCTCATCACGAGGTGTCACTGACTCCCGTACGTAGGTGATCGACCTCCATAGTCCCCACCAGTCTCTCTACATTCGTCGCTTGCCACCTTCTTACTTCGTCGCTGCTTCTCGTTGGCACTCTTGCCCCCCTTTCCTCCTGGTCATCTGCAAACGCGTACTGCGATGACGTAACGCCGGTTATTCAACCTGGTTGGCCAGTGACGAAATGCCAATGGCCACGATCCGGCTCTGCGAAAGTGCCCTCCGCCTCGCGTACCCGCTATTGTTGAAATGAGACGCGCTCCCATTTATTTTTCTTTCTCTTGCAGAGAGCGTATGGATAGCATCCCGACGTTAAACATCAATAATTAATCGTGAGTTTGCGTTTTTGAAGATCCGCCGAATAAAACGTACCGCGATTTATTATCGACAGACGAAATCTCGATCATATTTTGATATATAAAAAACGAGGAAAATTGCTTTATATTATACAATATAGCATAGCTAAAAATAACGAAAAAAAGTCAATCAATATTTATTAGTGATCTGATCAAATTTTGATCGTATGGATCATATTCGCGTCACGTGGCCTAATATAAATCTAATATCACAAACTTAAAGACGAGTCGATCGGAATGAATCACGCCGCGGGCCCGAAAGTGTTCAGTTGTTGTTTACAAATGTTGCTTTCGGGCGTTTTCAACCGCGTCATCGTGCTCTGATTAAAAGGCGGCGCTAAAATGTTCAACTTCGATCCTTAGTCCAGCTGGTGGTGGAAGTGCGTCTTTGATTAGAATTATTTATCGTCTTAGAAGCGCTAAACATCCCGCTTATACAGAAATCCATCGATCTAATGGAGGCTAGGAAATCAATCACAGAATCCTGACAGGATTAGACCTATAAATTTTGGATCCCGATCTGTTATAAATCGTAAGAATAATAAATAGAACATAATAAATAGAATTTCTTACTAAATGTCGCGAATAACAATGCAAACAGCGAGATATATAGTATAGGTGTAAATCAGTTTCTCGATTGATACGTTACTCGACACGTCGTCAAAATAAATTGTCCAGAAAGCATCTGCTACCATCAATCGATACGCGTTCTCAAAGATTTACAAATAGATTCTGACACGTGTGCCTCTACTAAATGAATCCATGATTCCGTTATACGCGGAATCCTGGGACGAGGAGGTAGGTGCACGCGTCAAGGATACGCGTGGCGGCGGCGGCGGGTGTTCACGTGTCGGCTATGTGAGTTTAACGCATGTGAAGAAGAGAACGAGAGACACCAGACGTGCGCGCGATGTACGCGGCGGTGAGTGACCTATGGGTCCTCTCGTCCCTCCCCTCCGCGAATATTGCGTGTCAATGTACTTGGTACTCAAGTGCGAATGTCGCGCAATGCGTGATCGTTGGATGAATATGCTTTATCAATATAAACGTGTCCCATAAGGTTTCTTTTATCTTTCCTTTATTTAACTGTCCGACAAGATATGATATAATCGATGCGATAATTGATTGATTAATCTGTATTCGCCGAAAATTGCAAATTGTTATTTGCAATTAAATAAAAAATAAAATCAAACTTATCACACGATCAAACAAGAAATTAAGTTATCATTATAAAATAATGATATGAGTAAAGATTATTACGTATAAAGAAAATTTTATATTGTTTTTCCCATACGATATGCGAGCAGATAAATGTAAATTGAAAACGGGAGAATGCAAAGGTAGATTCCCGCAAAACTAGCGTGCATAACCAGCGCGCGAGTCTGGTTTACATTCTGGATATTCCTCGCGATATTACTTTTTGTCGCGCGTATCGATTTAACGGTGAATCCTTAGGCGAGATTACGGAAGCAGAGTTGCGGTTCACAATGTCATTAGCACGGCGAAATAATAATGGATTTTCTTCACGAAGAGAGATCGGCCGTTGTAGCAGAGTATGCATTTATCGCGCTGCACTTGAAGTATGACCGAAGAGGGGAACGAACCCGAACAGAAAGAAGGAAGAACGAACGAAGCGAGCATCGCGTTAATGACTTCTGTCGTCATTAGATGTAATCGATATAATCTCGCGCGTCGGGTAAGTGTTGGATGAATCTGTGTGATGTCTGAGAAGTACGACGGTATTTTATTGCTCTACGCCGTATAATGTGGAAGTTATTATTCTCTTATCGCGTACACATAATCGCACATACGATCACAAAGTTATCGTCTTACTTACCTCACTTCTAAATGCTTTAATTTATACAAAGTTGACTTCTTCGCTATGCGAGACTCGCACAATGGACGATTAGTATCTGCCCTTTTTATCTTCAAACATGTTGACGTAAAAAAGGTCACGTATACAAAGATTAGGTATTCGCACAGAATAAATCTCATTCGATTTCTCTTCCATTCGCCTATTTTTCAAAGTAGGTACGCAATATCTGTCGCTGCCGTGCGGAGTCAAGTTGACGACCAGGAAAGAAAGGAGAACGCGAAATAGGGGGAGAGCTGGTCGCCGAGTTGGCGCGCAAATGGGTCGGGGAGCAATGACCAGCTCGGCATTGCTGAACTGAAAATTTATTGGGGACGCTGACGCCGCACTCTCGCGCGCATTGCGCAAGCCCCTGGCCGATCGGACATGTATTTTTGCGCGCATTAATCGTAATCGAATCCCGGGGAAAGGTACGCGCGCGCGCGTGCATGTTTTCGACGCGAGTCTCTCTGTATGACGGGTCACCGGCGCACGTAAATTACTTTCGATTTTCGCTATCTCCGAAAACTTTCTAACTCGATGGCAGAAGTATCGCGAATACCCCGGTACAAGTATTACCAGCACACTCGATACAAGCGCTGGAAACTTTCTATTCAGAAAGAATAGAACCGAATTAAGATAATAATGGAGGTAATTACACGTTGTTCCTTCATTTTACGCCAAACGTAACTCCCATTCGCGAACCGATCCCGAATGTGGATAACTCGAGAAAGGATATATAATAAATATTCAATGTGTCTCGACACGAATGTATTTTTGATTGCCCTATAATCGTCGTCTGATTGTTTTTAACGATAGACTTTTGCGCGCGCGTTACCTTCGCCCTTTTATAAAAGTAGGTGTCGCAAAGCTGGCGAGACGCGAACGAAGAGAGGCGCGATCGAAAATAATCGAGCAGGCCGGTTTCGCAAGATGACGCGGTCCAGCGCGTAAAGCAAGGCTATCGGGTCGTAGGCATGGCCTGGTTGCGCCTGTTGCTGACACGACGAGTACACATCACTGTTTGCCGCGGAGTTAACAGAATACCAGAGAAGATGAGCTCTCCGAAGTCTCCACTGACGTAAGTGGTGCTAAGTTATTTGTGTTAGATGCGTAATAGCCGACAGACTGATATAGACAAAGAGAGATCTGATGTAAGAGGTGGTTTTTAATATATTAAGGTAACTTAACGTCCTCTTTAAAATTTCTTCACCACAATCTCTTATCTTAAAGATATGAGATATAATCAGATAATACTTTTATTATTCTTTCATAATTTGATAAAGTAAATCGAATTCTTTTTAGAATTTCCTATACTCTAAATAATATCGCATCACATTTGACGATATATATATGAGATAAATATGAGTAAAATCTGAAAACTATCGTAAATACACAGTTCACAGTCAGATCTATTGTATCGATCCGAATTGACGATTGATTATTTGGGTTGATCTGCGCGACGTTACGTTGTCATCGACACCATAGTAGAACAAGCGCCGCGTCTAACGCGTGAAAGTAAGAGCCGACACGGCGTTGGTGTACCAGCGGCCTTGATTCGGTTGGGGTTACCGGCCGACATCCAGGACGGCCGAGGCCCGTTTGACGTTGCTCAATACCGCAGTGGACATGCCTGACTGTAAAAACGGTCGCCTCATTTGCGAGACGTTGTGATGAAATTTCGCTCTTGTTTCTAGAGATGTTCATTATTAGCTTGGTTTGAGTTTAACCGTTATTTAAATGTTAGGTACATTTTAACCGTTTAAAAATATCGTTTATATTCTTTTATTATAGAAGAGTTATTAAGAATAATACGACAATCTATAAATAATCTTGTTTATGATCTCAGCCGTTAATACGGCATCACAATTTTGTTTCATTCTATCAATTGTTATATGGTCAAGTGAAGATTTGCTAGATTTACTAGCTCAATCAAAGATTCGAAGAACAATCTCGCAATGACACAATTCATCTAACAATAAATGACACGCACGCTTGATAGTCGGCTAATCGTTTCCATTAAATTGCGAACGCGGTGAATATCCATTCGAGTTTTACGAGGAACGCGTTTAGGTAAGAATTGGCGATACGTTTATGTAAGCCGATGAAAAAAGGTGTCGCACACGCGGATAAAGCCCAGTCGGGGCACACGAGACGGTGAGACGTGACGCAACTTCAAAGGTGGGTCGACGAGATGAGAGCAAGTGCGAGAGGGTCTCTTCGGCGAGGAGAAGGAGGAGGGAGAGATCGACGAGAAAGAAGAAATGTCGCCGCGAGCGCGAGGTCAGAGCTGCAGCTTTCTCCGAGTGGCAGAGGCTGGTAGCGAGCGATCGAGAGTAAAAGCTGTCAAGGGGAGAGAGAAAGAGGAGCGAGCGGGGCGAGTAGCGCGGCCGAGCAGAGAGACAACGTCAGAGAGAAAGGTGAAAGCACTCTCACCTCGCGGCTCCCGTCGCCCCTAGAGGATCTTCAGGTTTTTATATCTGGGGCGTTCGATAAAAAAAAAGGAGTAGCAATTGCAGTGACGACTTGACTGACGCTAGGAAAATTATTCCAACGGTCTCTGTGCGATATATTTCTCTCAGCAATGTTTTTCAGGCCACTAAGTAAATTGTCGCCAACAAAATGTATATATAGAACGAAAGAGAATATTATTCTTCGAAGAAGGACATAGACACATTCTAAGTCAACATACAACTGTAGAACAACGGCCCTGAGTCGTTTTGCGAGCAATTGCGAAATTCGAAAACGACTGACGCTGGTACATTCTCGTATCTATTATTATTCAACGCGTTTCTTTTTTTCTCTCGGCGCGTGCTGAGGGACGTGGTGAGCGGAATTAGATCTTGCTATACAGAAGCATTTGTCATTAGAATAGATAACTTGATAATAATATGTTTATTAGAACAAGACTATTATAATAGCGATTGCTGATTTCGCGATAAAAGAAGAAAGGAAAGGCAAGATTTATTTAATCGACATTCTCTCCATTATTAGATTTCTAAACTGATAAACAGGCAAAATAAAAGTATCGGAAACTATATAAGTTCATTTTTACATTCTCGAATTCTAAGATCACTTATATATCACCGGTTTGTCTAGGATCATTGAATATACTTAGCGGAAGCAAATTATGCATCGAATTATAATATCAATTATTACAGTTAGAATGTGACATCGTTCTTTATCAAGTGTATATAAAAAACATACTTTGATGATAAAAAGCGTGTTTTTCCCGCTTCTCTAAAGATGCCTTAAGTGATGCTGCAACTGCCATCGCTCGGTACACAGTGCAAGTTGATCGTTAGGTGCATGTAAGTTCGCGGACGACAGATGGCAGACCCGCGTCCGTGCAGCTCGACAATGTCAATGTCAACGAGCACGTGAGCCCCGCTCGAGGTAAAATCGATACGACTCAGTGTCAAAGCTTTTCCCGGAGAAAGGCGCGCAAATTGCATATTCCAAATATATCTGGTTGCATATGAGAAATGATACGAGGATGTACGAGAACTAATGCAATATGGGTGCTTCGAGTAGAATCTGAATTTCATAATGTGTTGTCAGGGCTCAATTCTGAGATACGCTCATAATTATATCGCAACTAAGTCAATAATAATATAGAATTTACTGGCGGACAAATATCCCTTTCTTTGGTGACATTTAAAACATTAAATTTATAAATATCGACATTAATCAATATCATTTATGATCAAAGTGCGTATTGAAAGCAGTTGTTGAGCTGGATTATTGTGTAGATAAATAGAACAATAATTATTAAACATTATTGAAAGTTTCAAAATGACATGAAATGTTTAGACTAGTCCAATCCTTCATCAACCCATAGCCGATCCTGCGCGGAACGACAACGATGAACAACAGATCCTTTCAAAGAAATGACCTCGTCGAGATAAGCAAATAATAACAAAAGATAATGTAAGAATAAAAATTTTGAGAATAATTATTAATTAATAGAAACATCGTATATTGAGATCCGCGGACAGAATCAGCAAGATCGGACATCCGATTACTAGACGTTTTTGCTCACTGGACAAGCGTCTGATTACTTTTCACACCCGTTTAAAAGATTTCAGCTATTAAAACGATAAGCGTGATATTATTGCAATACGTTTATCGAACCTTTGACACGTTGATGACGTCTGTCGGTTTTCTGCTGCATCTCAGTGATCACGATGGTAGCCGTCTCACTGATGACAATCGGATCCAGGGTTGTGTTATAGTCGACGATCGGTCCGCGGACGATCGCGTCCTTATTCGCGTCATCGCGTACCACGATTGTTGACATACCCGCGTTATTAACAGTGTATGTTAAGCAATGCGCGTTTCCCCGCGATGGGAAGGTAATGCGTACTCGAGGGTTGATATGACCATGAATGATGCGGCGGGGTGAAACGCGGGATGAAACGCGAGACTTCTTGCGCAAGCGTCAATGTGCCCACGCTATTTGGGGGAGATCTAAGTCTCACTGGGCGCGTTTAATCCCTTTCGGAAAAAATTCAGGAACGAAGAAATAAATGGATGAAGGGTTGTGTATCGATTCTGATGAAAATTAATTTTTTCCTGTAAATAATTTCGGATTTATTATTGTGTAACGTTTATATAGAATGCGGCATATCTTCAATTAAAATCTCGATGCTAATGAGACTATAATATAAATCCTGTTTATTTCTTGTCGCGATCTTTAGATTTTACAAATCATGTTGTACAATCAATGTTGAACGTATTTATATCTGTTTATGAGCGACATAAATCTACGAGAAATAACGGCGGTAAATGATAAAAATAGGATAGAAGGCTATAAGCGGAAATCATCCATAACTAACAACAAACCGTTAGTACAAAACGCATGAACAATGCAATGATACATCCTAGCGATGTTAATCGATACGATCGTTGCAGGTGATATCTCTCTGTCAATTTATAACTATTGATAAAGATCAGCGAGAGAGCGGTGTTTCGAAGGACGAATATCTCGGATAATCTCTGAATATACTAATATTTCTCGATACTTATATATATATATATATCATTAATTTTATTTTGTAACTATACTTAATTACTTACTCCTTGATGTTTCATGTAGTATCGCAAGATTGATTAACTGATTAACTTACCTACAACAAAAAGATAAAAGAGTATATTAATATAATTAATATAATAATGTAAAAGTATATTTATTCGCGTGTGTGTATCTATGACAAAACTTGTACGTATTATCAAAAGATTTAATCGATTCAAAGGTTCTTAAGTTATGCCGATTTCGCAGGCGATACTTTATATCTCGTGTCATTATCGCAAACTTGTACGGTCATACATTGTCGCAAGTGGGACACGCGACACTGATCAACTAAAAATAGATACCATATGCAGAAATGTTATCATTGTCTATAGATGTTGCATAAGGGTTAAGGCTTGACGTCAATGTATCACGCGCGAATCGGTGTTCTAATTACTTAGGCGTTACATTCACCGACCTTTCAAAGATCGTATTTTTCATTTCTCTGCATCTGTCTATATATATATAATCATTACCCATAAAAGTTTTTTAATTTTTTTTCTTCCACGAAGTGTAATTCAATTAAACTTAGACGCTTAGATGTATCTCACACGAAAAATCAATAGAAACTTATTAAATTCATCAATAAAGCTATTAATATCATTGTCTGACAAAACTAATAAAGTAAATTATGTTATTCAGAATAGTCAGTTTTACAATCCCAAAGTGCGCCATATAATAGGAACAAAATCTAACTGTAATCTGTCTCGTAAAACCTTTGGGTACCTTTTTACCTGACCTAACTCTATCCTCATTCACGTAGGCAAGTATGCTATCTTGACAGCTAGCCGAAACCAAAACCGGGCGTTTTCGAAAATTAAGTCGGGATCGATTGGTCCCCTTTTAATAGGCCATAATGTTATCTCGGTCGTTTTATCATATCGGTACCGACCCGCGAGATGTGAATTTCCTGTCGTACCGACCTCTCATTAGAGATTCGCAAAAGGCGGTGGCGCCTCCGCTCGGATTGCATACGAAACATTTCACGATCATATGTGCGATGAGATTTTTGCATGCGTGTGCGTAATGCGTGCTCTTGTACAGGATGTTCCAAAAAAACATTTTTAACAGCAGCACATTTCGTTTTTCCATTTTTTCTTGTCTAATTTTTTTAAATAAAGTTTAACGTAAGATTATTAGCCTATTGAAAGACTTAATCAAGATCTATTTAAAGTTATACTGCTGAAATGATATAAGATATAATTCCGGAGATCTCTAGAAATGGACTATTCTTGTAGCTCATCGATTTATGATAGCCTTTCGCAAATGGACGACTTTAACAGAATGTTTTCCTGGAGTTACCTGGTTTAGTACGCGATCTACTTATATGCTTAAAGGAATGTGCAACAGATGCATTGCAAAAAATATATGCAATAGATAAGTTGCGTGAAAAGATTTGTTCGCAAAAAAATGTGCAATTATCGGGATTGCAACGTTAGTTTAAGTTGATAATTTCGATAGATCTCAATCAATATAATCCTGATTAAAATAGGTTACATTCGTAAAAATAGTGTTTTAAGAATAATCGTTCCCTTTTATTTTTTTTCCGGGATATATTAAGAAATATTGATATGAATGATGACGCGTAAAAATAGCGCGAGGACAGCGGTTTCGATCATGACAGCTTCGAGAATAGAATTCCGATGTTTATCTTTCTTGAAACAATCTGTATCAAAAACGGAATAGATTCGCGAGCGCGAACGCGCGCGTCTGCGCGTGTTGGTGTATCACCTTGGAGCACCTACTACACCTACCTATAGGGTCGTTGACCGGGCGCGAAGGAAAGTGGGACGGTGCGAACGCTACCGAACGGCTAATGTGCGAAGGCCTTGAGAGATCACTGACGCATGCCTCCATACAGGCAGACGCGTGTAACATATGCGTCCTCTCTCTTTCTCTCCCTACATTTATTTGAAAGATGACTCTTTTTTCATCGCCAAAATTTGTCCCAGCCTTCCAATATTCTCAGTTTCTTTTTATACTCTCGTATAAAAACTAATACTAAGAATACTAACTTATATTTACATGTATCTATTTATATGAATATAAATCCTTGAGTAAACAGCTGAATTATGTTTCTCTCATTAATGTGAATGAAATTGATCGAAAAAATTGCGCAATGTGAAACGTTCCCATCGCGGAAGCTCGATGAAAGTGGTCCACAATACTTTGATGTTAATCGGCAACTCTGAGAAAGTGAAAGCAAACGACCGCGTGTTTCTCTACGGTTATGCGATATTTCTAGAGTCATAACTCGATATCGCCAATATTCTTATATGCTTTGTCGGTTAATGTTTACGAAACTATATATTTTTTAACTCGTCAGATCTCAGCGAAAAAATAATTACGTATAAACACAATGTCCCCCCCCCCAAAAAAAAATATTAATAATTAGCCATATTAATCATTGAACAAATACAACTGTTTGTTACACACACGTTGAATATTAAAATTTTTTTTTTGCTTTTTTTTATAAAGTTATAGGACAGATCGCTTCTGTTCGTTATACGTCAATAAAAAAATTGATTTATGTAATTACTGTGTTTTTTTTAATGATTTATTCGCGATGATTAACAAGAGTCGAAACGAGTAAATTTGCTGTTGCGCTTGAGAAATCAGTTCTCGTCGCCCGTTTCCGGCCTCCCACCCTCTCACGGACATACCACTACGAATCCCGGGGTCGGGGTGATATCAGGTCGTTGGGGCAATGATTTCACCACGATTCCTAACCCGGTCAACCGCGACACGGATTTGACGCACCAACCTCCGCCACCCCCGATTATGTGTTGTCGTAGCATCCATTCGGAACCATCCTACGCGGATAATTGCGCGAATCTTGTAAATCGCAACGCGACAAACCGTAAAATTATTTCTTCGTGAAATTACGTTTCTCCTCGGAACGATCAAGAAAAATATTTATGGATTTGTGATTCGATCATTTAGTCCATAACACAATCACCGATAAATCTTCGTTTAACTTCATAAACGTTAAGCTCGCATACTTACAATTAGATAAAAAAAAATCAATCAAAAAACCTATAACTTGCTAAAAAAAAAAGTATGACAGTTCTGGAGCAATCTGCACATATCCTAGTACGTCCAGCTTTTATATATCGATTGTATCGTTTTATTGGCAGGCGGTGTGACATTAAGCAACATGCGGTTATTACCATATTTATAACTTACACAATAGTTGCAATTGGTGCGATTAGCGCCACGTAAGAGACAAACGGGTATGCAAAACCGGGTGCGCCGATATATCGGTTGATTTGTACGCGAAGTTCGTCGCGGATCGACGAGCTCGTCCTTCGGAGCCGGAATCCGCGTCAAGTGGTTCATCGACATCGAACGAGGATAATCGCTCTGTATGCGCGCCTTCGACGTTCACGCTGCCTCTCGATCGTGATTCAATACTTTTTTCCCCCCTATCTAACAAGCTGAATGTTCTCTCGACGGATACTCGAGTGATTAAGTGTTTACGCGTCACGGTTAACCGTCGTGTGATGCATCTTATTAGCCACAGATATGATAATTACTTACAAAATGTAGAGAAACGTGCATGTTTAACAGCACACTTTGATATAATACAATAAATGTTATTTAAATTAGAATCATTAAATTAAAAATTATTTAAATTACAAACTTAGTTTGAAAAGTATAATTGAAATAGAATCTTACAATTTGTTACTTCCTCTTTAAAACAGACATTATTTTTTGCCGATATTTTGATGCATTTTGTTGTATATTAAATCTAATAAATGATAATAGCGTTTGAAAGAAAGAGAAGATTAGAGAAAAAAAAAGATACTGGATTTATTTTTTTATTAGGACGCATGGTTCAATGATCTGTTATCAATCGATCGATGCACGTACGATGTGCTGTCAACCACGTGATATTTTTGGGATTAATAATACCTAAGAAAAATATTCGATAAAGATCTAGATGTCAGATAACGCGATAAAGCATCTAAAAACAAAAAAAAAACAAAAATTACGGCAAACGAGAAAACGTCTAAAAAATAAATACGATGGAGGGCATATGCTGTGGATGTAAATTATTACGCATAAAAATAAAAGAAAGGAATTATTTTATGCTTTCGTTTCCTACAAAAAAAAGGACTAAATTTTACGATGGATTTCTGCTAGCATATTTTAACTCTTTTTTAACCCTTTCGTAACGGTAACAAGGACCTTCTAGTAACCTCGATTATGCTTAAAAAGACAAGAATTCGTTCATTGCGTCGTCAAATCTAAAAAAATAAAAAAAGGGCTAAAAGGGTAGAAAACAACGCGATCCCTAACGGGATCGAAACCACGCGAGAGACCAAGTCTCTTATTTTCTTCCTCTACAGTTTAAGAAGTAATCTTTCTCCCGATAGCAGTTTCCTCGTAAATGTGCGAAGGTTTGAAGGATTAAAAAAAAAACCTTTCGCACTTCGACGAACTCTTCGCACGTTCTGCAGCTATAAAATGTTTTATATTTTTTTACCATGGCGAATAGTGGCTATTGAGTTACGATTGACTTCGAACATTTTTTTCCCTTCATTTTTATTATGTTCTCTTTTTTTATTAACGTCGAAACCATCGCCGGGAGATTTATCGTAACTATTCTTTTCCTATCGACCATCAGAAAAAAAGGTATGCAAGTAAAGCAAAATAAAATATAGTATATGTCATTTTAGAAAAAAAAAAGAGTTAGTTTCTGCTTCAATCTAGTCGCCCTTCACGGTTAATCACAGAACTGAAAGCGAAAAAAACTGGAAGCGAAAAAAAATAAAAATTGTATTATTTTACTTTAAAAGATAATTATGCATTAAATAATTATATAGTCTATAGACAAACGTAAACTATATATCATTGTTTCTTGTACTCGGCCGAGATTAATTAAGATTTAAATGACTCAAGGCAGATAAATGAGAAAGCACATCTCAAATATCATTATTGTCGTGACAGTCACATAGGATATTCTCGCTTTCAGCAAAACTCGAAAGATTAAACCCCGGGGGCTTAAGCGGGAGCGGTTGCTTCGTTCTCGCGAAGCAGGGTGGAATGACCCCGATAACGCAAATTATCCCGCTAAACGTAGGTGACCTATGTATATCCGTGTCAAGTGGCCCCGCGAAAATAGCAGAACCATGGACCCCATCTCCGAGAGGCTGTGTGTCCTAGTGGGGGCATGATAATATAGGGTGGGAGAAACCGAGAGAAGGGCGTATCGAGAAGGGGAAGGGAAAGGGAGAGAAAGAGAGATCCGCTGGCCTAGTTAGGGTGAGTGCCACCCTCGGCGGTCGACGACCTCGCGACCTCGGCGCCCGCGAACCTCCCGCTTGCCTCTGAAGGTATCTACGATCGCTTGCCAAAGAAATATATATCACTCTAGAGGACGAATCTGTGCGGGAAAGTTTGAGGACCATACATTATAATAATCTGTGCATATCCTTTTCTTGTCATTAGAGATATTTATATGTTATACACACTTTTTATAAAAATTATATGTATATAATTATTATATATAATATTTTATTTCGATTCCTAGAGAGAGATATATATAAATTCAGATTGGAATAAATCTCCTTGCCAAAGAAATATATATCACTCTAGAGGACGAATCTGTGCGGGAAAGTTTGAGGACCATACATTATAATAATCTGTGCATATCCTTTTCTTGTCATTAGAGATATTTATATGTTATACACACTTTTTATAAAAATTATATGTATATAATTATTATATATAATATTTTATTTCGATTCCTAGAGAGAGATATATATAAATTCAGATTGGAATAAATCTCGCTCCCTTCAATTTTCTTGTTTTTTTTTTTTTTTTGGAAGATTTCATATGAGATTAAATTGCATATCGCATGTCCAAAACAAAAATTTTGTAACGAGCAGGAGAACTTTATATTAAGTTCGTGGCAAGAAGAATGGAATCGGCGAGTTTTCGAGGGGATGGGCGAGCTATGACGCGGAGGTGGAATGCATAAGTTGGGGTGGATGTAATATCTATAGCATAGGGCGACAGGTTGGTAGAAATGCTATACTTAGCACGGAAGGGAGGGATGAGCGATACCGAGGCTGGTTGGTGGGTCAGAGTTCGTTGGCCTCGAGGTTACCGGCCCTCCCTTCACTCCCCCCCCC
>NW_021849298.1:469374-478418 GCF_003651465.1 Formica exsecta | reverse complement strand
CCCCCCCCCCCCCCCCCCCCACGACCCTTCCTACGCCACATAAGTTCCGAGGGGCGCGTGAGTAATCGTTCAATTCGTTTGAATTTCTATAAAATATTTTACATCGGCAACTAGTTTCATCTCTTTTGTTGATTTAATCAAACGGAATAAGTAAAGTATATATAATTATGCTGAAAATTAGAGAACGAAAGATATGATAGAATGCGGCGATGCGACTTTTATTCAATAGTTTACGAGAAAATTCGAGTAAGAGCATTCAGCGGAATATAGTAGAAAACGTAATGTAAAAAATTGTTTTTCTCTTTTCTCGACGTGATCCAAACGAAGCACGGTTCACCAGAAAGAAAGTAAGAGTGGTCTGGCTAGGAAGTTAAGGCAGCAGCGAAGGTGGTTCGTCCAGATGCCAATGAAAGGGAAATACGCGTACGAGAAATAAGACAAATCTTTTTCTTCTCTCTTTCTCTCTCTCTTTTCTCAATTCAATGTTTATCATGCATTTTGCGTTCATCTTTACATATATCCCGCACTTACATCCCCACTGTATTTTGTATCAAATATGATGACAAAAAAACAGAGAGATTATTTATAACTACTATTAATTTAATTTTAATTAAGCATCGTACATTAAAAATATTATCTGTGACTGACTTATCTTAACGAAAAAAAAATCTATTTCGGTTGAAACAATCATTGTTCGTTTTACTGATTGTGAGCTTCCAAGATGTATTATATGACTACTAGAAAGTGAGTAATCTTCTAATGGATTGATGTTATCTACAAGCTCTCGACAAAAGCGTTTATATTTACTGCGACTAGCCAAACTGGGTCGTCGATTCTTCGAAGTATCACGATCTTCCCACCCTCCCCATTAATACAGGACGAACGCTTATGAGCGTTCGTGTTACGCGGTGACCAAGAAAAATTGTCATTTTTGTTAGCGGTTCGGCGAACTCGAGCGAACGTGCGCTCACTTGATAAGGGCTCGGAGCTCGCGGGCGATAAGAGTGCCGACACGATTCGAGGTTGTTCACCTTGGCGGCAGCAGCGAGAGCGAGAGAGAAAGGCAAAATGAAGAGGCGGGGGAGGGGAAGAAGGGGGAGCGAGATACGGAGAGAGAAAGAAAAAGAAAGAGAATGCGTGCATGTGTGTGGGAGAGGAGGAGAGGCAGGATCGTACTCTTATCAGGCTTCTCGTCAGTTTGGCTTGTAGCGTAGGGACGTTGCAAGATTAGAACGACCCCGAGAGAGCAGCCCGGAGAGTCGACGAACCGGCCTCTGATTGGACGATACCGAGTCAACGCTCCGCTTAGAGGGGGTGGGAGAAGAGGGGAGGGAGAAGGTGGACTGGGAGAGGACACCGCGCATCAATCGAGGTCACTGGGGACCGGGAGGAGGCCAGGCCATTGCCCGCGCGTCTTGCTTTTGTGGTTAGCTAGCAGTCGGCACAAGCGTAATTAGAAAATATCCAATGGGGGACGTGCGATTTTATTACGACATAGACTTTCTTTCGACGAATTTTTAGGCGCTGCTCGTTTCTTTTTGTTGGAATATATAAACATTCTGACGTAATGTTCTCTCTTTCTGAGTCGTGTAATAAGTTATTCTCAGTCGCTGCATTAACGTATCTTTAATAATCTCAATCAATTTTGGTTTAAAATTGAATAGTCAATTTAAGAATATGGATCCTGAAGTCCCTTTCGCCCAAAAGTCTTAAAAAATTTTATTCAAAAAAAATTCTAGACGAAGCAATGCGTGCATTTAATTAAAATCGCTCGGTCATAAATATACTAGAATGTGAATATGGCTCTGTGTAAAAAAAAATGCGTCAGAAAATTTAGAAATTTAGACATAAAATTTTATATGGGAAGGGATCTGTATAAAATCTATTTCGCGTTTTAAATAGGCGATAGTTGATACACATTTGAAGCGCGTGTATCAACTACCGCCGTAATCAGCTAACCGCCCTGTATGCGCGTCGCATATGGCAGGTCAGTGCACCAGAGATGATGATGCATCGCGAGCAGCGAGAGGATGACCACTCGCGACGCGAAGAAGCGGTGAAAGCATTCCGGCACGGCGAGCAGCGAGAGTGATCACGGTCCAGCGGTGTGCAGCTAGCTGGATAGATACTTTCTCCGAGTACCGAAGACAGTCGGGTCGAGGTGAGACGAAGAGAGAGGAAAAGAAAAGAGAGATCGGCGAGAGGGACTCGCGAGTAGATAGTCCAACGTGTAATTCACTATCTCGCGATTACGTAACAAAGCCCACGCTGACGAGAATTCCCAGCCGATGATAGGCTGGTATGGTGAGCGCACGCACGCACGCACGCACGTACATACGTACGTACATACGTACGTACATACGTACGTACGTATGTACGCGTCCATACCTATGTACATATATACGTCACCATCGCAGTGTGCCGCCGTGTACACGCTCTCTACGAAGTCACGCGTCACGCATGTTCGCGTGTGAGTACGTGCGAGCAGCTCGGCCGATCTCCGACGAGACACCGTCGGCGTGTGTTGGTGACCTTCGCTGGTGGATGTAGGTGGGGAGGTTTAGCCGTCGTCGAATAGTTAAACTGGGGTGGGAGAGCCTACCCTTAGGGGTGGTGGGGAGATGGGGAGACCCGGTTGAAGTTCGTTGAACCGATCCGACAGCGATTGGCCACACGAGTCGCAGAGTTCACCGCGGCTCTACTTGGCGAACGGCGGGGCGAGGGGGAGACTGCTCGGTTAATTTCATCTTGCCCCAGTTACGGGGCAGGCAGGGTGAACGAACTAGCCTCGCGCCAAGGCCCCGTCGACCCACTTTCCTGTCGGCGTTGGAGAGAGAGCGAGACGGCGGATCGCGCGCGAGCACGCGATTTGCCAAGAGGAGAAGCGGGAGACAGAGCGAGAGAAATAAATGGAAGTGAGGAGGGGATCATGGAGAGAAACACAGAGAGCGAGAGAGAGAGAGAGAGAGAGAGAGAGACAGAGATGAAAGAAAGAGAATTGAGAGAGGAGGAAACGCCCGCACGTATGTGAGCATGACAGAGGGTGGGAGACTTTTAGAGAGGCTCTCGCACTATCTAGGCTAGTATCGACACTGTGAACAAGAAGCGTGTCATAGTGTGGGTATAGTTTAGGACGGAGTAGGGAGTGCGAGAGGACGAGGGGTGGGAGAAGAAAGAGACGGAGAAAAATTGCCGGAGCGCCGAGTGGAAGGCCGCCGACCGAGGGCAACGAACTCGGCCTCGTCCCGGGCCCCGCGACCTACATTCCTGTCCGCTGGAAAGTGAAAACGCCTCTTTCTCTATTCCTTCCTATATGAATAGCGATCCATGTTACGTTAGAAATGTTTACCGCGGGATTCCGTTATAGATACGTCAACGTTTTTAGGCCCTACGAGCGTGAGTCTATAAAAACGCGGGACGTTCGCCGGAGGGCGAACTCTCCCTTTCGTCGGAATCTCTCACTCACCGGCTAAGACGCATCCCAGGAGATTCTCGTTGTCCTGCGAAACTGGCGCGCGGTAACAATTTCGCGCCGATTGTTCCTTGTCATTTTCCGTGGGTTCGCTCGATGGGGATAGGATGTCCGATGCCGAGGGCTGTTGTTCCTCCGCCGCGGTGCCGCGTGGCTTGACCTTTTGCACAGTCATCGCCCGGCGCGAAAAAGTCGCGTGTCGCACCCTTCGAGTCGCGCTACGATCCCCCGACGCACGTCTTCCTCTGGCGCATCCACCCGGATGTAAACAATGAACAATTGGGGAACATGCCACGCCGCGGGAGCATGCGATGACAGTCCCGTTCTCACTGACAGCGGCCGCGTCGAGTCTCACTTAACGAATCCCGTACACGCACTCCGTTTGCCAGTCCTGCCGAGATCGACGCTTATCAATAGCCCGATATCGCGATCGAGACGATCCAGGGTGATGTGACGCTCGTTCAAACACTCTGTCCGTTTCTCTGTCCGATCGTTTCTCGCCAGCAATTGCGCGCTCCGCTTGTTGCTGCTGTTGCGACCGCGTGGCTCTCGCAATATTTGCAAATCGGCGCTCGAGCCCGCGTACGTTCGTTGGGTTAGTTGGTGTGCTGTGTGTGCCGTGCGATACGGTACGCGAGTGAGTTCCTCGCGGCGTGGTGTGCCGCGGTATCGCGGCGCCTGCGCGCCGAGACCGCCGGGGATCACCGAAGTGCCACCGCCGCGCGTCCACCCCGCGCGCGCTCCATCATTCGTCCAAGAATTAAATTTTGGCCCGATCGCAATTCAAAGAGATTGTCGAAAAATTTCTAGTCGACGTATCTTTACATCGAGTAAATCACTTTTCCCTGTCGTGAAGAGAACTTTCCGTCCTTTCGAAGACCGAAAGCCGCTATTCTTGGAAAAAAAAGTTCATATATAATCAAATATAAATATATACATATATAATTATATATAAAGTATGTCCATACGTTTTCTTTCTTTTGTATAAAAAATTGCTTCTGTATAATCGTATATAAATTTATACATGATTATATATAGACAATTTTTTCTCATTTATTCAAATTTTATTTTTTCTAAAAAAATGATGTAAAAATTATTCTTCTCATTATTTTTCAATTATTCTTCTAATTATTTTTCACGTACATACAGACAGAGATTACAAGACAAAGAGAACACAAATATGGATATATTTTATATAGACATAATTATATATATTTGTATTTGATTATATATGGATTTTTTCCCCGATAGACATATTTATATAAACGTGATATATTTTAAACGCTGTTTTATATTATATAATTAATTTTATAACTTATTAGATTCCATTCATAAATTTGCAGATTATTATAGATTCATAGATTTCCGGATTGATAGAGTCCAATATTGGTAGCAGTTATTAATAATCTTTCATAATTATGCCTGAATGAAACATCAAAGGTTCTCAGTGAATCTACTATAAGCGATTATTAATGCGTATTATTCTCAGGATAATAGGGACGTGTTCAGAGTTGATCTTATCGAGTTGAGATTAAACCACGGTCGTATCCTCGGGACACAACCGCCTCATTCGTACGGCCAATTGGCACGGTTGACCCGTCATTAGGATCAAGGATCTCAGTCGACGAACACTCGACCTAGGTTTTACTGCGCCTTGACGACGATTCACCAAACTGCATTGTTCATAACTTAACGCAGTATGACGAAAGCTCATTTTTTTTCTCTCTCTAGCTCTGCTAGTGTCAATTAGAATAATTGCATCCTTAACCCGGCAAATCAACTTGTCACGCACAATTCTTCGGGATTTACAGGGAGATCTGCAAATATATGAATTTATTATTCAAGCTAGAATTCTAAGAAATAGAGGTAGGTGACGTCAGGATTCATAGTCGTGTCGGTTTCTTTAGACACAATATAATATACTTCTGTCAAACGGTAATATCCGCAAAAATTTTATTATTTTAAAAGAATGTTTTATTATTTTAATTCGTTTTATATTTTTCTGTTCGGAAAAATATTAAATATATATGCGACGACGGCCTGATTTTGTTACGGCCCTGTTGAATATGTGATATACACAATCAGGGAATATAGTGCGTTCCCCTGCCAGGCTGTCGTTGACTCACCAATACTCAGAGAGTGAAAGCCGTTTAACCCTTGCGCTAACGGGTGCGCGTGTATGTGCGCGTGTCACGAACACGTGGATTACGTCTATGGAAAATACAAGTTGGATCACAGGTGAGTGGTGGGACCGAAGCGAGCAACGGTACAGACGCCAGCGTAATCTAAACGTAGTCCAGGCCTAACCTACCCCACTGTGGCTTGTAGATACAGTCACGTGATATATGACTGTCCAGGAATATGTAAGAGGAATGTGTCGAGAGAACACTACGTTAGATGAACTTATAATAATGAGTTATCACACTGATTTGTGTAAATAATGTCCCATCGACAATATTTCCTCATGTTTAAAGCGGAACGTCTATAAATTTTTCAAAAAAAAATTACTGTGATTATTTTAAATTAAATTAAATTATTTCTTACGATATTTTTAACCCAAAAAAATCTCGCGTTCTCTCTTCTTACAATTATTAAAAGTGAATTATACAAATCTGATTTTAACTGTTTTTCTTGTTCCTGATTTCTTTTGTCAGGACATCTGAACTCGCAAGGATTTTCAGTATTAAAAACCTTTTATGTTAAAATTATTCGGTATATTTATGAACCGTAATAATAAGTGATAATAGAAAATATGATTGCGATTGTTTCATTTCTTTTATATACAAGATTTCAGAAATTGCATGCTACCGGCTTGTCTAAATCATTTGAGGAAATTTTATTATATCCGAAGAAAACTCGGGCGATTCAACGAGAGCGTCATTAAAAAGACCACCTACGTTCATTTTAGTATAAATGCTGGTTTATAACTTATAAATAAAACTGTGTTTTGTATAAAGTGTTGACAAAGTACGAATAAAAAGTCAGACATTCGAAAATCTCTCCACGGATGGAGTTTCAAAAATTAAGAGATATAAAGATTCATAGAGAAAGTCCAGAAAAATATAAGTTTTAAAAGGATCTAGAAATCTTATAATTCTTATTGATATATTTGATCAAACTATACGAATACAAAGAATTTAAATGTTACATTAGTGTAAGATTATAAATGCATTGTGAAATTTCCCCTCTCCTTGTTGAGTTGAAATCTGTAAATTCATCACTGCATATGCGTGGTCCGCGTATCGGCAGCGGAGGACAATTTTATTGTATTCTCGCGCAGGCCTACTTACACAGACAATGGACGGCCTGAGATATGCAGCCGGTCAGAATAGATATGTCTATGCAATGTCAGCTGCCTGTCGGAGTTCGCGTGGGACACTTTCCGCGTTGCGACAGCTACCCACCCGTTCGTTGAAATTTTTCAGGTGCATACACAGTTCGGCTCGCGCGCGAGATACTCGTAATAGATCTAGAAGTAAACCTGTAATTATGAAACTCGCGGTGCACTCCCACGTGCAATGCTTATTGAGCGAGAAAGCGCTTAGATATCTAAATATCTCGCGCCGATTTGAGGCTACGCTTCCTTTCTATCCGCTTGACAAAGCTCCGAATGAGAAAATCCGAGTTCTATAGCGAACATTTTTATCACTTTTATCACCCACAATTCGTCCCACGTTACGCATTCGCAATGTGCGTTACAAGGCTCATGCAACGAGGTGTACTATCCAAGCACGGCTTGTATATTACCTCGAAAAGACAAGAGACTAATAAATATATCATTTTGATATATATATATACATATATAGATGTGTATGTGTGAATTTCTAAATAAAAAATAGAGAAGTAGAGAAATATAGACAAATATCAACACAAATAAACATAAATACACAAGTATTTTTCGCTCGAAAGATACGCGAGTAATGTGGTTATTTAAAACAATTTTTTTCTTCTTAAAAATTCCGTAAAATCCTACCGTAGAAATATTCCCTTAACATTTTTCTTACGTGCAATTTGCGTCGCAAGTTCTCGGAAATCTTAAAATAGAAACGCTGAATCGCCGATTGTTTAATTAACAGCCAATATCTAGCGCAGAATGTGGGTAACTAGGACTCGTACTTCTTTCGCAATGTAACTATAGGAGTGTAGGCTACCGAGGTAGGTTGACTGGAACGATCAGGTCGGGAAAGTCTATCCTACATCCAAACTTGGAAACGAGGCGAAATACGCGTACGTTAACGGACGGTTTTGCATGAATTTCGAGCGATAAATAGTCGATCTGCAAGAAACGTGAACTTTTGGCAATAGTAAAGCGATAATATGCTTCAGTTGCATTCGATAGATATATTCGACCGATACGATTTAGAAACTAATTCTAGAGAGAACACAACAGTTTCATACGCCCACAATTGCCTAGAAAGAATCTATAAATGTACAATATATAGCTATCTATAGCTTATCTCATAATTCTCATGTTCCTTTCAGAGATCTCTATCATCTTAGAAAATATATATCTCTATCACCTTCCCTCTTCTTCTCGCGTTCTTCACGACCGACATTGTTCGGCCTACAATTTTCCATTACACAATCAGTGACTATTCTCAATCAACAATGCGACGTATACGAATGTATGAGTCTCACATATACGCGGCCGCTCAGATGCCGTAGCACGAATAACATGTTCGACCACGTAAGTTGAGCTCTCTCGGGGTTGAATCTGTAGACGTTAGGAGATGCTGGCTGACGCACATTCCATTATCGGTATTTGTTAGTCAATTACATCTGTGCGTACGACGTTACACAATAACGTTCTCAAAACATCTCTACAAACTCACGAGCTAAATGTGTTTTTTTCTACGATTCTCGACTTGCTCTTTTTAATTGATAAAAATCGTTCAACGCTTTCGCAATTTAAAAAATCTTATAAATCGTACGAAAATCAATTTAACATTATAATCAAGACAAAATATTTAAATACATAAAAACACGTTATCGAGTTCACGATAGAGAGATAACATCTCAACAATTTGCAAAGTAACTGCGATAGTATCAGATTTATTTTGCATTTCATGAAATTTTTATCGCATTTAAATGGCGCGCTAGATTTCAAATAGATCAAGTATGATATAAGCCTGTTGCTGGTCAGCTAAAAATGTGATGGTGGAATTTGAAGAATTGGCTCTATCGAGCGCTAGTCGAAAAGAAGCGAGAATACAGGCAAAGAAATTTCCGGAGAGAGTAGATGGATAGGGGGACATGTCTCGCCTAAACTAGGCCGAAAGTACGGAAAGCCAGACGTCGTAACTTTTCCACGTAACGCGTTAGCGCAGCCGTTACGCTATCGGGATAGTCGCCAGTCAGATAAAGTTCCTTCACCCTAGCTGTCAAGCGCTGTCGTAAGTGCGTTTTCTCCGCCTCGCAACGATTTGACCGCGCTGTTTATCGATCGATCGCGGATTTATGCGACTGTCGAAATGCTGTATCGGCCGGTTTCGGTTGCGCGGCGATAGTAACGTTATCATTAACGCCTGCCAATCTGTTCCGCTGATAAAAAAAAAAAAAAGAAAGAAGAAAC
>NW_021849298.1:453124-468834 GCF_003651465.1 Formica exsecta | reverse complement strand
GCCTGCCAATCTGTTCCGCTGAAAAAAAAAAAAAAAAAAAGAAAGAAGAAACGCGGCCGCCCCTTGGGTAGCCCGAATAATGTAGCGTAACGCTGCTAATTGCGATACAGAAACGAAGATAAGATACATTTCGCGAATGTCTAATCGAGCTGCCCGATTGCGAGTTGATACAGCAACTGATTAGCAGAATGACGTTTCTTTAAAAATGCTATTCACGAGAGACGTGTCACTGTGAAATTAATTACAATAGCGTTTCGAGTTGAAAAACTCTACCCAACATTTTTAAATCTGATACATTTTCTTTTCTTTTAATATGTACTATATTCTATTCTTATTTTATCTTCGATCGTTAGAATAATTGTGACAGTTAATATCGAAATGCAGTGCTGCCGTTATGAATAGCGAATATATACGCGCGACATTATTACCCTGTAATACTTATAACGTTACAGTTAATTTCAAACGCGTAAAGTCCTTTCACTATGCACATAACGGTTTTCGCGCGTTGCAATCATCACGCGCGCGGCTGCGCAACAATAATAGCTATTTGAAATACCCTGGAATTATATATGCGTAACAGATATTAGAGCTAAATTTTTCGAAAATGTATCAAATCTTTCTGAAAAATAACAATATATGTACTATGCTATTTTTAGAAAGCTTGTATAAATTTATCTAAAATTTATTTCAAACTAATTTAAAAGACGAGAAAACAGATAATTCTGTTTCTAAGTTATATACAATGCATGGTAAAAGGTAAAAGAAAATTATAATACAATATTTTTTTTCTATTTTATAATACACACAGTACTATTTTAAAAGATAAGAGAGATCAAGATGAAAATTTAAATAATATTTAAATTATTAAATTCAGAATTGCTAAGCATGCAAGAAATCTTTTTAGGATGAGTGTGAGAATACCGACGAAAATGCAACGATATGCTAATGATTTCGTCAACGTATATTAGTCGCCGTATTTATACTCGCGCGGAGTATCTTATATTAGATACGGTCAAAGTGCAATGTCCTCCGTTCTCCGTCGTCGAGGTCGATCGCGCTGGTCGAGAGCGCGGCGTTGGAATATTCAGAGGTGGGTCGCGGTATTATATCTTTGTTCAGTTTGAAAAATATAATAAAAAAATCTAGATATGAAAAGAGAACATAAAAATATAATCGCGATAAAATATTAATGTTGAATTCAGATATAATTGAAGGCCTAAATGTAGGAACTAAGTCAAGTGCACCTTTTTTTTGTGTTGCAACAACGATCGGTACAAGAAGTCTCGAAAAAAGTTATGCTTTGATTATGCGGGTAAAAAGTAGCATTGTAGTTTGTCGGAGGTTTCCGACTCCTGATAACAGATCGTATAATATTGTACGCGTTAGTTCCTACGATACTTTTTATCGCCGAGAAAAGCGCGCGAAAAAGTTCTGGGCTGAAAAGAAATCTAGAAGGGAAAAAAATCTCGCAATATAACACAGCATCCGGCCAATCCTCGGAAACTTCGCGAAGCCTCGCCTCTGATCGGCGATCTTCGACTCGCGGGGGTGAATGTCCGCCCACTAGGACAAGCGGCAAGCTGCATCGGAATTGCACATACGCGGTTCATTTGTTACAGAACGCAACTGTACGCAGGTAAACATGATCTGTCCGAGCGATCGATCGTGCTCCTCTTCTCGAGAGAATTCGCATGTTAGATCGATGACTCCTCGCAATTTTTTTGCGCACTTAACTTGGCTAATATATGTGCGCTCGATTTTATTAATAATCTTCGTTGTCTTTTATGCAGAGTTAATATTAATGTGATGCTTGACGATTCAATGTAATTAAGCACGATACATTCATTGTGGATTATCGATGATTAATGATATCCAAACACGAATGTGCACGCGAAAATCTACGGTAAATATATAGATTCCGCGTAATGTTTATCGATGAACTTCTCTTCGAAATGTCTGGAAGTAACGTTATGCGACAGTTTCTAAATCGATCACCGGAAGTAGCGACAGCAAACAAGTCTCAAGCGTGAGCGTAAGCACGGTCTGGTAATACATTGGTGGTTGCAACACGTCACGACGACTTGCCAGGGTTTGTTGGAGCGGATTAAGGTATGCCGCGAGGATCAACATAAGCGTAACCCGTTCGCTTGTAGGCGATATGGTGCGCTAACCGCTAACTCATCGATTTCACCATAGGCGGGATCGATATTTCTCCATAGAGATCTTAGATTGCAGCTAGTAATATTTTACCATCAACATGTTGGAAGAAATGTATGGTGGTCAATTTATTAATCCGCAAATAATTACATGACTCATTTTATATTTCAAATTACATACTGAATCAATTTCTCAATTATATATATATATACACAATAAATATTTTTATGTTGTTTCATAAAAAACATACGTAAAAATATTAAATGTTTTATGGCGTTAAAATTATACGAGAAAAAAATATATTATATTCTCCAAAGGCAAAATCCAGAATGTTGACGAGAGTGAATACGAAGATAATGAAATTTTGCAAAACGAGTTTTGCTTGGACGAAGGAGTTAATCCGAGCGTTTTTCTGCAGCGTATGTAGAGCGAAATAGAAAAAAGGGACGGTTGGTTTCTATATTGAAAATTGCTAGATCGCTAAATCATATGTTACATATAAGGATTGTTTGTCAATCATAGAAATACGATTTACTGGAATTGCATTTTATTGATCGCTGAATCTCGCGGTTAAAAGTGTAACTTTTAAAAGCATGTTGTATTTAATCATCTCTCGACTAACTTCTTCATATTCAAGATATCACAAAATGTCACACCCGTTGAAACTTTAATGATACTGTGACAATAGAGAGGACTGTTCACATCTGAGTCTGACCCGAAACAACGTAGTCGGAGAAAGGATACGGCTTGCAACAATTGCCTCGTGATTCTAAGTGTTCCAAAATAGCACATTGTGCACCGCCACACCCGTTCATGGATTAAACTAATGCTAATGCGACTTGTATAGTCCGAGACACGCGTGCAAATACACAAGCAAACGCGCGGCGACGCCCGCTCTCCGGGAAAATTATATGTCAAGGGTAAGCGACGCGTAAATTCTAGTGTGACTTTGATAAAAAAATAGTAAGAGCCCAATTACGTTTCGTCACGATCTCTTTCCTTTCCCGCGGTTGCATATTCCGATAATTATATGCTAAACTAGACAAGTGTAATTCTATCATCGCCTTCGTGTATACTCGATACGAAGATTAAAGCTTCGCGGATTTCAATTTATATGATCGCATGGTAGTAGAATCGCGCTCTGCTATTAATGAATTATCAGGCATGACGTAGTATAATTTTACTGTTCTGCTTCTTTATTCAAAACGGATAAAAATAAAAAGGAAAGAGGAAATGTATGATTTAATTTCGCGTCGATCACTTGATTTAACTAGCGCAAAATACCAATAATTCATATCTTAAATACGCGAAGAGAAGAGCAACGGCAAACTCTACAATTGTTCGCCGAGAATTTTATGAATGCAAAGCAGATCGAAGTAGATCTATATGTTTGAAGCTCCTCTTGTGTCCGCGCGCGCGAGCATCCGCAATGAATGCATCTTTGCACTTGACGTACATGACACGCGATTCCGCGGTGGCACAGAGACGCGGAGAGTTCACGGCGGTACGTTGTTCCACTGACAGAAGGTTCTCCTCACCCTTCACCGCGGTTCCACGATCAAGCGAACATGCACGGCGATCGCCTCTACAAGTCGAGATTAAACGGCTCGTTTTTTAACGCGGACGCGTGCGTTCGCAACCTACGATAAGATTGCGATAAATCGGTGGGCGAGTTTTGAAATGAAAAATTTGGCGGCTTTTATTTTTGGAACAACAATCAAATTCTTTATTGCTTCTTTGATGGCAGATGGTTCGAATCTTCAGATCCTCCTCGCTTAAAGTTCTTTTTTCGAATTTCTCAGAGTTTTTTTGAAGAATCGTACAATATTCGAGAGATTCTCAGATTTCTTAGAGAGATTTATGATATCGAGAGCGTAGATATTCGGAGAATTTCAAATCCACAAGTGAGACAAGATTACTATATTGGATTTGATCGAGCACTTCTCGATCATTTTGCGACCGGGATGGTCACTCTTCGGAGCACCTGGATGACCTAGAGCATTATACGTATGCTGGACGGTATATCCGATTTCCGAGGCTGTACTTGGCGGCCTCCCACGTTCTGGAGACGTAACCCAACCTAGCCTAGAAACGACTAGACGAAAAGCGTACTCGGCGCGGAGAGACCGAGGGTACGACCTCGGCGGGCCATCGGCCTGGCACACGGTGACCTCCCTCGATCTAGGGCGCTGCAACCGTGCTCTGACGTCATCTTCGCTCACTCACTCAACCAGTCGAGTCAACCTGTGCATTCAGCCGCACGATACATGCTTTCTCGAGTGTTACCGTATAGCCGTCCCAGCTGGACGACTGATTAAAGATGAGGAAAGGGACAATGAGAAACGTTACGTTGACTTTGCAATTACCTTGATAAACTCGAATAATCTACGTTTCATATTAAAACACTCATTATAAATACTCATAAAGAGATAAGCATATACATATATATACAAAAATAGTACATACATAAAATATATTATATATAATAAAAACAATTTAAAATATCACTCTCTAAAAAAGCTTTTATTTGATAAATGCAAATTTCATCTTTATATAATCGTCAAATTCTAAATAAAACTTATAATATCCTTTAATAGATTCAAGATAAACAAAAGTGACGTGCATTAATTAATTTTATTATTGATTATCGAAGTAAAAGCAACTACTATTTCATATGTGTACGTAAAAAGGAATCGAGAGGAAGATAGTGGTTTGGTGTGAGGATGCCTTAAGAGAACGACGGTTAGAACAGATCATTCTGTTGACCGACACTCGGTGCGTTGCCCGATCGGCCTTCGAAATCGGGGGCGCATATTCCATTTGCAATGAAGGGGTTTGAAAGGACATCTCTCGAGTATAGAGACGCACAGAGACAAACGTCATCGACGATGACGATAAGGCGAAGGCGAAAGGTGACTTTCGCGTCGAGGCGGTTCGAATTGCCGCAAATGTAATTCGCGGGGAAAAAAAAATGCGAACTTCTCTTTCCGCACAACTTTTCAGCCCTACTTTCCCGTTTCGGCCTCCTGCGTCGTCATTGATTTATTCGGACATTCGCGTCCCAGTCGAGTCGTTACTTTGTCACGGCATATTTATCGCGTAATATATTTACGCCATCCAGCGACGCCATATATTCATGGCGACTATTCGTAGCATCGAATTATCGTCGTGGAGGAGAGCGCGAAGGAGAGCCGGACGGGAGAGAGTTGGGAGAGGGAGAAGGACAAACGTCATAGAGACCTGTACCACTCATCGCGCGCAATTAACGTTCAACATCTATATCTAATTTTAGATGATTTAATTGCTCGTCTTAGAATTTGTTCCATGTAACTTCGCTCGTCGTATAATTCGCGTTCTATGCTGTATAAAACGACAATTTAGAATTGCGCGCGATGCATAACTCTGCCAATAGCTTGCTTCGAAACAGCTGTTAATCCATTAAAAGCCACTGGCCACAGGACAAGGACTTGCCGAGAATGCCTCCATGGCAGAACAAACGGAAGATCTCTGCTCCGTAAAGAGGGAAACGTATGCATTATATATGTGTTAAATTGATCTGATCTCTTTGTCCCGCCCTCTCTTTCTTTCATACGGTTATTCGCAACGGTCGAACGAAGAGCCAAGTGAAAATTGTTCCCTTGTGTGCACCGAAGATATTCTCTCTCGGCGGAGCCTTCCCTTTTCTCGTCTTTCTCGCACATCTCCCCTATCTTTCTCTTTCTCACTCTCGCTATCTCCTACTCAGTCTCTCTGGCTCTCAGTGACGCTGTCGCCGTTCCTCTTTCGGATCCACGAGATTGCTAGCGAACGTCCCCATTTCCGAAGGCCGTGTGCGGACGACGAACCACCGCCGTCGAGGACGGGGTGAGCGGCTTTGGCCACGCGGCTTGCCTTTGCGCCTTAGGGTGCTTTCACAGCCTCCTCGCTGCACCGACGACAATGACAAGATGCGTGTTCTTCCTCTACTCGAAACTTTTTTTCTCATCTTTCTGCAGAACGTGAGAGATCGCTAAATTTTCAAAACTTTAAATATCGGGAACCTCAGATCTTTGGATCTTTAAATCTTCTGAGCCTTATATCGGATTCTCAAATTAGCAAATATCTTACTGTCAGAAGAATAATAAATAGTCTTAGATTTTAAGAGAAATTAAACTTTTGCGATATATATCCATCGAAAATGTACGCACAAAAATTTACTTTGCAAAAAAATACAAAATATGCTACAGTATCAAAAAGATCATATTAACAATCGCCATTACGATGTCAAACATAAAAAACTTTAAGTTAACGAAGAATTTATTACAAATACTTTTTAGGCCGGTGATCGATTAGAGTTTAACAGCTTCATTATAATCGTAAATTATTAAAATTGATAAGATATACTCGTGCTATTTTAGCACGCGTTCGAATAATTCCATAGTACTCGACACAATAATCTGTTATTATAAGGCATTCGCGTTATATTGTAAAAGAGAAGCAACGACCGATAACGAGAATAATAAACGATAATATCGTAACGCAAAGCACTCGAGATCCAGAGAGTGAAATTTAATTGTAAGATTTCTCAATCCTCGATTTTCTTAGCGAAAGTAAATAGTAGCGGTTCTTTCAACAGGAAAGACGATTCAAAACAATCCAAGTTATATTTCTCGAATTAGAAAGAATTTTAGATCTATCGCAAATGCACGGAGTGAAAATTTTATTGTAAAATATAAATATAGTTTTATCATCAAATATTATATAAATTCTTCTTCCGTCTATCTCTCTCTTTGAATTATGCATAAGTGTATGAATAGTAAGACGGACAGTGTTTAATGTGATTTTTTTGTTTGCTCGTGCATTACTTAAGTGGCAGCTTTAGCAACAAGATTGAGCTCCCGCGATCGAGTCTGCGATCGAGAATGCCTGCATTCAGCCGCTAATGAATTTCGCAACCGCTGCTGTTTCGCGACTACGAACCGCTTCGCCTGCTCGTGGGCGGACTTATCCTTGGTGCTTTCTAGCGCAGATGGAGCTCGAACAGAATGTAGCAGGATGTTATAGGATCGAAACGATAGATGTTTATAGTGTCTATTTTCTTATTCATTATCTTTAAAAACTCAAAGATCCGAGGGTCGACGGACTTGGAAAATCAAAGAGATTTCTCAAGGATTTCGAGTCTTTCAAAGTCCGGTAAAAGATCAAACGGCCTGAATTACCGCTATTGATAGTGGCGATGCGCGCGATTCGATCGTCGTGCTGCAAAATTAATAATTCTGTCGTCACTTTGGGATTACGTTCTTAGAAATTCAGTGTGGTGTAACAAACACACACGCGGACTCGAAAGTTCCTGATTTCGTAACGCCGTGAACGGACCCGAGTTCGACGTCCGCGCTACGCTCCGGCATGAATTTGCCGTTTCATAATAGCCGATCGAACGCCACGAATCCACCCTCCACGAGCTGAGAAAGCCGGAATCGAAGCGTTTCTAAGTCTGACATCGCGGTCTACGTTGGCGATCAAACTCCTTTGAGAAACGACTTCCTTGACGAAAGGGACAGTCATCTATAAAGTCGTATAGAGATAGTCATTCCATAAATTTAGTAAGGGAAATAGAACTTCTCTGTGATTAATAGAGGCGATTCGAAAAGCACAAGCGCAACTGTGTCGATCGATACAAGCAAATTGTCACGTTTCGATTTTATCACGCTACGAGTTTTCGATTTGATAAAAATACTCTCATTCAATTTCTATTCTCTTCGATTTCTAAATTTTCATAGATTATATTTTTCTTATTATTTTTCAATAACCACATTCCCGCTTCATGTATTCTTCATAAATTTCAGTGAGTCTATCGTTGCTCTCTGAAATTCTCACAACGAAAGTGTTCGCGAAACCGAGCGCGGAGCGAAATTTCTCGCTGATTCTCGCGAGCGAAACGGGTCGGGCTTGTATCGAGTCGAACGACAACGACAGTGCGTTATTAGAGGCGTTTGATGACGCAAAGTGCGGAGGACGGAGAGGATGGGCAGGGTACGAGGAGAGGAGAGAGACTCGCCAGGTCGTTGTTCTCTCGCCGTTAGTGGGACACTTTCGGCGTTACTGGCACGCATTGCGCGCACGCACGAACGCTGCTTCTCGTACTCTTCTTTGGCCTGCGCTGACTAACTCGCGATGCAGCTGTCGATTAATCTATCCTAATTACTGATATTAGTTAATCGGCTTGGCCTTTAATGTCAGAATGTAAATAATCGAACATCCGGAGATAAAGAAGATTTTTCATGCATCTTGAAGAAATATTTTAGTTTATGACGAAACGTAATAGTAGATCGAAACTGTAGCGAGCACCCGTTTAAGATTCGCGATTTAAATCTCCCCGTTTGAGAAGATCCCCGATGATCTCCAATACATCCATTCGTACACGTATACACGCACGTATTTGTATACGTGCACATACGATACCGAGCTGATACATACAGATCGACTCGTATGTGTGTTAATATCGCTCGCCTTTCGTATACGCGGTGTGTCAGTGCGCCGGCCTAGATTCCCGCGGGTTCAACACTCGCTATCGAGGTGACTGCTGCTCGCTCTCGGTGCTTGCTCAACTCAACCCAACGACCGAATAAGCTCCCACCGAGCGCAGCCACTGTTCGCGAAACGGCGATGTCCATCAGGATCTCCTCCACCGCGAATCTCGATCGGCCGCTCGTAAGATCGTCCGAAAGTAAATGTTTCCAAGGTCTGGAAGATCCAAGGTCCGAGAAATCAGAGATCTAAGAAATTTTTAACTATATCGTGGTAGAATCTAGAATTTATGAAATTGAAGAACCTGTAATCAACGGACTGTACAATCTATATATTTGCCTCGCTCGATTGCAGTGTAGAATTTAAGACGAAACTTTTTGGCGAATAGCTCCATCCGGTGTGAAAGATTTTAAGCCATCGAAGAAATCTCTCCCGGTAAATAGAGATTACGAGAAGGGATTAAGATTTTAGAAGATATCCTCGAGCTCGAGCGGTGTATAAGACGTAACGTAGTGTCGTCGCGGAACGAAACTTTTCGAGATGCATCTCGAAGCATTCGAGAAATTTCCGAGGAGCCGAAGCGAAACTGAATTACAGTTACCGGGCTGGTTGCTCAATACAGGGGCCGGGGTAACTTCTCATGGTGCAGCGACCGTTCGAGGACGCGTTTCAAGCAGTTCAACGCGTGTTGCCCGCCTACTTTTACTTTCGCGCGCCAGCACCACGTCCTGGCCGACTTAACGGGGCTGTTGGGAGTTATCGATCCTTGATTGAATCAATAAAAGGTAGGGTGGCGCGATGAATTTTAATTTCTTCCGATAATGAGCGCGATGAGTCGTGTTTTTAATCGATCGCGACAGCAATGTTGAATATCACGGAACATTGCCTGAAAAAAAATACTTGGACAGTACAAGTATACGAAATTTCTCTCGTACATAATTTTATAAGAATGAACGAAATGAGTTTTACCGAAACTTAAACCATCAAAGATTTCTCTAGCTATTTCTTCGCTTTTTTACAATAGAATGTTCACAAAGAATACATCAACAAAGCTAGCCATTCTTTTCATTCGTACCATCGTCTACACCGATTCAATATCCCGAATTATGAATATGAAATAATAAATCGTCGAATACCAAGATCAACTGTACATTATGTCACTCTACATATTGCTTCTTACGCAACCGAAAGTGATGAAATTGGGAGGTAAAGTTTTATTTCCTAACAAGACGAGACGAACAACGCGCGCGAGAGAGTAGCCAACTGTGATTGCAGCAGTTGCATAATTTCCGGAATAGAATCCCGTGAGATTAGCCCGTGTTATAAATTTGCACAGGACGCAATTTGAATAAATATCTATTATCAGTAGTCTCGCACGATGGTTGCGGCTCGTTTCGTCATGGAACCACGAAACTACTGACTTTTATTTATTTTCGAAATTTCTGCTCTTATATTTTAACGTTAAAGTAACATGTTACATGTACATACGACCGTGTTTATGCTGAAGAAATTGCATCCATGTAATGATTATCCAAGACCATCGATCCTAGCCGTTAAAATTTTGCTTTACATAACGAGAATGTTTTTCATGACGCGATAAAACTTTTACTTAATCGGATCTATATGTTAGAATAATCTTCGAAATTTCACGTTCTTAATTATATGTGCAGATACATAAATAAATATCCATTAAAAAATATTGATTGTTCAAGATGTTGCAAGTAATTGTTCCACTGTGATACACGTATGTATCGTGCTCTGTAACATACATTCGTTCATTACGTCTTGCGGCTTAAATCGGGGCACACAGTCGACTTACGTTCTACTGTTTTCACCGCGAAAGCGAAAGAGAGTGAAAGCGTTATATAACGTACATTATCCTAATAATGAAGGAGTGGCATCTTCGAGAGAAATTGCACGACTCGATTACGACTCGAAATAAAATTTGGGGATGTTCGATGATATAATAAATCCATACCTAAAAGAAAAAACAGTACTCTTACGCGTCACTTTGTTGACATTAATTACATATACTATTCCAACTGTCAATAATGCGAATGCGATAAGAGCCGATGTGGAGAAACGTGTACGTGAAAAAAGATCTCGAGCTGTATGCATCTTACTTGAGTTACGTCAGGTTAATAAACTGTTGCGACGCGGGTAAGAGCGTTTAATGATTGCCGATGCGATATTGCGAAGCTTAACGAGAATGAAAGTAAAAAAAAAAAATCCGGCTGGTTGAGAGTCGCTGGCTAGTGTGTAATAGTTTCGATCGAAAGGAGGTTACGGAGTGACTGAACTTTGACTTCGCTCGTGTGCGAGAATCGGTTACGTGCACGCATACATGCTCAGGCACGTTTAGCAAATACCATCACAAGCCCGAACAAACTAGCTGGCGCACTGACGTCGTATGCACACCAGTGCACCGGTGCATCGGAGAATCTATATAGTTGATCAACGAACCAGCCGAGTCGCCACGTGTCACGCGTAATTGCACGCATGCATTATGCGTGAGATTTGCAGATGCGTTCTGCAATCGAGTTTGCGCGAAGTCTCGTCGTTTGTGACTTAACGTAGAGATTTTCTCTTTGATGTCAATACGAGGTGAGCATCGAACATATTAACGATATTGGTATACAACGTGCTAATAATATAACACATGTAGGTAAATATATATTCTCATTTAGAAATATCACCAAAAAGTTATACAAATAATAACTCTGCCATGTAAAAGAAAAAAATCTCAGGATTGCTTTAAAAATCAAAATTGCTTTTCTTTAAATTTTATTTTCTTTAATTAATGTGCTTTTATGTCTACGAATTTTACATAATGAACAATGGCTATAAAAGTTTCTTAACTTTTCGAATTTAATGATATTATTCTATTGATTCTTCGCGAACGAAGCTTTTCTAGATTTTTCAAAAATATTCAAAGGAAAAGATTGGAAGGATCCAATAGTAGTAAGGCTCCAGTGAACTCAAAATAATCGATTTATTTCAATCGCGAGAAAACTGGAAATCGTGCAAAGTGAAAATTCTATCGTGTCTCACATCGACTTTCACATCATTAACAGAACGCCGTTTGCAGAGTTGTATCAGCAACGCTTACTTGTATGTAAGAATGTTTGTGTCAGTAATCGAAAGTAAGGGAAAACGGCATTAAAACTGTCATTTATTCTATCTAATAATAGTTATCAATTAAATGCGAATTAGTTGCGAGTATAAAATGAAAATTAAGAGACCACTCATTAAAAAAGTATATTAAGTAATCGTTTAAACAAGATCTATTTTAAATATTTAGGGATTTTACGCGAATATATTTAAATATTTTTTAAAGCGCAAAATTTACAAAAAAATTTAATTATAAAAATTTTATATATGTTTTATTTTGCAAATAAAGGCTCTCTCTCTCTCTTTCTCTCTCTCTTTCTCTCTCTTTCTCTCTATGTACAAAATTAAAACGTATATAAAATTTTATACTTGCTACATATATAATTATATATATATACATATATATTTCGCTCCTTAATTATTACTAAAGTATTACACTATATTTGTCAAACGTTGAACGCGATTTGATTGATTGACGTCCTGTACAATTTATTTCGCGATAGTGAACCGGATAGCAGGTCCATAAAGGGCTGTGTGGTATCTAAAATGAAACTTGCACGGAATATAGCATGCCGTTACCACGCAATTCGCAGCAATGCAGTTGCGCAATATACTTTTGCGGTAAAGATACTTAATCCGGCTGTCTACCCTCTCACTTCGTCAACAATACGGAAAAAGTACGGCGTGATGGTGCATTGACCTGGCCTCGAGGAAAATTATCAGGGTTCGCTCGTAACAAACCCTCGAGAAAATCATAGAGCATAATTGTGTAAAGATGAAACTAAATTGAGCTTTTTGAAGATCTGGATGGATATGCACTATTTTGGAACAATGATATTTCCAATGTTCTTTCTTTATATAACATAATTCAATCTACAATTTTAAAAAAACCTAGTATCAAAAATAAATTAATAAAATTAATAAAATATAGCATGCAAACTGATTTTTTTATTTTTTATCAAAAGAATTATACGAGATAATTTATTATTACTTTCATATCTTTTATAGTTCAGAGAACTTGCATGAATTTTGCATGTCATGCTTTTATCATACATAAATTTAAATAGATCAAAAAACACTCATATCTTTTATATTTAACAATCGTGTTAACTCTTTTACGTGAAGAAAACAGCGACATATCCGCTCGAGCAGTTCTCAGTCGCATGTGAGATGTATTCGCGCGACTGGTAAGGGATCAAAAACACGTAAAATCAGACCAACCAGAGTCAGTCAAGTAGGTAACTTCCGTATCGGGCAAACCACTCTCCTTCGACGGGTCGGCCGAAGTAGTAGGTGGCAGTACAGTTCAGACCATAGAAAATGTGAGAAGCTCTTGCCAGACCACTCTGGTTTACAACACATCCGATAGAGTCTGCTGGCATCGTATCACTGGGCGACATCTGCTGTTCATCAAGTCATACTACTGTCATATGACAGCGCAACAGGTGTCACGTGAAGCCGCGCACGTGACTTCGCGCCACGTGGTTTCCCAACGCTTGCATGAACGCAACATTTTGACATGACATAATAACTTTATATTATAATAATAATTTTGCGTGTCCAGAAAAGAAATATAGTGTCAATATCATTTATATTATTAAATTTTTAAGTTGTTTCGTAATTACGAGAAATTGATATAATAACTTTAAAAATGTTGTGTAAAAAATCCAGATTGTTGATTGCAGCGAATATCTTATAGGGCAAATCTTTTGATGCACATTACAGCAAATCAGATCTGTTATCATTGTTTCATGACATTTATATGGATCATCAATATTGAATAATATATAACGATAGTTAGTATAGATAAATTAGTATAGATAAATAATAATGAGAATATTATTTTACTTACAAGTGATTTGATTAAAATAGTCATTCAGTCCTGAATCAGTTTTGAACTTACCTGAAACAAAAAGAAAATTATATAAAAAATATTGTCTCATGATGTGATGTCATTATTTCATCGAAATATTTCGATATAGCTGATATCGCAAAAAAATATTTCTATTATTTCCGATATAAGGATTATTGATTCTTTAAGTATCCCTTGAATTTCTATTTAGAAATTTGTGCTAAAATCAATAATCATTTTCTAATTATAATTTAATGCTTTGATATTGAGAGAGCTTGATCAAACCATGAATGATGATCTCTCTTTTTGTGGGAATATTATTATCATTGTTTCCTCGATATAGCAATATCAAGTAAAATAATTTTATTAAAATTATTTAAGAATTTTATAATATTTATAGAACATCTATCGCACACAAGTATGTTCTCTCTTTAAATACATATGTATATTATTATGATTTTTTTATATTGTAAATCAAATCTCTCAATGTGCGGGCTAAGGCTAATCATGCGGGTATGATACGTGGTGAGAAAACAAAGTCTGAAACGCGAACCACTATGTTTACGATTTTCATAAATAGGTGTAAAAACCGGAAGCGAACTGCGAGGTCGAAGCTTAGAGTTCGAGGGCGCATCGTCGCCATCTCCTCGACCCTCACCCCGACCAAGTTCGATCTTCCTCTCTACTAACCGCCCCTAAAGTCCCGGCACGATTTCCAACCCTGGAGACCTTCACCCCATTTGGCCTTCACCGAGCTCGCTGGATTCCGGGCTTTCGAATGGCTATATATCAACGAGAGAACCGGGCTCTTTGTCCGCGAAACTTTGCTGCTCTACCGAAATATCGCGCGACACGTAGGACCGAAGACAAAGAAAAGCATCGACTGCACCCTCACAATCCAATAGGGAAAGGAACTGGGAGGGTGCGCTTACTTTGCATTCCGATCGGCAAGCGCAGATTTCATTCTCCTTGACGCGGGAACGGTCTTTGTTCTATTTTTCCGATTTTCGACACGTTTTCCATCGGATTTTCCTCAATCAAGCAATCAGAAATAAAATTTTTTTACATATAATATATACTAATTGCGCTTATAAAAATTATGTTTTATATATTAGAGGAAAAGATATTTTTCTTTTATTATATTTTGAATGCTCGTATAGAAAGGGAGAAATATATAATATACTTAAAATTACATAACGCTCTAAAGGAATTACTCAGCTATATTCCTTTTTCAAACGGTTTGATCGATTGCATGTGATGGGTCGTCGTTTCATTATCATCGACCTTTGATGAAACGAATGTGGATCCCTTTGAATCTACCTTTTTATTCTAGTTATTATTTAATTGAACATAGATTAATAACTTTGTGTGATTACTAAAAGGGAGCCGGATCCTATAGAATGTTGCGCACTTCCGGCAATTATTGCGAACCGCTCCCGTGCGTATCGAACGGCGATATCAATAAATCTGTAAGACAAGAATCGATTCAATATTCTCATCCGCGATATTTTATCTCCGCCAATTCCTATCTACTCCCCGTGACAGTAACCCAAATCCCACGAGTATGTCCAAAGTGATCGTCGCGCGCACATTTTGGGGTCAGTAGACGAAGAGGAACCGAGGTAGCACGTGTCGTCGTTGTCAGGGTAACGACGACCTTGTCCCGCGCAATCAGCCCCGGAATCCCGATGCCCTCTCTTCCGGTATCTTTACCAATCGTCAAAGGCCCGCCATATGGCGATAATGTTTGCTTAACGTCGTCATAACGCTGGATTAAACTCGTGTTTCTACTCTAATAGTGGTAATTTAACAATTGTGCCGACTCGTCGTTTATTTATTTGCTTTCTTATTTATTGGAAAAATTTGTTACTCTAGAATAGCTTTCAAGAAATGTCATGTACGCTTAAATAAAAAACTCTTTTAGAATATTTTTAAATATCAATTATATTTACGATAATTGTAAAATGAGTACACGATAAAAAATTAACAAATAATTTTGTCATTAAATTTCCTCTAAATAGATACATTTAATATTAAAATACCTATATATTATGTATT
The DNA here is from genome assembly GCF_003651465.1 of Formica exsecta. NCBI lineage: Eukaryota > Metazoa > Arthropoda > Insecta > Hymenoptera > Formicidae > Formica > Formica exsecta. The sequence goes on along the minus strand of NW_021849298.1, from coordinate 453,149 downwards.
GTGTATATATATATATATATATATA
>NW_021849298.1:435632-452957 GCF_003651465.1 Formica exsecta | reverse complement strand
ATATATATGTATGTATATGTATATATATTCATGCAATGCATAAGTAGTGTAGTGTGTGAGAGGAAAGATTGTAAAATTCAAAACGAATAACATCGCACGTGTCTCCAAGTGGAACGAACAAAGCATCACGATCGAATTAGGAACCGTCTTTGTTCCGAGATGCTTTAGGGATAGCGACGAGAGTCAACCGACCCTTCAGCTTCAGGGTCGCGAGGGATCGGGATTCTAACTTAAGGGAGAGAGATTGCGTCACCCCGTCTGGAGAAGTAGAGAACTTCGGAAATTGGGACGAATAATTTTCTAAATTTAATGTGAATTTGTTGGTACGCGTCGGAAACTTACGTGTCAAACCGTTTAGCCCCTACTTAATGGACTGCGCGTCTTTCATTAAAGTAATGCCTTGTAAGAAGCCATGTTGACATCATTTATATAACTTTTGTAAAAATAAATTACGATATAATTTCCAACGTGTCACAGTTTTTATAATTAATGCAAGAAGAAAGAGATATGTACGCGCAGTGTGCGTTATTTTAATACATTAAAACAGAAAGGATTAATTAAAGGGTCTCTTGCGACGGATTTAGTGAGGCTATTTTGACCAAAGGTAACGAACGCCCGCATCTTTGTTCGGCGTCAGTCACTTCATTTTGCAACCGTACAACACCAGTATGAGGGTGCATCGTAAACCGTCCTATAAAAGCCACGCATCACGCAAGGGCGAGTGTTGCAAGGGCCGAAGGTAGTTTTACGGTGTATTCGTGTAGTCATAGCAACGTACCATCTACCTTCCAATCAATAAAGTGCAACATTTTCAGTCTACTGTCGTACAATAGGATTGAACTGATTGACGTATTACCGTCATTGTTTTTCAGTTTTTCTTATCATTTTCGATACCTTGATGTTAAGGTCACAAAAACAAAGCGTGAAAAATTACATTGCGCCAAACATAATCTTATCTGGAGAATGTGTATAATTAGTCTCTTAGTCGAAAAATAAGTCTAAAAGTATATAAATTTATCATTTTATAGATCTTTGTACCTATGATCATGTCATATATAAATTTAGATATTCGCAGTAATTACGAAAAATTTTCTTTCAATGCAATAAATCTTTAATAAATAAAAATAGGAAATTAATTAAAGTCTTATATAGATAAGATTTAAGATTCTCATGTCAATAGCAATTATTCTTAATCAAATCTTTACAATATTTCGAGCAGGAAAAACGACAGATGAATCTTGGTGCGAGATCCATGTCGTTTTCTTTCAGAATGATTGCAATTGTGATAGCTCTCGATCGGCCGAGACAGAGGGTAAAAAGTAGAAACGCAGCTCTCGGGTGGGCGTTGCAAGGGTAGTTTAGTGGCGGTCGCTATGGAAACCCCGAAGAGCCGACGTTCACTGCACCCTCGTCGTGGACCTTGAATGAGAATCGAAGGGCATGCCATAGACGAGGGTACAGCGAATTCGCGAATGTCTATCTTTTTCTTTAAATTCGCCATTTGTGACAAGAATCTTGAAATCAAAAAACGAACATTTTCCTTGCTCCTTATATCGTTAAGAATCTTTAAAGATTTATAAAAAATGCAATGTAATTTTTCAAAAATTTCATTTTATTGTTATATCAGAAGAAGAAAAGTTTTTAATTCATTATTTGGATTAAAAATTATTTCAAGTGACAAGCGCTACTTTTATTATTACAGACTATAATTAGGCAGGAATAAAACTATAAAAAAATGCAAATTACTTTTATCCGAGATTCTAGGAAAATATTCTTACTATTAAGAGTTATACTTTTCGCGAATTTGGACACAAATCGCCAATTTGAAGGTGAGCTGAGAACAGCCACAGACCACAAACGTGTTCTCTTTTCTTTTATTACATCGTACGAATAGTAGTCCACTATTTCGCGGTACCGAGAAATCCACGGAGGTCTTTCGCCTTCTCAGAGGGATCGACGTCCCGGTCACCGACATCGAGTGCAGTAACCAAGGAGTAGGTTATCCGCGGACCTTCACCGCACGACAAGAGGTCGAAGACCCTACAGTACCTTCGTCGAATGATCGATTTGTTTTAACCCTTTCGAGTTTTCTTATCGCTATTACGGTATTAAAGGTTTTTAATATAATAACGAGAGAAAGAGAGAGAGAAATACATCAATTAATTATTAGAAATAAATTAATATAAATAATAACAAAACACTTTTATCTTGTTTCAAATATAATCCAAGAAAGATACAAAATATATGCAATAAAATTAAAGATTTTAACATACAAAATTTTTTTATGGCAAAATGATAAAATATATTTTTGAAATTAATTTTGTATTTTTGCTAGAATGTGAAATTATTGTAATATTACCGGAGACACGAATTATAAATCAAAAGCAGGCTTTCAAAAAAATCTGCAATTTAATTCATCGTACGTTGGCGGAATTTTACGAAACTGCATGCGAAAGTAGAAAGCAAGCAAAAGGGCGTCTCGTGCGTCCCTAGATGGGTTCTCTGTCCTTAACAGCGTAGGTCGAGGACCTTCAACGACTCGTGCAGCCTTCTATCGCTCGCCTCCTCCTTCCCCTTTCTCTGTTACCTCTCTCCCCTTTTCTCGCTAATGTTTTTTGCAACTGCCTGCCCGATCAACTGTTACCGGACTAGATGCCGACGCGAGCAATCGACGATGATTGCAAGCTCGGTTTCTCAATCATATTGTGATAAATTACGAAAGTTCCGAGAGATCCATCGTATCGATTTTAATCGTTTTCATAATTTGAACAAACTTGATCCGGATTATATATTGTAGATACTAAAAATACTCGAACACACACACATATGTCGGAGACCGACTGATATAAGCTTTCCATAAAATTGAATGAACCAAAGATGGCCCATGATAAGAACGGCGTTGAAGCAGCAAAAGAAATCCAATATACATAAGTATGGCGATCGCCGATTAAGAGTCATAAAAAAAAATCGTCATTGCATTAAATCGCTACAAAGAGTCTTAGCAATTCAAATGGTGACTACCGACCGATGCAAATTGCGACGTGCACTCGGGGCTCTATATGTATTAATGGGTCAGTGGCATCGCGCGAACCTTGCTCGAGCGTTGCACTTTTGCAGCGCTTCTCCTCCCCCGCTCTTCTTGTCTCCCTGCTCTCGGCATTTCTTCTATCGTCGCCCATTCTGTTCATCTTTTTCTCTGTTTCTCTTTCTCTCTTCGTCCCATATATCAAGGACTTGCTACTTGCTTAAACCGAAAGTTGACAATATTGAGATACATACACTTCTTAATATTTGTTTTTAATTTTTTTCAAACATATTGTAACTACAAATAACTTCAAAGATACCTATTTGAATCAACGAAGCCTTAACATTCATTAATAGGAGAATCGAAGCCAAAATCGCTCTAGGAGAAATACACAAGCGTCAAAACAGCAAAAAAAAAAAAAAGAAAAATCTTTGTTTGTTAGACTCATTCGTAAAAACTATAATCATGCTGAACAGGGAGATACTAATAAAAGGAGCTACAAATTACCAAAAAAAAGAACACGCACACACATACAAGACGCTCAAGAATAAAAACGCTGTAAACACATTAACGTTAAAGAAAAAAAATACACTAACTTAGATAATTCGATAAGATCTCATCCCTCTCGTTCTCTTAAAGTATATAGAAGAAAAAGAAATTAAATATATTCTATATTGCAGAAGCATGCTACTGCAAGAGATGCAACACAAATAATTATCGCTTTTTCATACATTAAGATATAAAGCATTCCCATTTGTTCTCACACAACAGGTAAAATACGAAAAAAAAATGAAAGAAATACACAAATATATCTTTTTCATAATAAAATGCAAAATCAAATCACTTTTATCATACTGGCTTGAATATCATTTTATCCGTATGATATATGTATATAAATTGATTATGGTAATATATATATATATATATAAAATAAAATAGCTAAATCTAGACGGTCTCTAAAGATACGAAATAGTGAAGAATTTGAAACTTGTTCGGTAGCAGCCGTATGATTTCTGTATTAGAATGCGTAAATCATATTTTCGTACAACTATCGCTATATGCCCGTAAATTAAGCTGCTCGTAAATCAAGCCTAAAAGGGTCCAATGATTCGAGGCGTAAATAGCATTATTGGTTTACAGGCCGTCTGACTCGTGACAAGGAGAAAGGTACTGACCTCGGTTCACACTACGAAAATGTCCTCACTAATTTATAGGTCTAGCGTGAAAAAAATTTATCTGTGTTATCGCATATTCTCACGAATCATTGCAATGAGTATGAGATACATGATGCATCATCAAAAAAAAAAGAATTTCTATGAATTTTCTTTTTATTCTTATGATCTAAATTTAGAAATCTGTTTTTAACATAAATTTATTATAAATTGTATCTTTTGAGCACATTTTTTGCCTTTAAAGATTGAAAATATCGAGCTAAATTTTTGTAAACTAGCAGGTTGATTTAGTTATTAGAAGCAAGGTCGACATAAAATCCTTTCGAGCGTCGAACATATCGTGTTTCTCGCGATCAATGAGGATGGGAATAGAGATATATGAAATCAGGACGGCTCGATGACGGTTACGAAGTTCGTATTGTGTCCCCAAAATAGACCTTTAACCCCTTTCGTATTTCCTCTATTTTCGGAAAAAAGATAAAATGGGGAAATCTGTGAAGGGGTTTCGTTGGTTTTATCCGGGGCGGAAGTGCGAGTATTTCGATATAAGGCCCAGCTGCCGCCGAAGATCCATCTCAGGTAAATCTTTGTACCCTTTCGAATGCTGTATTTCGTAAATTCGGAAACCCTTCTCATGTATGTACGATCACGCCATACGTCGATCATCGCACAAATACATTTTGTATTTTGAATTGAATCCTTGAATAGTATTTCGCTCAACGAGAGGCCTGCTGTAGATTTCTACGTTCGATAAGTAAATAAAATATAATAACGCATAATATAATAATATTGCAAATATAATAATGTTTTTTTACCACAATATCGAAAAATTCAGCATCTTCTCAATCATCAACAATGGAGGAAAATATAGCGAACTGTAGCGAATTCCATTACGAAGAGTTAGATTGTTCAAATTCGTCGTAGATGAAATGCCGGAAAGAGTTTTAGTTCTGCGTCTAGAAACGTGTTAACGATTGTTACAGATGGACTTCAACGTACAATGCATTCTACGGATGCAACCTTTACTCATTTTCAATTGCATCTCATAAATCAAGTGTTTGGAATTTATTTTTTACGCAACGTGAAAATTTTAAATTCTTAAGTCATATATTGACCCTTTTGCGTCATAATTCCGGAGTGGCTGTAAATTTCTTTCTTCTTCGACCTCCATGTATATTAGTTTGCGAAACTCATCGCAACGTGATTTACCGGTGACTCAAAAGGATGTTAAAATCGTGGAACTCAGATAAATAAGACATCCAGAAAGCCAGAGGAAAAATAGTTGAATAAATAAGTTTAACTAATTCAAGGGCAAACCGGAAAAGGAAGTCTGAGAAGATATAAATGTATTCAATTTTTCGTAAAGGTCGTAAACGTCATCGACTAATCACTTTCTTCACCAAATTCATTTGAGTCAAGCAGAGTGATAAATCTGGTTGCCTTCCTTTTTGTGTTTGCTATCCACGAATTATTAATCCGCTCCTAATCGCGTTATTGCGCGATGAGATTGGTCGAGAAGAGGCAATTTTTTGCGAAGGAAGAAGGTTCCGGCAGCCTACCAAAGCAAGGAAGGGTACCCGACAAGGGATGATTCGCCTCCTTCTTTAAGGCAGCGGGGGTGGTTATGCGAGTGTAGCCAAGGTCGGGACCGGTAAACACAACCGTTTCCTTGGTAACTATCCCTCGAGATCATGCAACCTTGAAGGATCTTGCAGGATCTCGGAATCTTTCCTTGAGGCAGCAAACGCGAATTATACTCAAACAAGGAAATTCCGAATCAGTTATATATTTGAGAGCTTTTTATTATCAAGTGTCGTTAAGCCGAATCTGAATATCAAAAAGTATGTAATTTCACAAGAAGAATCTGTTATTTATCGAAATTATCTCACGATCGACTCGCTGCTTATCATAATCGATATCTCATGTATTTATTTTACTTTGTTTCCTATCGTCGCTTTTCTTTCTTCCTATTTTTCATATCTCACATTTATCAATCCGCAAAGTCATATTGATATGACGTGCGTTATTTTTTCTGAGATTTAATAAAACCGGACGTGATGGAAAAAGAAAATTTACGTCTTCAGACGTCAGATTCCATTTTTCTGCATATATATATTTCAATGTTTTCATAAATTATTTTGAATAATAAAGAGAAAATTACGTAATACACATACAGTTACTATAATATACATACATTTACGATTACATATATTAATATTTTTTACGTTATTTTATATATGTGTCACAATTAATAAATTATGTAAATAATATTAATATCTACATTTCTCTCTCTCTCTCTCTCTCTTAACATTAGACATTGCTCGATATGTGAGCATGACTTCTCGATCACCCTGTACACAGATAAAGCAAAGTGAGAACGTAAGAAGAACCGGGTTCGTTTACCCGCAGTTATCGCAACAGGACTCTTTCGGACATAATCGCGTTCTTGTCTCGTGCAATTCTTTTTGCACGCCTCGACATGCAACGTTCAGCTTGACAGCAAAAGAAAAAGCGATCGTAGCTAATATCATACATTGAATAATTTTAATCCAACTTATGACTTTATGTTTACTTTAAAAGCGTGCAATAAAAGAAAAATATAATAAAATATTATATAAATCTGAGAAAATCATAAATATTGGTAATATTAATTTTGCAATATTAACATATTTCTGTAAGTTTTTTAATATTATAATGCATATATCATCCAACACATATATCTTCGAAAAATAGAATTTTTCGTAAATCAAAATAGGCGAAGACAAAAATGAAAGCGTATTCGTTAATTTGACTGAAACCGTATGACTCAGGAAGCAAAGTTTTTATTTATCAGCATATAATCCTCCGCTTGCGGAATATTTTGTTGAAATCCGAGCGCTATATTCGAACGGGCGGAAAGTTCGGAAACAAGAGCCGAAAACAAAGATACTCGGGCTGCTCGAAAGCGGAGCCCTTCAGCCGGCAGACAGGCCGCGTTCCCTTCGAAAGGGTTCGGCGATGATCGGGATGCAAGGAAGGAAGGAAGAAAGAGAGCGAGCGCGAGGAAGAACGGCGGGTGAGAGGAGAGATGATGAGGGCAAGGGAGGGAGAAAGAGGGCACACACGGGGAAGCGGACGAAGAGAGGAGGAAATAGTCGTCGAGAGACAGGGAGAAGAGAGAGAAGTCGGGTCCGTGACCGAGCAGGATCAATGCACGACGCGGACCTTGAAAGTCCCTCCACCCTTCGCCCACTCTTCCTCCTCCCCCTCCTGTCTAACTCTCACCCAGCGACGATCCCGCCACCTCCCTCCCCGCGCTCGCTGTTCGCAGCCCTTGCACAGGCGGCGCGACGACGACGACGATTCTTGCGACGATGACGACGACGACGACGACGACGACGACGAGAGTGAGACCAGCCTGGAGGGCGAGAAGAGGAAAGGGAAAGACAAGCCTCTGAGAGAGGAGAGACGTGCAGATTGCATCGTGCACAGCACCACTCTGTCAGCCACACCGACAACGCTGACCGCACTAACACATTGCCGTTCGTCGCTGATATGCAGGCCGATGCACCGCCGTGGCCCCATGCACGGCGGCCAATGCTCTTTGAGATCTGCCGAAGCTCTAAAAATTGCATTATTAACCCTTAACTGGTATGGTATGAACCTCCCGTATGATCTCATGCCCAATTAGTTACTGAAATCGCTGCTGTTCGAGAGATCGGCTTCTTTCGTATCTCATCTTGTCTCTGTAAGAATGTTTCTTCTCCATTTATTTTTCTAATATCCGATTAGCGAAATTTCTCAACTGATGATTCTAATATTTAATTTGTATATTGTAGAATAGAATAAAGATGCATAAAATAGATAGCCAATACAATCCATTCGCAAAATATTATTTCGCTATAGATATTCGCTAGAATATACATAATCCTATTTTTCGAAATACATATGCGCGTAAACTAGGAAGTTACATCAGGACAGCTGCATTCTGTCGGATCAACCCTTTTCAAAATTGTTGACCAGTTCTACGGTCCCTTACAGAGGATATTTACGTAAATTTTCGCCAGAATGACGGAATATCTTTCATGCATGAATTCGGCAGCTGGACCGGCATTCGACGCAAGCGGTAAGATTGAATCTCCATTGAGAGATTTACATCTGTTCGAACCCTTTTTCTGATTATAAGTCAGGTAAAAGTTTGACAAATTCTAAACTGACAATCGTTTCGCAAATAATAATTCTGCCGACTGAAGGACATCAGCTGCCCCAGAAACGATGATGGACCAAATTTATATCTTATATATGCCAGATGTGTGATCTCATCTAAATGTAAATTTAGTTATATAAAGTTTACAAGTTAATAAAATTATTAATGCATTATTTTGTACGACACACACATACACACATATAATCATATATACATTATCATAAATTAAGAATTGTCCAATCACTTTTGATGCTAAATGCACGATAGAAAAGCGGTCTTCTTATCGTTAATAAATATATTATTCTTCGTATCTTTTCTTATAAGAATCGAGATATGTCCTTTTTGCAAAGTAACAACGTATGCAAAATCGTTGTACTAAATTGATTACAAGAGATATCGATAAGAGAATCTTACGCATTTGCGTAAATTCATGGTGCACGAAAGAATGAATGTGTAGCAATAAATAAAATCATAAAAAATGCGTAACAAACGAACAAAGAAATTTCTTTCTCTTTTAACCTGTTCTCTGTCTTTTTTTCTCTTTTTTATGTGACGTCTTTCGAAAGTGCAGTTAACAAAATGCAGTTGTATTTTTTTGTGCTACCCGATACGTATCTTTTTATCTTTTTTTCCATTATGTTACGTAATTCTACAACTATTTCGTATGTCTTCAAGAACATAGAAATTTTTAAAAATCTCAATAGGAAGAAACAATTATTCAGTTCATTTAAATAATAAGAAAGAAATGTAGTTAATTTTATCCTTATAGTTCCTTGTTTTTGAAAAACCTGGCTTAATACAGTAACACTCTGCATCCATAAAGATGTAAGAGAGTACTAATATACTTTACGAATTAACCGTCAGTTTTCTAGATCTGTAGCCACTAATACAACGTCAAACATTCTCTCGTTCCCACGCCACTCATGTTTACATTGTGAGAATTTGACACCATTCAGAAATGCCAGAAAGCGTGAGACTTATATGAAAAAGACACGATTTTTATCTTTTAAATTTGCCCAAATAACTAAGTCAAAAGAATAAAATTAACGCGTATAAGAATTAGTTCATCTTTTAACAATATAATTCGTGGTTAATTTCGTTTCTCGATTGTCGCGACGAACATAATCCTTTCATATATTCAGTACTTTACGAGAGAATATGGGTATATAACAAAATTTCTCTATAATCCCGCCGGTGGTTTTCGTTGGCTCACGAATAGATTTATGCAACTCATGCACAAGACACCAGCCCAACCGTGGGGATGCGTTTACGGATGCATCTGCCGGGGTCGGTAAGACGAGAACGCGACACGCGCGTTGTAACGCGAAACCCTTTTTGCACGAGCGATTTTACGTAACAGATGTAACGACATAACCACGTGGCTGATCTCCCATTTTCGTTTGAAAACACCGGAAGAGGACATCGCAAAATGTATGATAGCATAAAATTATTATTTACATATATTTACAAAGTTATATATATTTACGAAGAAAAATAAGATTTTGGTTTAGAATAATAAAAATATATATAAATGTAAACAATAATGCATTAAGTAATAATTAATCTAAAGTTTTCAAGAACTAAATTACTATGTTAAAAGATTAAGAATTTTAATATGACTAAATTCTTTTATAAAATGTACATTATCAATGATTCTTACAAAAATTTATTAAGGCTGTAGATTGCATTGATTGATATTTTTTTGATAATAAAAGCTAAATTTACATTCCCACGAAATAGGCCTTTTTCCTTCCTCGAAAATCTTGAAGAGTATGGATGCATTTTAAGGACTAGAGTCGAGAGAAATCAATTATCATTTTGTGGGAACCTTACATCGACAGAAAATATCGATTATTGCAATATAAAGAATTTCCACTAGAAAATATCTACTGTCGTTAACATTTCCTTCTTATTTTTACAAAAAAAGATCGTTTTTAGCGAGCAAAAAAATCTGCAAAAAAGTTGATGTGCGATGCATAATCTTGATAGGTCTATGTATATAGAAGCGTGAAAGATATTTATAATGTGTTAAACACACGATGTATGATAATTAGAATATGCATTCATTATTTAAGAATTTATTATTTATTATATAATTGAAAAAATATATATAATTATTAATTTTAAAAATATATATTAATTATACTGCAGCTACTTTTCTTACAGTTACCCGAGGCGCACGCTAGGGGTTCCTAGTTACTTCGCGAGCGTATTTACGAGACGAAGCGAGAGCGCACGTCGAGTGCACTGCACCCCCGTCCACCCCGACGGGGGTTGGATCGATCGCGGGCGTTGGCGCCGAGGTCACCGGCTCGCCTTGCTCGGAGTAATGACCCTCACCCAGTGCAGTGCAATGGCATCGGCGAACGGCACCTTTCCTGGGAAATCGCGGGGGTGGTTGTCGTAGACGTGGGTGCCTCTACGTCGTCGACACTATGCGATCGCATCGTCTCGAATGCGGCGACGCGGCGAAGAAGGGGTAAAAACGCGGTTATCGCGCGGCACCGTCGGCGCCTGCGGGGGTGGTACTTCCACCCTCTCCACTCTATACACCGCCACTGATGTTGATGAACCCCCAGCGCAGGATCGCTGGGACCTTAAACTTGGAGGGAGGGAGAGGGGGAGGTCGATCATCGAACTCAACCTTCGCAGTGACCGCGATCGCGACACGTTTTTGCTTACCTCCGCGCGAGGATGTTCAGATGAGACCGTTATTTTCGACTGATTAGAAACTTGAAGATTTTAATTAGTCATAAAAATTTTCCGCTCGCTAAATATATCATAATTAAATATTTGAGATCTTACAATTAAATAAATTCTATAATTATTATATTGAAGGGAGAGTCTCTTCGATTCTATGAGTTTTCAAAAAAATCTGTATCAAAATTGAAATTTAATGATTGTGAGAGACATTCTATTTACTGGCATTTCGAGGCAATAATCATACAACAAAGAACTCAGACTCGAGATAGATTGAAGAGAATTTCATGCCCTTCGATTCTTCCCCGCGCAGCGGCTAAGAAAACGGAAAAGCAATTATTGCGAAGCGGTAATTACTAAAGTGACGCATGTGCACTCACGAGCTCCTCTCGAGTCTCACCGGAAGTTCGTCACCGCGACAGAAAGTCTACCTGCCTCGCACGATCACCTCCCTCGTCCCTCATTTTCGCGGAAATGCGCCCTCGTATAATGGGAATCGAAAAGAGGAAGGGGGAACATTGATACGCAATAGCGACAGCAGGGGAGAGTGACTAGGCCATTCCACCCTGTTTTCTACCATCTAGTGACCGAGGGTCATTGCGAGACGGCGAACCTTTCGAATGACCACTATCGCCAATGTCCTGCCACTTTCGATCCACTCTTACAGAGGAAATGCTAACATAATAGCACGGTAATAGCGTCGAGAAGGGACACAATTGAAGAACAACTCGCATGATATCGGATCAACACAAGAATAATAATACGCTATTCTTTTTCGAGAAATGTACATTTTTATTCTGTTTCTACTCAATTAAATAGAATGAAAATATTCGAATAAAATAAAATTAAATTAAATTGTCAAGTTTTATAGACCTTTGGATGTATTATTCAAGTTTTATCTTGTGTATGTCTAAATTTTGAGTCAGAAAGATAAACTTTGAATTTCTTTGGAATTTGAAATGATATAATGTGCTCGAGCTTCTGACGTAATTCTTTAGATAATTTATTGAATATGTATCAAAAAATTAAATAAAAATAAATGTTTCCTTGTCAGCTGACTTTAATTGATAGCAAGATCTCTCGTATGATATACTTAAAATAAATTAAAATTTTTTTATTTCCCGGCTATCGATTTTTTATCGTTCTTGAAATATACTACAGACGTAGAAGCTGAACATTATAAGCGACAAATCACGAATCGAATCGAATGAAATATGTTACACAATAAATAAAATTTTACATTATAAGATTTCATTACGTTCTTAAAATGAAATTATAATCGGGCCCATGTTACACGTATAAACTTCCTATTTAAAACTAAAGACAATAGAGCAAACAGCTGTCATTGCTTTCATTATACAATGATAAAATATTGCGATAAAACGTAAAAATATTATATCGCTTTATAATCGTAATCAAACGCGAAGTGCAATCGCTCAAATCTATTTAAACTTTCGAGCTGTTATCGGGACAACAGGAAAATCTGACTTGGCACAAGACATCTGTAAACACGATATTTGATAAATTTTGATGGAAAAATTGTGGGGGGGGGGGATAAATGTGTTTTATGATAAAAAATATACAATGTTTTTTATTAAATAAATAAATTTGATTCGACAACAATTCTTGCAGTACTTTTCTATAATTAAATAATTATTTAATTACAAATTTTGTGCAAAAAGCAGCGTCTCTCTCTCTCTCTCTCTCGGTTTATCAAAGAATAAATTTGTAAAGCTGTCTCTACTACATTTGTTTCATTAAGCTATTTCTGTACGGAAGGCAATAATCGATGCATCGTATTGGATTATATCGTAAGGTTTTTCCTTTATTATGAAACACATATTTGACAGGAAGAAAGTTTATCAGCTTATCAACATATTTTCAAGGAGGAACACGTCTTCCTCCTAGGAGGCCCGACGACCTATCTTCGGAAGACCCAAACTGTATTTGCCCTTCTTATCATAGCGCATACCACACGCGAGCACTTGATGCACACATGTTGTGCGCGCGTGAGACACGCACACGCGTACGCACAGACAGACCTTGGCTGAAGGGTGTCTGCGTCCATGGTACACGTTGCGGAATGCAGCGAGATGCACACCCTTTGATATTAATGTCCCTAGCGCTCGATTAGTTTCTATTAGATTTTATGTAACGCCCTTTATTATTATAACACATTACCGAATATTAATTTTACTATCATATAATATTGAATTATTTAATTCTTAATTTTTTAAAAATAATAGAAGAGGGAGCACATAGTTAAAAGATGTTTAATTTTGATAGAATAAAATTTCGAGAAGACTTTGTATTTTCCCTTCTCTTTGTTTTTAAAAGAAATATTTTCTATTCAGAGAAAATTCCCTTGCTCTCAGCAGCTCTGTTGAAATGTATGATGACACACCAAATCGTCACGTCACTGAGCCTTGGCCTCCAGTTAGGAGATAATACAGAACGTTGATAAGATGCAGACTATTTTAAAACATAACGACTTGACCCACTCGGGATCAACAACGGGATCGTTTGCATTCTCTCATCTACCTGAAAGTTCTCTCTTAATCGCGCCTGGTCTGCAATATTATTGTCGATGGAATGTTCCTAACATTTGAATACATTTTAGTAAAAATTAAACTCTTGATTTAGACCCCACCCTATGTAGGTCTGTCGCTCTAACTTTTCATGACAATCCAAATACATGTGAAAATATAAGATATGCATTTTGCAATTTTGCAAGATGACACTTTTCGACAAAGTATCTCTTCGTTCTCATCATCGTACTCGGTTTAAATTTATTGTCATTGCGATAACGCCTTGTTTAAGATCTTTCAATATATTTTTACAATTGCGCGACATCGCCGCCGTTTATCTGTCATCCATCGATTCATCGACGGCGAGAAATAATGGATTGTATATTGTGAATCGACGATAGATTTGTAAAACTCACGCACTTATATGCGGTCACGTTACGCGTTAATTAGCTTTCTAAAAGCGCGAAATTAAAGGCGTAGGTGCAATTCTTCTGGACCAATAAACTTGAATATCAATCGGCCTCTCAATAGAAAATAGTTTATTTTTTAAAAACATGAAATTGTCTTATCCTTGTACCCAGACCTTCAATTTGTCGCTCGTTCTAGCATGCAGCTTGTATAATTTTCACGCGGTTGGTTCCGATTACGCGTCTCTGCGTGTAAGATAAGAATGTTGATTCGCTGCACAATGCGTGTCGGCGGTCTTTCGGAATACTTTTCGATATTTCTCACGGTCAAGGTCGCGCTCTGCGTCACCGACGAATTTATATTTAGAATGACGATTTAAAGAGCCGACTCTCTCTTTCTTTCGTATTAACATAGATCGTAGTCGTCGCGGCTGCCCGATGTCCTCGAACTTTAACGAATTCCAATTTTCGCAGATATGCGTATCGATTTTTTTTTCGTGAACAAAGTCATCCGCTGACAGTGAGACGCGGAACATAAAAAAAAAATATGCGCGTCATAATCCTTTCACCACAGACAACCTTGATCATTTGCCACCTCGTTTACGAGGACAGATCGATCGCGTGTTCCGGGATTAAATTATCATGCAGGAAAATTATTATCTGCTTGTGTTTCACAACGTATAAATATTTTTTGGTCGTCCCAATTTGACATAATCTCCTTTTCGTCAACGTCATCTCTTCTCTTTAACTTCTTTCTCGCTTCGCTCGCTCTAACGTGATGATTGCGACCAGCAGACAACAGTGCTTAGCGGGACTTATCGTTAATGAACCTTACCAACGTAAACACACAGTCGTATAATCTGGAATATAAAACAGTTCTGCGAAGTCTGACGAAAGAGCGGCGATTCGCGGCAAAGAATTCTCCGTCTACATCCGACCAGTCGACGCCTCGAAATTTATGGCCATCGTTGCACCGCGGTATGCAAATTTCGTCCGGATCTCCCAGAAGTTCGTCGTTTCTTAAACCGCTTTTTATGGACCGATGATCTCGCTACTTGTGCCACGAAACAGTACATAAGCCGCGCTTGCATAAGCCGTTGCTCGTAAACCGAGTGTGGATGTACTCGCGAAATGTGTATCAATGTGTGTCTCGACGAACGGTGAAAGTTATTATATGTACGGCCTTACGAGAGAGCATGATTCATTATTTATACAACATGTTTAATAATTATCGATCTCTTTTTCTCATAGCAAATTTTAAAAAATGCTAGCTTTTTTGATCTCTTAAAAAATTTTCTAAAAAAATAGCTTCCTCTCTCTTTTCAAAAATGAAAAGTCGGATAAGCATGCAATAATTAATACGCATTAATACAATAATTAATGCATTTTTAACGCAAAGAATTGACCAGTCTGCTAAAAATAATTTTTAAAGAAAAATTCAAACACGTACACAGAGCGGAAAAATGGTTTTTAGAATTCGTGTGGATGTTTTAAATCCTTGTGTCTAGAGAGATACACATATTTCAAAATACTAATAAAATAAAAAAAAAAAAACTAAACAGTCTCCTCACCGAGATCGGGAATAGAACTGGTCGGTTCCTCGTGATGGCCCTTGCTATCGTTGGAGGTCCTCGCTCTGGGAGGTGGCGGTGGCGGCGGCGGTCTCATGCTGGAAGTCGAACTGACTACGACTGTGGCGGGCGGCGGCGGAGGTGGACCACCGTTTCTTCCGTGATTAGCACGTATCTGGGACTGCGGTGACATCAGCACCGTTTCGCCCCGCGCGTGCCCCTGCGGCGGGCGGGGGCACCAACCATGCAGCACCCTTATGGCGCTGCGTACTTCCGCCTGCAATTCGGCGGTCTTATCTCTAGCTGTGTGAGCCACTTTCGTTACGAGGAACCCGCGCTATCGCGGGTTACACGAGGATCACGCGAAAGATAACACTCTCGTATGTTAAGTCGTGTCTGCGTCCACTTCACTCACGTAACACGTATAAATACATGTATAATGCACTAAAGTCACGTTACGAATACACTTTGATCAGTCACCAACAGTCTCATAAACGCATTCCACTCTAATCTC
Organism: Formica exsecta; assembly: GCF_003651465.1. Classification (NCBI taxonomy): domain Eukaryota; kingdom Metazoa; phylum Arthropoda; class Insecta; order Hymenoptera; family Formicidae; genus Formica; species Formica exsecta. The sequence goes on along the minus strand of NW_021849298.1, from coordinate 436,854 downwards.
TTTCCAGCGATAGCAAATTTTATAAACAGTCAGGATCGGTTACGTTCCGTGATCGGTGCACTCTTTCACCGTAAATCCAACGTTCACCGAAGCACCAATTTGGAGAACGCCAATGAGTTAATCACTTTTTGTCACGAATGCATTTTTCTCTCTCCGCAAGTCCGTCGAGTGACATTTTAATCTGAAGAACACTACGAGTCATACTTTCCGCCGCGAATCAACTTTGTTCTATCTCTAGAGCCATTAATTATAAATTGGCCTCGGAGAACACTTTCGGTCACTTTCTCTCACGAATGCAATCCGTCATCGTTTTCTCGTCAGGATGGACCGACCGAGTGGAATCACGCAGTCACCCTGTCTCTCTCGCGCGCACTCCCGGTGGTTGATTCGAGTGTCACGGTCAATGTCTCACAGTGGCGCGTGGCAGGTGTCCGCGGGAAATTCTCGCTCGCGATACCGATCGCTCTCGCCTCTCACGGAGTCGTGCGCGATAGAGGCGCGCGATTAAGCGGGATGCGAGATGATGAGGAGCGAGAATGAAGCGCGAGCGCGCGCTTCGCAGCCTTTCGAACGTGTGAATGAACGTTTCTTAGCAGTTCGCCGAAAACAACAGTCCTCTCGGCACACGCGTCGTCCCTCGCGAGTCAGCGCCGACCTTCCCTTCTCTCCTACCACCCAAGCACCCACCACTTTCTCGCTCCCTCCCGGCGCGTCACTCTGCCCCACTCACGGTCAGTCTCCCCGTGTCTCTCACCCTCGTGCGCGTTGGAGCAAAAGAGAGTGAGTGAGACCGAACCGCCTCTGCGTCTACGCTCTATCGCTGGCACAAAGGCGAGCGTCAACCCTCCTCCCCCTCCCTTTCGTCGCGGGAGCCACGCTGAGATCACGCTGTCAAAACAAGACGCCTGGCGTCTAGGTCGTCCCTGACGACAACGACGTCGCGGTGAAGACGTTCTCACGTGGTCGTTCGCTTCGACGTCGTCCGCGCGTGCTACCCGGTCATCGGATAGCGGTACCGGATGCGGAAAATCCGCGTTTGCGAGCGCGCAAACTGGCGTACGTAGCAGTGGTTAACGTATACGTGATCGCTGATGCACAACGCTCTGACGGCGACGAGCCGACGACGCCGAGAACCGTCATCGGCGCCGGCGAAAGTGAGAGTGTGCCGGTCGCGGCGGATTCAGTGGTGCATAAGCACGGCGGGCGCCGCCGTCGTCTCTTT
>NW_021849298.1:398748-434815 GCF_003651465.1 Formica exsecta | reverse complement strand
ATCCGGGGTCTCCTCTCTCTCTCACTTACCCTCGCCCTCTCTTTCCCGTCCCTATGGACAGCCTATAGCCGCCGGCGAGCAGAAGCGTGCACGCTCTCGACCTATAGCGTCCGATGTGCCGGCGCGCTATCCGCTCGCGTATATAAAGCGGCTTCTCGGGCGATACCGACTCCACACATCAAACCACGCAACACATGGTCACCCTCCGACTTCGCCCTTCGGTCGCCCTCCTTCTCGCCGTTCCGTCCTCTCTTCCTTCCGTACGCGCGAAAGACGCGACCCCCGGATACAACCTCTTACCATTGAATCCGCACGCGAAACAAAGCGTGTTGTATGTAACGCTAATATTTAGTTATCAGCAGGATTAAAAATCACGAGACTAACGTAAGATTCATTGAAACGGTAACGGTTACGGTTAATTGTTTTAAAAGTAAGATTAATATAAATAATTGTAAGATGTGTGAAATGAATGACCGATTGTCTTTTTCCGCGAATATTTTCGAGGATACCTTTAAATCTTTGCGTTTAGATCGACACCCCTTTCGCCACACCTTACTTACGGCGTTCAGAGAAGATTCTTTTGATGATGCATCGGTAAAGGGCCGAGTTGCATGTTAATCCGCCCCTGCGCCAGCGATAGGCAGGGGTGGTTCGGTGCGCGCCGCGGTTGCGCGTCTGCTATCACATGGCCTTGTCCTTGAATGAGGCTTGTGAACCCGAATGCCGCTTTTATCGATCAGCCCCCGCATCCCGCTTCGACGCACTAGCTATAAGCATCCATCTATCTCGGTGCAATGGCGTATCTAGCAAAGGACGCTCCCAAGATCACGATTGCTTCGGTTCTATACATTTCTTACAGTTTCGCATTTATATTACACATTTATTTAAATGCAGATATATAATTCTTAGTTTACAAAAACATTTGTATGATTTATGGGATGAGTAAAATTCGAAGGCTTTTAACAGTGTCTGAGGATCGATGCTAAAAAATTCAAAACGAAATAATAAAAGTAATCCAATGAATAGCACACAGAGAACACTTAACTAAAGAGACAACAAGAACCAGACATAAGCCGAAATAATAAAATTTGCATACATTCGTGCATGTCGATATATATGTAGATCGTAGAGCGTATTTTAGGGTTAAAACGAGATCCGCTTTTCAACCACCGCAAAACTCCACATAAAAGATTCACACTGAAACTGAGCATGCTTCGAAGGAGCCACTAAAGGGTTAAACGTACCTAATGTCTGATTCCACTTTTCGTCACTGTGAACTAAACCGGACATGCATCGTGCAACGACATCCGTCGTGTCTCTCTATTCTTAGGACGAGCCGTAATTTCTAAGACGAGTCCCCCTCGAGTTGCGCCGCAGAAGAATGGGACATAATAAGTATAATGGTGTGAGCATTAAACCCTTCTGAATTTCGACCGAGAATCTCTCTAGACGGTAAATTCACCGGACGTTCTAGGACGGTCTCGACGAAGGTCAAGGCCTCCCTGGACAAGGATCGGCGAAGATCCTAATATCCTTGCGTCTCGCTCATAATTAGTGACGCGACTCATCCAACTTGCGGCTCCTTGTAAGGAACAAACGGATGTGAATGCGACGCGAGGTAACGTGTGCGTCACAAAAGGGAAGAGCTCTCTAATTTTATCGATCGACTATGAGACAAATATTTATCAATCCTATGGGATTCATATAAATTCAATAGCGTCCCGAACCAGTTTAAAGAGACAACTCGACGAAAAAATTCCAATAGAGGATTAGTATAACTTTTAGAAATTGAAAATAATAGGAACAAAACAAACGGACAATTAAAAATCATCCCAGACAACGTGCGGACACTTGCCTTAAATCAATCGCCGTTGTATGTAGCTAGCTGTAAATTCCGGTCAACAAAGGGGGAGCTCTTTTTTAATGCAAATATCAAGTTCAAGGCGAGCTTAAATCCGCCGTCCGTGACTCTCGATGGGCACGAGAACGCGTCTCGTGCGACATTTCAAAACTATTCTCACGAGGAAGTACGTAAGTACCATGTCATTGTCGTACGTGAAGAGAGAGAATCGCGGGTAGCGTATTACGTGACCGAGCCCCGTAGCTGTTTAGATCTAGATGAACCTGAATCATCAAACCGGTCTGAACGCGCGGTCGCGTCGTGACATGGCTCAGCACGACTCTGTTGTATTAGGTCAAGACACACGTTGTAGCACGCATGAGTTAGAATAGAGAAAGATTGACCACTGGAGAGTCGAGGGTTTCAATAAGGAAAAGAGATGGTCGTACCGCGCGTCAAAGAAAGATGGAGGTAAATGAATATTTATGGCTAGATAAATAAATAGATGGATAAATTTAAAGGAGGTGATAATGAGATTGAACAAAGAAAAGAGGAAAAACAGCTGAGTGAGTGAAGAAAAAAATAGTATAAAGAGAGTATAATGAGATCGGCTCAAGATCACATTTTCGACTCTTATTTTCAGAATTCCTTCGCGTTTTTTAATCGTGCAACACGAGCTCGTGTAAAACAATAAAACATAATAAATCTGTAAATTATCAAAATACTTTTAATTCCTGCTAGTCATTAAATAATTACGCTACATACAGAGATTACGAAGAAATAAGATAAGTTAGCTGTAATTATCAATGTATAGTTCTTCTCTGTCCTTTTTCTCTCTCTCTCTTTTATCTTATATTTCAATATTTTATATCAAATGCAACACGTATATATACACTGTTATGTATCGTAAACATATATTGATGTGAACAAGGAAGGCTTTCTCCAGCGGCCTTGAACCTCTACTGAAGCCTCGCAGCTATGTAAACTTTAACCAGTCTCTCACTCTGTCCTTACAACATTCTAGACTTAATGTATTCACGATACTTCTCATAGATAATAGCAATATCCATCAAGCAATTAAAGAGCCTCATTTAAACGAGCAATTACACATCTTTATTTTGAAATTCAAGGGTATGTCTTGGCTTTGTGGAAATCTTGTTCTTTTATTGAATATCTTATTTTTTATTTTAATTACCAAGCGTTCCCAGATTTTGATAAAATCAAATTTCTAAGATTTTTGTATGTAATATTGGGATGATGTTTGCGACTATCGAACACCTTGGTATCGAAGACAGTTCGTCGATCAGAGCACGTCGTTCTCCACTTTCGTTCTCCGTTAAAAAGCGCCGATGGCGATCACCCAACGAAAGCGAATCGCGTCGGCGAGAGTTTTAGAAACCGGATCGCGATCAACGGGGGTCCATGAAAAGTCGGTACGAGGCCGACGAACGCCGAGAGCGAATGTGAGAGCCGCTCAAGAAAGTGAAACTTTGTTTCTCCCTGCGCGAATCGTGACAAACCAGCTTTGACTTTCATCGCTATCAATTACCGACGCCAAACCGGAGGAGAAACCGGCACGCTCTGTATTAAACGAGATCTTCGATTCGTGTCATTCGCTGCGCTTTGATATATAAACAGATGCAAAGAGCGTACGGTGAATCCGAAAGACTCTCGACTCACCATAAAATCTCAAAGTCCACAAAATTCTGCATCCGATTCTAAAATCTAACAAACGTACAACTTATTAGCATTAATCAATCTATTTTTTTCGTGTAAAGATTCTAATTTTTAATTCGATTCTATTTTATCCAGCGAGATGATCGTTCACTGGACCTAAGGAAATCACACGTAGCTTCGAGCTACAAACGCGTCAATGCATGTGATACTATGACCTACTTCTACGCACACACGCACGTTGCGCTTTCTCCTTTCCTCGGCTCGGCTCGAAACGAGTGAATTCTCCGTCTTGATCTCTCTCTTAGCCTTGAACCTGGTCGAGAGTGCAAGTGGATCGGCATCGTGGCAAAACGTGTGGCGAGACGTCGGGCAGAGAGAGGAGGTAAGAGAGACTGAGAGAGACATATATAGTTGCTGTCGACCAAAACGGTTTTTGGTCGCCTTCGACGAAAGTGAAACGGCCTTCGAGAAGGAGCTTCCCGCGTACATATGGACGCCATTGAACTAGTGACCTTCATATGAGAACCGGTCTTTGTTCAGGGCCCTTAGAGTTAGCGACCTAGCTCGCCGTGGGCCCTACTACCTAGGCCTGCTCCTTCTGTAGACAACAAGTCATTTACATGCGGCCAATCCGAGCAAGAGATTACCTTTCAGCTTGCCTTCGGATCGATCGTTCTCGGATTCGATCTGAAAATCGAATTTATAACGCTCGAAACTTTCTTTGGAAACCGATAGTTTAAAGAGAAGATTGCTTTGATAGTATATCAGATAATTACATAGATTTATTAATAATCATAAAAAAAAAGTCGATGAAATTTATGAGCACACAGTTGTATTTCACTTTCAAAATAAAATTTTGAAACTTTGATAAAGAAGCGAGCGATAAATTCCTTCGCGATAAAGCGTCAATAAAGTCAGGGTTGGTGTCTGCAAGGTTATCTAGGATTTCAATGTTTTCGGCGATTAATATCATAAATAATATGCTCCTCATAAAGCTCATTCGATTTTCTTCAAATACGATATCGATCGCGATACGAATTCGTTCAGCCTTTCAATCTCGATAAATATTTCGCTGCATTATTACAAAAATCTTTAAAAAAAGTAGCTGGACTGCTTTCGCTACAATTATCTACTTATTTACAAATATCTACTTACGATACATATCTATTTTATTCTCGACATCTCAGTAAATCGCGATGGAAAGTAACTTTTTCTACATGAATATAATGATTCGGGAAAGCACGAGAGGGATTTATTTTTAAACCGAAACGCAATATAAAATAGCTGTGCAATACAAGAACACATTGCTCCATTTGTTATTAAGCATTAAATAACGTTGAGATGAGCCGTTTTACACACGAGAGATAAACATGTTATCAAAGGAGAACAATTTTCTATTAAGTTGACATACATATTTATAGTCTCGAATTTTTTAAAATTAATCTTTAATATACGGAATCTCTCTCTCTCTCTCTCTCTCTCTCTCTCTCTCTCTCTCTCTCTCTTTCAAATCTTGACTCAATATTAAATTAAAAATTAAATGATTAAATTAAATTAAAAAGATAAGATATATTTTTAATATGAGGATAAAAAATATCGAATGTAATTCGCGTAAAGATTAGATATGATTAACATGAGGAAAGTGTGCCGTTAAAAGATTGATAAGCTTTCAACCGATTAGATAGCAAACCATGACCTGTCGCAAACTGTGGTCGCACGATATTAACGAGACGCGACTTAGCGTCAATTTGTATTCGTGATTTACATAACATTTTTATATAAAATACAAACACACATTTACAAGGAATATCAAAGATATCATTCAAATATTTTTTTAATCGTTGTGTTAGAGCAAACTGTGCCGATATTGATCTCTTGCGACATTTGCGCGCGTTGTCAATCGAAACACGAATTCGTGACGAATTGAGCGATGATTAAGATAATTTCGGGATAAGCATCCCGCAAGACATGGAGACGTCAACGGGGAAAATAAATAATCGCGCGACACGATTACGAAACCGCCGCGCCGTATAAATATCAGCGTAAGCCGTGTCGTATCACCTGCGATAATTTGCGTTAACATTGAGACCGAGCACGCGGACAGTTAGAGGACGGTTCGACTGATATCGTATCTACAGACGTGGATGCATTTCGTATCAATGTTTTTGTTTTCTTAACCTCGTGGCCTTCATCTGTTTTAAGTAGCGGGTATCTCGCGACCGATGACAAGTACGACACAAGTGCGGGCTTATTTGCTACAATTCAAATTTAAAAGATATTCACGGTACACGGTAAGAATCTTTTTACATAATTTTAGCCGAACCGATAAGTTCGTGCGAGTTTACTGTGGGGATGGATCATGCATTACGAGGAAGTTATAGGAATAACTCGCAAAAATTTATCTCTATCAGATAACATGATGTTCCATTAATTTCTGTACGTGCCTGTAGCTTGATATGTTCTATATCTGTACATCATTCAACATTAAAAATTATACGCCTAACTTTATAACCTTTTTTTATTTAATATTACAACAATTTTATCGAGATATTTACACGTATTTAAATCGACATATCTAAAATTAAAATGCATTGTTTATTAATGTCTGAGTATATAATTGTCGTTCATAAGGTGCCGATTTTCAAATGTATATCCCTAGTTTAAAGTTTTACAATGAACGCGGAGAGACGGGACTGTAAAATCCCGACCTACCACAAAATGACGCTTGTGCAACCTAAACATAAATTTTCTTTTCCGTATTATCGTATAATACCATGATATCGCATTCCGGCTTTGACATTGAACTTCTTATCGACGAATTGTCTGGGATAGGCTGCGAAAACAACGAAGATGAAGCGAGTAACTGGGTTGGTGGAATCGAGAAATGATAATCTGCTAGCGGAAATGCAGATGTTCGAGAATGTGAAGCTTCGAAATTATTTAAAAGTGCAACCAAATTTTTGCACCATTATTTCTTTTAAGGAAAACGGACAATGTAATAATATTATTAAAGAAAAAAATTTGCTTTATATATATTAAATTATATATATTAAATTTGCTTTATATATTAATATTATAATTACAATTATTATATTTGTATAAAAATAAATTAATGAGGTTCAAAAACAAAATGTATTATTGTTGTTCTGGACTGATTGCGTCTTTTTCATTATTTCGCGGGGAATATCTGTATGCAGGTTGCGTGTCGACCGGCGCCGAATGCAACGTCGCGACAACGAATTGATCCTTCGTGCTAAAAAGTTGACGTAACCCTCGTGTCACCCCCGGTTCAGCTGTTTTTATTCAGATACTGTGGTCGATAGTGCGGTAACTAATTCGCCAAAAATTATGCACGCGAGTCGTCGTATCGTTGACTTCATCGCGCAGTGACCGGACGATAATTGATGGCTTGAAATCCAAATCGCATTCATTTGACTAATTATTTGCATCGTAGCATATAATTGTCTGAGAAGCGCGATATAATTACAGTCTACGATTACAGTGAGATACGAATGTCTTTCTTTGAATATAAAAAATAGATGTCAAAATCTAATTGACTGCTTTGTGGAGTCTGCGACTTTTGAAATTTTGCCAGAAAGCGAATAAATCGGGTTTTTAACATGACGCTCCCATGATGACACGACCGGATTCTTGCCGCGGAAATCTCGTCGATGGTGGTCCCCAACGTTTTACGAATCGCTATTGTCGCCTCCGCTTCCCTTCCGTCAAATCCGCGAGACGACGGCGCACAACGTGCTACACACCCTCGCCGAAAGAGCTCACGGTCTAGCCTTGACTGCACGCGGGGGTTGCTATGGCGATAACCAGGCCCCACACATACACAGGACCGCGGCTCGCACGCGACGACCACCCCCGCGCGAATATAACTTCCCCCTCCCCCCGATTTGCTCCCTTCCTCCCTCTCATAAACGATGACGACCAAGAGTGTGACCCCGACCTTTCAGGTGGATGACCTCCGCTGCATCGCGGATGCGCGCGCAGCAACGGACCTCACCTAGACGCGAATCATCCCCTCTTTTGCCGGAGCTGCCCTCCGGGGCGAACGTAAACGACTTCGCTCGAGAATAGGGTCGAGAAAATCCGCATATAGGGATGTTTAAAATTTGATAGAATATCGAATATTACTTCAATGAGTATTCAATAAGTTTAGAGTTTCTTGTACTCTAAGTACAAGGGATGATTAGGCTGATCAAGCGTCACGTTCAATATTTACATTTTTACAAATAACGTTAAATGAATTAGAAAAACATTTTTTAAATCAATATTTTTTTTATGATACAGCATCATTTAGCATAGGAAGATTTAATATTAAATACACAAAGTTCTATCTTTTTAGCTCACTAGATCGGGTTCGAAAGATTGTAATTTACAAAAAATTAATCTGTTTTACTTGCGAGATTCTTGTATAACAAAAATGTTGAAAATATTTTTTTTAAACTATTAGCAATATTACGCAAAAGATTATTACGAGTATGCAAAGTATGTGCATAAAATTTTGAAAAATGAAAACGTTTCGTCACATAGGTAAATATTACAATTTTTCCGCAGGAAATTGCACTTGTGTCTCTAGCGCGAATCGACAGGTGTGGAAAAAAAGTTTATTCTCGTCGGGTATCATTGACCCGGTCACTATCCGATTGTATACGCGGTGCACTACGCCTATGCGCCAGACGTCGAGGGGTTGCTCACCCCTTCCTGTCTGCACCCTCACATGGAAACGTGGCTGAGGCTTTTGCACGGACAGTACCACTCGAGTACTCGACCCCACACTCCCTTCCTCCCTTTCTCTTTGCTTCCCTCGACGTCTCTGTTCTTTTCTCCCTGCTCGATTTCGCACTACCCGAGGAATTAGACGGCTCAGTGGAAATTTTCACCATCATTAAAATTATACATTGTTCGCAACACATATATAGAAGAAATAAATTTGTAACAAATAATTGAGAAAAGAAGAGAAAAAGTTTTATTTCCAATTCGCTCCGTTAGACATTCTATATTGCAGAAATGTGGGCGAGACGCCAGTACTATAACCAAGAGAAATAAGACGCGTAAAGAAAAATGAGACGCCGTTCTTAGAAAGAACCGAATAATTTATCGTAGAGAGAACTTCTTATCTTTCCAATGAGCTAGCTGAAATAACTGAAAATTTTTCAATAATATATAATAAAATATTTCACTATATTTATTCTTTGAAACATATAAGTAAAAAATAAGTTTAAAGAAATTTAATATTAACTGTATACTTTATAGTTATCGATAATATGCAGTCATATAATTATTATCAATGTTAACGATTTAAATTTTATATTGTTACGATGTTTCTATGTTACGAAAAAAAGTCTATCAAAAAGTACAATTCTGTCTGTAATAAAATAACTTTTTGGAGCTTCTCTTGGAGCTAGGACTTTGGAGCTTCTCAGATAGCAAGAAATTCGACAGCAAGAAACGCTTGTACATTTTCGATTTTATCTTAGCTAGGGATTCTCCGGAAATCGAATAATAATATATAGTGACAATAGTAGGGGTTATGGCCGGCGAAGGGTCGATAATACGTACGCAAATGCATCCACGAAGACGAAGCCCGAGGCTAAAGGGAAAAGATGGTAGGTTTCTGAGTGGAGGGTGTCTGTCTAGACGGATCGTTGTCTGAAGTAAACCGTGGCCGTGAATCGGCATCTTGTTACTATGGTAGGAAGAAGCGTAGGAGAAGGATTAAATGAGCATTGCGTGGGAGGTACATTGTCTTCGGACTTTGATAGAATACATTACATAGCCTTTAGTCATTATCCATGCCAAGTTCTATAAAATTCTTCAATATATTGTTGTATAATGTTTCTTATTTTAATTCTTATATCTTTATTTTAAAAACAAATTTATTCTAAAAACAAATTATTTTACATACAAAAGCGAGCGAGAATTTCGCTAAATATAAGTTTTTTATATTATAAAAATAATTTAAGACAGTTCGTGCACAAAAATAATCTCTCTCTGTGAATGAAAAAAGATCATGATTTCACTGGAATACATTGTAACAAGTTATTAAATTGCGGTTTAATTTAATTGAATTCCTTCAAATAAATAATAAACTTTCTTCACGCCACAGTAAAAAATCTTTCGTGCATATGCGCACGCGGGAATTATGCAGGAGAAAATTGGACTTTCGTGCCTATCATGCGGTTAAGGGGATGCATTTGAAAATGGCTACCGCTGGCCAATGCCCCTGAAGCTTAATGACCTCGTGACTGTGTACACCAGCAGCTGGCCAAAGCCCCCGAACATCGCGTGCACGCGAAACGAATGCTGCACGCATCATGTTATCGTCGGAATAATGATACCTGGTCCGCGAATTTACCTGATCAAAACTTTTGAACGTTAGACATATACGAGAAAAATAAAGCGCGGATATTATCGATACTTTCAAAAACGCAATAACGTAACAATATAAAAATAATAATTTTTTAATTACGCGCAAAAAATGTTAAAAATTTTCAAATCGCACAAGGATTTTTAATTGTCAATTTGCACAAATTTTGATACTGAATTTACTTCGTATTTTTTTTACATAATATATATAATAATTTATAAGTTTTTGTTAACAAATATTTACTGAATATTTAATAAACAATTTACTCACATGTAAACTGACTAAAAGAGAAATAAGAAAAGTAATATACTGTTTTAACCGATGAGAAAACTCGAAATTACAATAATGAATCGAACACATTTTTGCAAAATTTTTGTAAGATATATTCTTTTATCAACAATCTCTAATTATATTAGATAGCCAAAATGGGCTAACTCATCCTAGGACGTGGCAATGGCATAGTGGCACTGCAGTGCGAGAGAGCGAAAGTTCGCCCCAGTGCCGCCATCCTGTCTGCAGAATTTCGTCCTCGGTGTCCGGACACCCCACCGACATTCCCTCCCGTTGCACCACTTCCTCGCAAGCTACCTCCCCATCGTGTACACCGAACAAGCGTCGCGTCGCACCCTGGGGCTACTAACGTTCGCTAGCGTGTACTTCGAAGGAACAAGTATATTCAGTATCATGTATTTAACGCTATTTGTCATAAGTTGAAACCGGTTAAAATTTAAAAAAAATAATACCAAATAAATATATTTGTCTAACAATGAGTGCGATTGTAAATACGAAAATATAACGATAATAAACTGCAATAGGTCTATTGCTTATTGCAATATTATTTTTTTATAAGAATGATCTTATAAATGAAAAGTCTAAGATCTTCGGAAAAATGTTGCGACAGAGAGATATTTCACCATAATACATATATATATATATTTTATTTCTATTCCAATACGTAAACTTTTAAGCATCTAAAGGTTCTTTAAAAAAGAATGTTGACGAACAACAGGGAGCTCAGCTCAAAGGGTTAATGGGTCTTCCAGGTTGGCAACCGCCCTGTCTGCGAGCTCGCGTCTCTTTTTGCTCATGCTAGTCGGGCAACGAGGGAGTTACGGCTGAGCGAGAGGAAAGTTTGCCCCAGTACGTTGCACCCTCCTTCTCTCTTTACCCCCCTCTGCGCGAGCCCTCTCAGTCCCGGGAGCCTTGCCATCCCCCGACGACGCCAACCCCTTGGTCCTCCAGATCCCCGGGTCCCCTTCCGCTACATATATGTCGTCCCTCCGAGGCGTCACCCTCCCTCCCGTCCGTTTTACCCGGCGCGGCGTCCCGGTATTCCCGTATTCCCGTTTCGCCGCCCCCGAGTCCGCGCTGCATCGCCGCCGAATCAATACCGGCAGACATCCTAACTCACTGGAGGTCAATGCCTCGTTCCCGCGAGCGCCGACGACCTCAACCTCCTACCTTCCCTACCCTACAACCTCCTTCCAGAAACCAGACGAGGGCTCTCGGCCGTGTTGGGAGGCGACTTCCATCTCTGACGCGGCCTCTCTGTCGCCGCGGTTGTACGAACAGGACGACGCGACGAGACCGCGACCGACCAATATCGGATGCATCGTCGAATCTTTTGTCGGCGCTTCCAAACGGTCGCAGACTTTTGAAAGTCAAATGAAGGGAGGAAATGCTCATTATGCGACGATACAAATATTGATTAGATTCTTTTTTATTCTTTTATCTCTGAAATATACGATTACGTATAAAATTGATTTAATTTTGATTCTCGGCAACTGCTATTTTATAATATAATCAAGCTGTAATTTAGCGCTATTTCCCTTTACGCGGAGGAAATAGAGACGAGGAGATATGACGACGTCGAGAGAAGCTGCATCAAATGGAAATTATTCTCTAGAATGCAACGATGCGCGCGGGACCACGATGAAGACAATGATATTCAAAAAAAAGCTCCCTTTCACATTTGTCTTTGTATGTATTCGACGAACCCCGCCTTTATATCTTCGGTGGGGAGTCGTGTAGTTGCAGCCAAAAGATGCGAAGATACAGACATGCCATTGCAATTGCGCAAGCGCTCCGTTTGATCACTCCTATCACGCATATTCTCAAAGGTTCTTTAATTTTTAACGGTCGGATAAGCACGTATCACGAAAGCAAATGTCTGCCTATTTTCTTGCCACGAATTTCATTTACATCAACGATTTGTATTGATAGGCAATTCGCGCATAATTAATGATTTGGATGAGATAAAGATAATTAATGATTTTAATTTCTGCTCGATCGAAAACATCTAACGCGATGACGCGATATTTGCTCTAGACCTAGAGGAAAACACTGTGTCGCGCGCGAATGCACGTAAAATTAGACGGTGCATTCAACTCTCTTGTACTCGTGCCAAGAATCGCTCGTACCGCGACGGCTCTTCTTGCGACAGTGGATGCTGCGACGCTACGCTGCGGCAGCCGCGATGGCACCAATGCCCTTGTTCCAAAATGAAATCCGCTCCCACAAACCTTGTCGACGAATGTTTTTCCGCATTGGCGCCGTATAATCCATAACTCTTAATAACGTGCAAAGGAAAAGGGCAACAGTAAATGATGTTGGAATAGCAGAATCCAACTTTTAATTCTTGTATTTTTAAATCTTGTGATGAAACGTTCTGAATTTTTTCTATTCTTGTTAATCTTTCGCATTTCAAATATCTTAAATCTTGGAATTTTATAATTAAACTTGAATTCCATATATTTTCCAAAGAAGATTTTTTTATGTTTGAAATAAAAGTAATAATAAATTGGTCATTTTTTCAAAAGTGCTTTTCACGGCCTACAAATTCTATGAAAAGGTTAAACTCATTGAACTTTTAAATTTTGCGAATTCAGGTTTCTATAAATATTGAATGCATTGACTCTCTTAGATTTTATTGCTCATCAATTTCATCTATTCATTTGTCCTTATGAAGATCGATTAAGTGCGAAGAAAGGGAGACCGACTAGCAATAAGAAGGCTAACGCACTACGTACAAAGGGTGTCGCCCTCGTGAACAAAGACAGCGTGCGTAAAGTTAAACCGCAGTATCTAGCCAGTCAGGTCGTACACCCTTGGAAGAATCTCTCGCTGTTTGCGTCTCTGCTGTAGATGCATTGCACTCGGACAGTAGAATGCGCGACCACAAAAATGTTTGAACGATAAGACGACCGACTCCTCGACATATAACATTCTATGTAATTGCACAACTGAACGTGAAACGCATTGTTCTCGTGATCTTTAAGCATTAACCAGAAACAAAAGCAAAGACACTGTTTCATTAAATTGTAATGAAATAACAATAATAAAATATTAGTTTAACACAAAGTAAATCAATAGGATTCTATTATTATAGCTCGTCACAAATAATGTGTTCTTTTAAATATTCGAGTTAATTTATTAATCAAATGTTTAACTAAAAAAGCAAGTGATTTAAAAATAAAATTATATATATTCTCTAATAAAAAAAATATTGATAAAAGTTAATTATTATTTTCAGTGTATCAGCAGTATGAAACTCTTTGCATATTCGAAAAACTAAAAGACATCCTGCTCGTTAAAAGGAAACAGAATAGATAGAATAGCTAGATGAAAACACATCAACGACACAAGATGCATCATTCTCCAGGGTGACGTTCCAGAAATAACTCAAGACATTGCGGTCCAATCGCGGCTGCTTTCGTTCATCAGTTCAAGGTTAAAAGCGCGTCGCCATCGCGTGGTGGCTGCAACTTCCATGGGACCAAAATACATCCCCTCACTGATATATAAATACAACGTTCGAAAAAAAAAAATCGAAGGAAAGGATGCGCTGACGACGTATGCCGATAACCTTTCCTTTCCTCAGACGCGACGTCGCGATGGCTACATATACAGGAAACAGATCAGATTCATCAACGATCTAAAGATATATTTAAATAAATTCACGAACGATAAGAGTTAAGAATCATGTCTCGTTTAAGTACAGAAGATCTATGAGACCTGATACATGTAGAGATCTAATCTAAATTTGATTCAGTGAAATCTGAAACTTACGAGGGCTAGTATTTCTCTATGAGTCATGTAATCTGCGAAATTTAAGAGATAGATTTCAACTATGTAAGTATATATAAATAATAATGTAAAAAATATATGTGCGTATAAAATCATGAATAATCGACAGACGTCATTGTGCAGTAAGTATCGAAGCGAGCTCAACCGTCACGCATGGACGTGTTGCGTGCCTGTGAAACGAATTAAACATTCCGTGATCGACGAACGCGATGAGGTTATCCGCAATAGATGCATTGACCTTTACAATGGATACACCCCGGCGTGTCGATGACACTGTGTTCTATAAAGATACCCTGAGGAGGTAGGGCCTTTCAGTCTTTGTCTCGCTCTCGTCCGGCAGTCGTTGAACCCGAGTGTTGGGGACAACACACTTTGAACTATGCACGAACGTAAATTAACTGCAATAACGCGAGTCCTTCCAAAGGATACGCGTCGCCGGTGTGTGCAGGACTCTTTTTCCCCGTATGAAAGTCGGCAGAAATTAAATTACTCGCGATACGTTAATCTATTTTATATTTATCTCTCGTATATCGCACGTTGACTCTTCATGTTTTTCGTGATGTACTACTTTCTTGCAATGTTTACTGCAGATGTCATTGTTCTTCGCTCATTCACCTCCTACGAAGGTCACACGAGCCGCGTTAGCTTCTTTTATGATAACGCGAGAATAAAACATTATATCTTATATTTACTCAACAATGATTAAATAAACCTTTAGTAGGCAATTGAGAGATATTTCACACGTGTATCTAGCGCTACTTTATGAATTGGATAACTAATTATACATTACAACATAATTAGTAATAATAGACCAGACTGAATATTTGAGATGATAACGATAAAAGGAAGAAGACGCGATAACACAGAAGCGAAAGGAAATCCACCTAGGATTCGCGATGCGATGAAATTCGCTACGACATACGTATTTTGTTCTCGGTATCGGCGCGAAGGTGCAATGCACCTACGTGCAGCCGGGTCAAGGTCGTACTCCTCGTGCGCCGGGCCGGCTGAGTCATTCGTGCAGAATCGTGCATGCACAGAGTGCTAGGCGTGCGAGTGCATCGAACCCGAGATGACCGTTGCAGCTGCAAGCGCGATGCTGGTAGCCCACTTCGGTCGTTCCCGGTGTATGTCGGCTGCCTTCGGTTGCATTCCGCGTGCATCAACCCAGGAGATCAGCATCGAGAAGCGCCGTCGAGTGCAATGCCCAATATCGCGTTCGCGCGAACAGCTGCGCGAACGCGAGACGGAGAGGAAGACTCTCGAAGGAGGCGCGTCAAGGAGAAGAAGAAGCAGCGACGAGAGAGAAACGGCGGAGGAAGAAATGCAGGATCGTGGACCGCGAGCGGCATCCGCCGATCGGAAAGCCGAAGGGATGCGTTCGATAGAGAACAGCGCGTCAAGTTGCCGCAACTGCAACTTTGTCGGATGCAGCGAGAAAATTTTCCATTTGCCTCTTCTTACGTCGTGCGCCGAGTATCCTTAAACGTTTCTTAGATTTCCGGATTTCGAATCTCGTAATAAATTTTCAAATTTTCGATTCCACGCGAGTGTTCGTCGAATTCGCAAAATTTCATAGATCTTCAATTACTTCAACTTTATGATCATTAAATATAAATTTCTTATGTAATCGATGACATTTCTACGAGCTTCTTAATGATCGCGGCAAGACTGTGTAGGCGGGTATTGTTACGTTATGGCGAAAGTTCGTTACTGCGGCGACCTTACCTAGAGACCTCGGATGCCAGTTCATGATTTTGCTTATGTTTGAGAGACGCTGCAAAGGGCCGATGCACCAGTCAGGGTGAACGTTCTCCTCGCGCTAGCTCGCTCGTCGGCTTTGTAGAGCGTGGCAACGCGCGCGCATACACGCATCCAGGCGCGTCGTGCGTACGTGCCTACCAACTTCCAGGGATGGCTAATGCTTCTCTGATCGAGATATATCTGCTACCAGTTTCCTACTTCCAACAGTTCATCTGAACTAGTTTTCTTTTTACTTTATAGATTTTGCTAACGATTTTTTTTACTTTATATTCTTTAGCTCAAAGTCATTAAATCTGAGAATTTAGAGAACCAATAGATAATTACTATTTAATGAAGATGATTTTTTGTCTTTTGATATAACGAGAGAGGATAAAATTATATATATTATAATATATAAAAATTTTTAAGAGTATTTGCGCCCATTTACCAAAATAATTTTTCATTCTGTGTATATAAAAAAATAATAACAATTGCTTAACCAAAAAGAGAAAGCAAACTTTCATCTATACATCATCTGCATTATACTACTTTATTCGTTATATAAATAATATATATACAGAATTCATTTAAAACTACTTATCAAAGGAGTGCTGATAGTAAAAATTATTAATATATTGATAAGAGCACATAGAGAGAATTGGTCAGATGATTATATTTAGGACGAATGAGAAATTTAAGGGCCAACGTTTAGCCGAACAATTTACCCGGCCCTGAAAGCATTACGGCGAGTGAAACGCCCGAGAGTGGACGTTGCATATGTGCAAAACGGGCGCAGCGCGGGGCGAGGAAAGAGAAAAAGTCCATCACGGGAAGAGGAGCAGGAGGGAAGAGGAGGAGGGCACGCGGTGCGACGTCGGGGGCGGAGGGGGAGTGCATGGGACACCGTGTGCAGCACTCGTGCTGCACGCGTTTCGCATGGCCACGGGGTTCACTGTCCCGAGCCAAGGCCGCAGGGGCACCGCCCCACTGAACCAATTGTGCCACTTTTATGCTCGTCGACTCATTTTCGTCGAGTTTTATTACTTGCAATACGTGTGCGCCCTCCTCCTCCTCCTCCTCCTCCTCCGAGCACGTGCATTACGCGCGTACGTAGATGGCTGACTGCTACTTGTCCTGGTGCGAGTGTTTGGCGCGTGCAGCGCGTTACGCGCTTTCCAGAAAAAAGCGATACCCACTGATACGTAAGAAAAAGAGCAGATGAAAAAAGCGAGTCTCATAAGAGATAAGACCGGCATTGAAATATGCTGCATCGGTTAATATTGATTACAGTTAATCCGCTGACGCATTGACGCATCTAATTAATGGGACCTTGGATACGCTTTTTTTTATTACTGGATTTTTCTATTACTTATCTTTCTCATATAGTTCCTTAACATTCTCTTAATTTGCATAAACTATTCTATTGGAAACATATCTTTTATATATTTTGTAATGTAATTGTATTTTAATTGAAAGTGTTTTTTTTTTTATCGATAGTGCATGCTAAATAAATGCGTGAATTACAAATAGATGAGAGATAAAATTTCATTCAAAAATATTTTTTAGATTGGCCAAACACAGTAAGCGTGCATACTTTCGGTGGAACATCGCCAACGATCGAAAATGTGTCATGGATCTTCCAGTCGTAACGCCTCGCGCTCACGGATTTGCGAACCCCGGGAAATGCGTTTGAGTTTGCGAACCCCCAGACTGGAGGGGATTGACCCAGACACCCCCTCCAGCAGACGATTCTCCCTCTACCGGGTAGCTGTAGCTGCTTCTAGAACCCTACGCTATAGTCGATGAAACGAGGGTGCAAAACCCCGTCTGCTTGATAAACCGTTGCACCGCCCAAGTACGATAAACGCGATATCGTTTATCCATTCGTGAAAAAAAAATTCAGCCCGTACTGTACACTCGCGTATTGCCCCTCATATGAAATTGTACTTTTTTTCATATTTTATGAAAGCGATTAAATTGCGAATCATCGAAATTAAATTATCTCGTATTGCTTTTTTTCCGTTGGAATTAACATACAATTATTTATTATCTCATCTGAACATAGTTAGAGTTATTTCGGTTTTAAGATTCGTATTCAATTAATCTGACTGTATTTAATTAAATTTTATTTAATTAATTTGGCTTAATATAAATTATAAATATTGTATTGGCTTGTAGTGTTTTATATTTTGACTTTGTCATAATCGAGAGCTTTTCTCTTTAATTTTGTTTAATTGGTATATATAGTTATGAATAGTAAAATGATAAGTGACTCACGTTAGAGTACATCTATATTGATCTCTCAGCAGACACAGTTGCAGATGATTGGTGTCAGAAGCCATCAGGTGAAGCATTCGTAGAAACATTCTGCAAAAGAAAAAATGAATCTAATTAGAAAAAAAAAAATCTTTGTTATACTATTTATTTGATAAAAAAACGAACTATATTTTCCCACTGACTCAATAAATTATGAGCGATTAAAACGCTCGCGTGTTTAAAATACATGTACGTAGATATATGTCATGTAATTATAACATTAACAATCAGAGTATAATACTATCGTGATGTTTTACAGCATGACATCTTAGGATTACTCTTTGCACTTTCTCCATTAATTAAAATTAATAGATGTTATTAGAGAGAGCGCAAGGTGATCGCCCACGTTGGCACGAAAGCGATCAGTTTTGCATCGGGTGTTTCCCTTTCGTTCTCATTGAGATTTATGATTGTTAACGAAGCAAAGTAATATTTATTAAGAATCTTTATTAAGAAAATATTCAACATTGAAAATCGCTGGACAGACATCGCCTGTCATGCGTCGTGGAATTAAATTAGTTTGTAAATTGAGGTAAACTAAATTAACGAGGCAGGGAATACGCGAAGCAGTTCGTTATTATGAGCGAGACTCCGCGCGCATAAACAATCGGTGCATTTCAGTGTCATGGTTCGTATAACGTTCGACAAAGCAGGGGTTGCGAACCCCAGGAAAGTAGCCAGCCAGACAGACAGACTAACGTGAAAGGGGGTGATCCAGACACCCCCTCCACCGGGCTGTTTGCAAGCGACTCGACTACCGCATTGGTCTGTGCAAGTGGTGGTAAAGTATCACGATGGAAGGGCGGTGTTATAAAAAAATGATGCGACGACATCGAAGGGGTGACTACTGCGTTTCATCATGGCGCCGATAATAACGATCGTTTAATATTATAATTATCGCAATCAATATATAATAATTTTCGCAAAGTTGTTATGATTTCTGCATTCTAATTCAAATCAATTATAATTAACTTGCAAAAATTCACGATTAAAAAAATACAAAAAAATATCTTTTATTTCTAATTATTATATTTTAATATCCATTAACGGGCACTTTTTTTCTCGAGGAAATAATTTCGCGTCGATAAGGGAATTAAGGACAAGTCTGAAAAGAGAGAGAGAGAGAGAGAGAGAGAGAGAGAGATAAGTTACAAAGACTAGGTCTACAGAAAGAGAGTGGATATGTTTATCGTGATCCCTAAATGCGATTACTTATATATTATACTTAATGATAAGCACCTATAAGTCTTTTTTCTTCTTATATATCGAGGAGAAGCATTATACGTGGAAACACACAAGAACGATCCCTTGTCGCAATAACTATTAAGAATCTCGGTAGATTCGCGAAGATGGCACGCCCTGGCACTAGTGAGTGAGGACAAATAAAGGACAACGAACGAGGGAGACGGGTAGAGAAGGGCGGCATAGTTCTCTCTTTCTCTGTCTTTCTCTCTCTCTCCCTTTCTCTCTTTCTCTCGCTCTTTCTCTCGATGAGGAGGAGGGTTAGGAAGGAAGGGCAGACGTACCTACATCGAGCTTGGCGAGGGCGGCGAGAGGACGAGGGATGGCAGCCAGGGTGGAAAGGGAAAAGCGGGAGGGACGGCCGTGGTGTTGCTGACCCGACGACCGCTGTAACCTTGCGTCCCGACGCCCCGCATCCAGATCAAACGACCCCGTGCATCGCTCGAAGGTCTTCGAGTCCTAGACCAATAGATATTTCCGTACATCCCTCCTCCCTAGGTTAACCTCACGCTCGTTAGACCGAAAGCCAGAGCACGCGCTTCGTACTTTCTATTTTATTATTCTGTAAAATAAACGTACGTGCGTTTTATAAAAACACAGGTTGTTATCGTTATACTGACCGTAAATAGTTTATTTCGTGTATGAAATTACATTAATTCAGTATAAAACGAGGCACTTTTCTATCTTTATCAATATCAAAACAGGATATATATCCCAGTAATTCAATTCTTTATTTATGTGCTCTCTGCTAGAAATGACTGACTCGAAAGAATCTATGACAGAAACTTATACAAGATTCTTGAATTCTTAAATCTTTGATTTTTAAATTTTGACTGCCTATCTTTCAATTGCTTTTCTCAATATATTAGTATCGTTAATATATATCTTTTCTTTACCTGGTTTTAACTTTGATCCTTCGTTGAAAAAATGTGGAATCCGATGACTCTGACTCCGAGACTAAATTAGCGCGAACAATATAAACGGCACGCATGCGCGCATGAAATAATAAAATGATTATTGTGCGGATTTAACGCGCCATCTCGCATGTAATATGAAAACTGAGCAGTTTCATATTTATCGACAATTGATCTCGTTGCAAGTATCGACTCTTTATGGTATCGATGTTGTGAACCGTCGAATACACGTGCCATCAGATGGCATGACAGAAATATAAATTATTTAATTTATCAGTTACAAATTATTTTTATTCTTAACAAAATTATGTGACGAAAGTTTGATAGATATGATGATTATGATTACTAAAATAATCCAAGAGATTATATAGAGTCCATTATTTTAAATATATATACGCATACATATAAAATAAATAAATAAATAATAAATATATACATGTTTGTTCTCTTCATTACAAAATCTGAAATATTGCTTCTTTTATTTTCACGTGACAATGGGAGCTTTCCAACAAGAAAACGCAAATAGACATAATATAATATTACGCAATTGACTATTAAACTATTATAAATACAGAATTTGTAAAGACCCTAAAATTTTTCTATTTGACAACTATAATCTCTCATATGATATTGTGTTTGTGTGTGTTTCTTGTTGGAAAGCTTCCCATGTATAAGATCGTGATTGTACTTACAATACTGTAAATTTATATTAATAAAGTGTATCTTTCTCTGCTGCGTTAGAAATGCGTACAAGCGTAACGATATATACCTAGCAATATTATTTCAGGCTTGTGATTATTTACTTCGCTACTCGAAAATCAACTAGTTCCTTTCTAACCGCCTAGTTTCGCTAGTTACATTTACTAGCTATACACAGGATACTACCCAATACACTAGCGGCAGTACTAGGGAATCGTGTCTCGACGCGATGGCCAATCAGATTACCACTTTTCCGGAAATAATGAAACGTAACGAGTGGCGATTGGTCGTTGCGAGCGAAAATCTGCCAATAGGATTGACGCGACATGCGTGCACGAGCGTCGAAGATCGGTGTTGAAGAATCCGCGGCGCTTACCGAAGTGGCCATGTTCGCATTCCGTTGCTTGGAAATACACTATTAGCACGTGGCGTGTGCTCGCAGAAAATTCGCGACTAGTCGACCATCCGGTGAGTCGGAAACCTTCTTGGATGCGTCCAGCCGAAGCGCGCTACTCGTCGCAAATCGATCGTAGCCTCGCGAACATTTAACGACACCGGTAAGTAAATATCCGATATCCGGCAACATTCCTTCCTGCTCTCTCTCAACGGCTTTGGCTATCTGGCGGCGGCCGATTTCTGTTATCCTCCTGTTTACGGGTCAAGACGCTACGAAGCACGGAAATAAGCTGTATAATTAACGAGGGACAATTGCAATCCTTCACGTGGAGCCATCGGCAAGCGATCAGAGATCGGTATAAATATTAAAATCACCGATCGCACGCTCGCGTATGCCAGACTTTTCTTATTTCTAGTCGGATTCTTTAAACTAGTATTCGAGAATATGCTCTCTCTATACAGCTTGTGCATGATACATACACATGGAGATCTATTCATCTGCTTATTCTCCAATTACATCTGCTTCCCGGCTGCTTCTCATAATTGTTAGATTGTTGAATATTGGTGATATCGTATTTTTTTGGACTTGCTATTTTTTTTATGTTTATTATATCGTATTTTCGTAATTTGCTTTGTCCAAAATTCTTTTTATCTATATTATATGTATGTGTAGAATTACCAAATTAACACTTTGTTTTGTATAATTTTAACTTTTTTATACAATTTTAATATAAAAATGTAAAATCCTCTCGTGTGTATTTAAATAGTACAGTATCTAGGTAATAGTCTA
This sequence comes from Formica exsecta, assembly GCF_003651465.1. Classification (NCBI taxonomy): domain Eukaryota; kingdom Metazoa; phylum Arthropoda; class Insecta; order Hymenoptera; family Formicidae; genus Formica; species Formica exsecta. Next base: position 412,730 of record NW_021849298.1, on the reverse strand, counting down.
GATTCTAGGTGTTCTATATATAAACAGCATGGGAAAGAGAGGAAGAGAGAGAGAGAGAGAATAGACATTGTATATTGAGCCTCTAAGCAGCAATATTGTGTCTTTTTTATCTAAATTATATTAAGAGTACATTTATATATATTTAATCAAAAAGTCTCCGTACATTTTAGTTAACTTACATCTTTAGTGTTTTATAATTTTGATTCAATTTTTAGTTAAAGAATGTAACAAAAATGTTTCATATATATTTATGGGGAAAATTATTTATTTAAGATTACAAAATCTCTATTCCTTTTTGTGACAATATTAATAAATTATTATTAATCTAACATTTGTTTTTATTATAAATAATTCTATTGTGTTATAGCAGAGACAATACTGTTGCATTCTAGTAATATTGATCTTACTTTTATTGTATTTCTTATGTTATATTTTCATAAATTCTTTCCTTATTTCGTAATTTTTTTCATATTTCCGTAGGTATCAGTTGGATTTATATCCGACGATTGTAGCAGTATATGATGGCTATATACAAACTTCTTGTATGTTATTGGTTTTGGAATCTTTATCTTGTTAGAAGATAACTTTCTTGTGCTTTTAATAATAATTATCATTTAATTTATTTACTCAAACAGTTATTTTTGATAGTTAATTTTGATATTTTTGATTTTGATATCATATAATCAATAATAAATATTTCTAGTAAATATTCTCTTACCAGTGACATTCATGCAATCCTATACAAGTATATACTTCCATTTGTTTTGTAGTTGAATAGACTTTATGATCTATATTCGAATTTTTCTAAACTTTTGCATGTCTTTCAGTCGTTTTCAAATTGTTGAATCTGCATTTATTACTAATATAAGATTGAGTTTTTCAAAACTATGTTTCTGTGTAAATATTCTATCCTGACCAAGTTTATATACACCTTTGTATATCTTTCCGATCAGTAAAAAAGTATTTCCTTGTTACATTAATTATATTTTATTTTTCTTAATGCATTATAAATTGTCTCAGATGCAATTCTAATGTTATAATTAGTTTCAATTACATTTACGAGTTTTGAAGCATTTGTCTTTAAATAGACCTTCAAAATGTATAATTCGACTTTAATCTTTATAAAAGATCTTTTGTGAAATATATTTATGATTTTTTCAATATAATTGTATTTACTAAATTTATCTACAATATATTACAGTAATTCTATAATATATAAATGAAATTAAATTATTGCTCTTGTTTTTCTTTTGTTATTCTTATAATTACAATTACATAATTACTCACAAAGTGGAGATTTGATATAATTTTATTTTTTTCAAAATTATTTTAAACTTTTCGTTTGTTCTGCCTGCTTGCCAACACGAAAGTATCATAAGATCTTACCTTTATATGTGACCTAACCCATGTTTGTTTACATCGTATTATGTATTTTCATTCAAATTGTATACTGAGACTTACATATGTCATTTTGTTTAATTTATATTTAACACACACTGCGAGTCACAGACTGGGATATTCTATTTCACTTATATGCGATTTATTGATAAACGAGAGTCAAAGATAAAACATATGAACATATTTATTTTGCTTTTTACTTTATACTGTTGATTTATGTAATGTTAAAACTTTGGCTAATTTATCATATGGAGACTTACTATATGGATACTGACTATATAATTGAGGTAGATCATGCAACAGCTATTATATCCGACAATTTCTCTTTAAGAAAAAAAAGAAAATTGATATTGATTTCGGATAAGAATTAATTCTTTATGATTAATTGCTTTGTTGAAATAAATCTTTGTCCAACTTTATAGAACTAATTTATTTCAAACTATAATGTATGTGTTGTGTGTGTGTATGTATAAGAAATAAATATGTACGTTTTTCTGATCATAATCCATATAACTATGATAAAGATCGGGAGTCTCTTAATACGACTTTTTGAAGATGCGGAATTGAAGGTTACAACAAAGAAAGATATTTGCTTATTTTATCAAGTTACCACAATTTCTCGTCTTTCCTTCTCTTGTGTGATGCTTTTACTATACTTTACTCACACCGGTTATTTCATCAGTCGCGCGCAACGCAGGTTCAACATTCCGAAAGCATGTTGAACCAGTATACGTCGTTTGACTTATAACGCATAGCATATATTCGAGTTGTTAATGCCAAATTTTTTCGTTCAAAATTGGGATAGATAATTAATGCTCAAAGGAGTAACAAATATAGCTTAAATGTTAACGGCGAAAAGATCGATATATAAAGATATATATAATGGTGAAAAACGCGCATACAATTAACAATTGATGGGGGATTACTATAGATAAAAGTAAACTTTTTTTTTGAACAATTCAAATTAAAAGACTTCTTTTTTGCAATGCTAATTACTTTCTATTTTGAGATTCTATTCTATTTATACATAATTCAATTTCTATAAGTAATAGAATCGCTCAACTCGATTTAAAAAATCGATCTAAAAAATTAACTTATTTGGTAATCAATTTAACTTATTTTTTTTCTCTAATGTCTTTTCTCCGTATTATGATGTCATATTATCGCTATTTTATTTTGACCGAATTTCTTTCTCACAATCCCGAAGCATGTCGCTTTTATATGATATAGATGATTTTTGTGCTGTGTCTATCCAGTTTCAAAAATTGTTAATTGAATCTCTTAGTATGTAAAATTACACTCTAAATTTTAAAACTTCATTTTTTTTACTAGTCGTTTTGATCGCGATTTTCCACGTTACAATTGAATTATATTGATAGTTAGATGGAACTTGAATTTATATATTATTTGCGTTATCTTACGTTTGAAACTTCCGATGAAAAAATAATTGGTGATTTATTATCAAAGTAAATTCAATCATTCAGTTCTAGATATCTATTTATCGCAGTGATACCAAACTCAGTTATACAAAATATCCTGCATTTGTAGATTTATATTTGTATAATATTTTCTCATCAATACAATTAATTTAATATATATATACATGTGTGTACTAAAAACTGACCAAACATTTTAGAACCTATATTATTTTGCCCCACATATAAATAAGTTGTGATGTTATCGCGCTTGTTTGAAGGTGATAGTTATTTGGCTGACAATCTAGAAATCGGATCTATAAATTAGTCGAGTATGCATATCGCTATCGCCAGAACGGTGAAGTTATCAGTAAAAATATAATGATCCAGATCTATATAATTTACTGAAATACGACTTGATACTCTAAGGGAGGTCATTTTATTCCAGTCGCAAGATAAAAGAGAATATACATATTTTATTTTTTATTGGAATTATTATTTCTCATTATAATATATTATTCTTAGAAATTTTACTCAAAATTATATTACTTTTGTGTCGCCCTATACGAAGTTATCGAAGATCTTGATCACAGTGTGAATACCGCGACCGCACCTGCGTAACCGGTGAATAGTTCCAGTCAAACTGGTCCTCGACATTAACCACGTGTTGAAAATCCGCGAGTTGTAGTATTACTCCAATCGTACTGACATCAATAGCGCGTTCGCGTAATCCATATTTCGACTAATTTCGACGTGTATTGTTTCGAGTTCACTTTCGGATGTTACGTAAATCCATTTGGATAAATCTCGGTGATTATGACAAAATATTTCGAAAATATACGAAGAGCAACTCAATCATGATCAGCTAAAAGCATTGGATCGATTGACATTGTATGCTGATGTAAGTAAATAGTACGCGATGAGAATTTATTGCTTTAATAAGAATTTTTAATACATGCTGTTTTTTGAATTTTTGAAATTTTTATATTTTGATGTAAACATAGTGATGACATAAGATACCTTGCTTCATTGCTTTGATGATATATTTTAAAACTTTAGCGATTACATACTAGGCTGTCGAATATTTGATTTCGCAAAATATTTAATTATTGTTCCGTGTTGTTTTTATCGTCAAGTAATGGCTATATTTCAACTTAAGTTTGTATTAGGTTTATAATTTTTAAATGTATATATATTTGAAATTTTATTTTGTTATTAATTAATTTTATAATGAAAATTTAAGTCTTAAGTGCTAAAAAAAGTTGCATATTATTTTACTAACTTAAATGTCATTGTTTACTTTGCATGTGTGTATGTGTGTATGTATGTATATGTAATCTGCATACTATTTATGACACATTAATTAATTTTATAATGAAAATTTAAGTCTTAAGTGCTAAAAAAAGTTGCATATTATTTTACTAACTTAAATGTCATTGTTTACTTTGCATGTGTGTATGTGTGTATGTATGTATATGTGATCTGTATACTATTTATGACACACATCTTGTTTACATCTCGTTTACATATCGTTCTATATATTAGCTATAATTATGTTTCATTAACTATTTTTATCTGATTGATTCATAGCTTTGTTGAATAATTGTTGATAATTGAATCATTTATTGTTTCGTTATTATGTCATACTTGCGATCGTATTGCAATCATTGGATTATTATTAATTATTCTTCTATTCGTATTTATCAGCGTAGAGCAATGTTCTATCACGAACGGATTCATGGACTTGACGCGAATTGAATATCTGATTGATATGTGATTAATTTATTATTACACTTATAGCAATACTTTAGAGATCATTTCAATCAAGTTTTTTCCATTCAGTATTTCATATATATGTATATATCAATATATGTTAACGTTCTTAATTTATCGATATTCAGTTGTGTCACAGAGTTATATAAAATATTATGAAAAATTTATAGATTCTCTCTTCTCTTGTCTTTTCTTGAGTAAATTTTTATTTTAAATTGTGTTTTACAATTTTCAAATATTGTTATCATTATGTCTGAACGGAAAAATTGATAGTTATGCGCGAACTAAAGTCCATGGAATTTTACGTCGGCATATCGTCTTGTTTTACACGTGTTGTTTTTGTGTATTGATCGCTGATCAGCAAGTGCTTCACTTAAGATTATATAAACAGGATTGATCACCTATAAAGAGTATTACATCGTATCAACAAGATAATTAAATGAAATATCGTATCCCCTTATTAATTTCATTAAAAAAATTGTATTATAATCGTCATATATAAATATTATTATTGTGATAGACATCACTTAAGTGTTCGCCAAAGTAGTAGGAGCTTAAAAGCTGTGCATATCTACCTCGATTTCAGTATCAGCGAACTTCCAGTAACGGCAGCTACCGTGGACTCGCACTATGAATTCTCCAATTCATGTACAATTAGTGAAATGGACGGTCCCGGCAGTGGCTCTTGTCATCGCTTTCTTTTGGTACAAACGCCGTCGGATAGACAGAGCTGAACTTCAATGGAATGATACAGGGGGAATCGCGAAATCGAATCACGAAGAAAAAACTGTTCTGAGCGATACAAAGGAGGCTGACACGAGCTGCAACAACTCCAGCATTCAAGAAGAGATCGGTCAATCCTCGATCGACTGCTGTTACACCCCACGAGAACAGTCATCTCGTGTCCCAAGGAAGGTCAGCGAGAGTGTGGACATCCCAATTAAGAAATCAACATCGCAATCGTCTTTTTGTAGCAGTAGTCAGATGAGATGCATGGAGACTGACACTATGTTCAACATGGATGTACAGCTGAGCGGCAATCCGAACGCTAGCTACTTTGAACTGATCGCCAGGAGTCAGAACGTACCCTGCGAGTCAGACAGTACAATCGTGGACAACACAGCGGAGATATTTCAAGCTGTTGTTGACAAAAAGGAAGATCTGCATCGCGAGACGGAGTCACAAAAGTATATCGCGGACGAATATCATTATGAAGAGAATAAACAGCAAGTTGAAATACACACCATCGAGACTCAGGGACAAGAGGCCGATGAAAGAGACTCGGCCAATCACAGTCCGGTTTCCGGAGTTCTGGAAGGCAGCGTCACAGATGAAGCCAGGAGTGAAGGAAGCACTACGGACAGTGGAAAAGGTGAATTATTATCGATGGATTTATTTAATCTATCCATTTATTGGAAGAATTCTAGATATTCGATTCTATCTATAATATATACAAATAAAAAAATAAGGTAAAGCATCAAAATTCATAATATACAATTTTTTTTTCATAAGATACAATTTTTATTTTATCTAGGTGGAAGTATCAACGGATGCAGGAAGGATAATACTGTACCATCTATCTATGACTTTGCTATACCACAACATCTGGTCGGTAGATTGATCGGCCGTCACGGTAGCTTTTTACAAAGTATCCGTACAAAGGCCGACGTCAGCATATATGTAAATGATCACCCCTGCGATGGCGATCATAAGATTTGCTCGATACGAGGAAGTGTTGAGAGAATTAACGTCGCGCTTAAAATAATAAGGCAAAAGTTCCCAGAGAAAAGGTTTCCAGAAGTAACATTAGAGGAAATCTCCACGATACCTGAAGTAAATGAGGAGGTTCCATGTAACATCCCTTTGATACGCTCCCTGTCCCTAATTGATAGTGTTAGTAATGACGTCTATGTCTCTCACATCGTCAAGCCGAACTGGCTCTTCGTTCAGCTTTCGACTCACCCATCGTTCCATCTTCTAGAAAGCTTAGAAGAGAGCATGACGTGTTGGTATAATAACGCAGAATTACCGCCATCGGATGTTTTCAATAGTAAGTATTGTTGTTTATAGTATTTTATTGTATTTGTATAAGCAAAATCACAGAATATTGGAATCGCGAAATGCATTATTCTGCAGAGGGCGATTACGTGGCTGTAAATTGGAACGAAAAATGGGTCAGAGGCTATATTGAAAAACTAGACCCATCGGGAGAAAAGAATATAGTGCGATTAGTCGATCATGGTGGCTACTGGGTACTTAACAACTCGCAATTTAAGCCGTTGGTGATGGATTATCTGAGTAGTTTGCCTTTCCAAGCGATCGAAATCTTTATAGCGTATATCCAGCCAAAAAACGGTAACTATATATTGATGTTGTGTTAGCTCCTCTAAACTGTAAATCATTTCTTCTCAGATATATGATTATACGAATATATAATTATATGATTATTTCCATATTTAGGTGAGTGGTCACCAGAAGCTTACAATTCGGCATATCTTCTTTGTAAAAGCAATGGGATTGGTCAAGCTGTCATTGAATACCGTATTGAAGATAACGTTTATACCAATATTTATTTTACTGTCCAAAATTATGGAGTAAGTATTTATCACTCAAATATTACATGATAAAACTCTTTATGCTTTTAATATATGGACTCAAATTAATTAAATTTTTCAAGCTGATTTCCCTTGCTGAAGACTTGTTACTGAAAGGCCATGCAGAACATGTACCAGGGGAACATACGAAACTAGAAACACTTGAATCCATCTGTACATAAGAGTTGTAAGAAACTCTACCATTCTCAAATTTCCTACCGAATCATAACGCGTAATTCACAATTCTTAGCCAGTATTGACTAGAATCTAGTGTAATCGCCATCGGTAACCCTTTAACTGCGTTAAACTGTATTATTTTGTTCTTTGACTTTGTCTGATATTTACTGCGTTGAAGTCGCCGTGAATACCTTGACGTACATTCTTCCTTTAATAGGTTGAGTATCTACATAGAAACATAATAAGTAAAATAATGCAGTACATAAAATATTCTAATGTGAATAAGAAAATTATATTTCAGTGTACACAGAAGGTATACAGAAATCTTAATCGCGTTTAAACAGCATTTATAATACTCCTTTAAGTATTGCTCAGAAAGAACGCGTCCTGTAAGCATAGACTCGTGGATTCAAACGAGTTCTGACAAGTACAAAGGATTTGATTTAATCCGATAATATAAGAATTCTTTTTTATAGTAATTGTTTCTAAATTGTATTGCCTCTCAATTTTCTCTTTTTTACTTGGAAAACTTGAAATTTTTCACATTTATAGTTATTTACAGGACAAGTCTTTCAAATAGCTTCAAGTAAGCACTCAGGAATCTGCTTTTGTTGCCTTCATTGTAAATGTCTCAAGACTGTTGCAAAGATAAATGCAAAAATGTCATGTTTTCTCTTCTAAATCTCCATTATACTTTTGTACATAATGTAAAATATTTTTTCAATTGTTTATGTAGAATATTTATATGTAGCAAGTGAGAGAAAACCATAAAGAGAAAATATTGCTATATAATGTTAATCATAAAATAAAGTATAAATAATGACTGGATTTTACTAAATAGTGTCACACATCTTAAGTTGAAAATCGTATCGGATAACTCAGACGAATCTGGAAATTCGGTTCTACGTGACTCATATCCATTTCTGATTGTAGGCGATTCGGTAATTCATTAAAATATATATCATTGGTTTAATTTCGCGTTAATTTTACATTGTATCAAACTCGTCGTAAAAATTATTGTTAAATGTGATATTTCATTTATTATCCCGCGTGTTTTTTCAAATTATTTAAACGTAGTTGAGCTAATTTATATTCAAACGTTATTTTTCAATAACATATATTTTGTAATGTAACTTTATTATCGTGGTATAAAATAATTATTTTATGCTTATACTAATTGTTCTCTTAAACTGTATGATGTTTGAGATATTTTTTCGGCGTTTCAAGACTAAGCTTTTGGATTAATCCAAACGTATAATGTGTATATTTCATTGTTTACTAAAATGTCTATAATTCTATTTACGCGATTTGCTAACGCTTTTTTTCTATGCAAGATTTTGGTATAGTAGAACTTGATTAACTGAAAAAAATCTATTTCTTATGTATTGAGCTCAATTAAAAATGTAATTTGGCAATTATAAAATGTTAATATTGTTGATTGAAAATAATATAGAAATATTTTTCTAGGAAGATTATATATATACGTATAAGGTCACAGTCACTCTATATCGCTCACAATGTATATGCTTTTTCGCGCGCTGCGACTAAAACGTTATAATTTATTATATTTCTTTACATTAGCAATTCGATAATATAGCGACAATATAGCGCAATAAACATCGTCACGTGATGATCATTCATAATTAATTATATCTTGTACATATAATATATAATTGATCGCAATCTTTGACTTAAATTTTGTACACTGCTTCATTATATATATATATATATTAAATCAGTAAATTATAAGTTATTTTGTATATATACATTTCAGTATAACTTTTTAGAAGTTATCATCAAACCTGTGTATTATTTTCATTGCAAGTTCTTATATCTTTTATATATACATCTTTTATAAAATAAAATGTAATAAAAATTACAACAAAGAGAGGGTTATGCTAAGAAAGTTATAGAATTATGCTAAGATTTACATCATTGTTTCGTATTGCAAAACAGAAATAAAGATGTTAGTAAATGGCTAAATTATAGTATATTACAAATATTTCCCCTTCCCATATTTTTCTTATTTGCTGTCAAATAAATATAGTCGATTCTTTGTGTTCTAAAAAATTTATTTTACGTTTTTCTTTATCCAAAATCATTTTTTTATGTTCTGTTTTTCTATAAAGTATTCTCATCGTGCTTTTTCACTACTCATATTTGCCACGTAGTCACTGTAAGTCGAATTTTTGTTTTCTAAGGTTTTCTGTGTTCTATGTTTCTATCTATTTTCAAATCAGCTGTTTTCTTATTTGTCAAAGTTCATCTTTCTTCTTCCAATGTGAAAAGAAAAAGATAAACTCTGAATTAGTGTAGCCAGTTTAGCTATAAAGAACAGAATCTCTTGTATCGATCTTCCTTTTTCATATTTGCACGTGAACACGTCATCATATGTTATGAATGAAATCTAATAATAGAAAAACAGAGTACGTAACATTTGTATTCCGCGCAAAGTGCAGGAGAGGTGCAGTTGGAAAGAACAGATCTTACACGTGTCGCGTCTATACATCATTGTGAAAATACCATTATTTCATCTTGTTTGTTCTAAAAAAAAAATCATTTAACAACACGTCCTATAAGCGTGGTGCTGTGTCACGAGAAGGACAAGTATTCGTAAAGGGAAAAGTTATTCCCTTGTTTTCTCATATGTTGTGTTGATGTCCCGCGTGTATTTTTCGAAACAACTTTTAGTTTTCCTGCAAAAATTGCACAGTTTTTCAGATCGATTTATTGTGACTGATCGGATTTATACAAGCTTTTCGTAATATGATTTCTCTTGGAAATCACGAAGAGACCCGGCACTCTCGCGTCTTAATGCCGGTGTTCCTGAGTGCCTGCGCGATTCCGATCTCGATGCTCTTCTGGATAGTAAACGTAGCTTACTCGATACTATGGCCAGACACCAGAAACTTCACGGAAGGTTTTGTATATCCAATGATGAAAACTTTCAAAAACACTCGAATAATTATTAGGTTAGAGAATACGCACATATATATCCGTGTATATATATATATATATATATAACTTTGTGTATTAAACTGCTTCATTTAATTATTTTTTTTCGTGCTGCTTTTTGATATAATTAAAAAACAATTGTAAACATGATTCTCTTATGAAAAAAAATCCGCTAATACGTGGGTTGCATAACAAGTCATATAACTCAAATATGAAGTATATTTAATGCAGTATAAGCAAATTTTTTTTGCACTTTGCATAAAGAGAAATTCTGGTGAAATGATTGGCACTATCGATCTTTGTGCAATAAAATAAAATTTTTATTTGTACATCTCAACTGGCAGGTTGATGATCTTCATCGGCAAGAATTTGTACTTTCAAGAGATGACAGAACTATTACAGGGTTAAAAAAAATGGCAAATTAATTTATAAAGTGCGTAAACAATAGAGATTTATAAAGAAGTTATTACATCACTATATTATCATTACTCAATTTTTTACAGTGCGCTGATTATGCAAGAATAAATAATACACTTCAACTGATATATTGCGAAATATCCCAGCAATTTCTTATAAAGAATTTTTTTGTGTATCTATTTTTTGTATTTCTATGTTGCAAAGTTGCTCAATGTTCTTTTAATTTATAAACATTCACATTTTTATTGAGATAAAGACTATATCAACTTGCAAATCAAAATATATGATAAATAGAAATTTAATTTTGTTACTGAAATCCATTTTGATAATTATATAATTTCTTTTTAAACAATCAATGTTTCTGTTGATAAAAGTATTAGCTGTAAAATATAAACTATTTTTTGTTTTAAGTCATGTTGCATTATGTTCATAAATGTAATTGCATTGAAATTTATGGTATATTAATGATATTTTTCAATACTTGCAAGAATTATATTTCTATTTTAGAACACTCAGTTATCTCACCTTGGAGATGGTTGGCAGCAGTCTTTATTCCATTGTTGTTCATGTTCTGGGGCTTGCGTAGAAAAAGTCTGCATGTCAGTGGTGCAATTTTTGGTAATGAAATATCTATATAATTTTGCAATGTAAGAAAATGTAAAATAAAATACACACACACATTAGATAACATAAAGAATAAAATACTTGAGGTGCTGTTAAATCAAGATATATATATAATCAAATATTGTTTATATAATCAATCAAATAAATGACAACAACAAAAACATCTTTTGTTACTGAATTATGATGTATGAAATTATAAGCAACCATAAGACATTAAAAAAAAAGATTAATTAATTTCCACCTTAGGTCTCTTCGTGGGTTTTATCTTGACACTCTCGAGCTTTGCTCACTTATCAGCTCTTGCGACGTTTTTTGTCACTGGATCGAAAGTGACAAAGTTTCGGTCCGAACAAAAGAAAAAACTTGAAGCTGATTTCAAGGAAGGTGGCCAACGGACCTGGATACAAGTACTGTGTAATAGTGGTATGGCTACACAATTGGCTCTATTATACCTTTTGGATATCGGAAGCGGAGAAAGGCCCATCGACTTTGACAAGGAATATCGAAGCTCGTGGTTGTCCATTGGGATATTAGGTAACAAGTCAATGTTTTAATAGATAATATAACAGTATAATTATGATATTTCAATTTCAAAAAAGCTCGCTTTCATTTCCAAAGTGCAAGTTTAAAATTTTTAACTAATTTTTAAATGTGGTTTCCAATTTACTTCTTACAATTAGGAGCATTTGCGTGTTGCAATGGTGATACATGGGCTTCAGAGTTGGGTACAGTGATTGGCACAGGCGACCCTTTCCTCATTACAACAAGAAAAAGGGTGCCAAGAGGTAAGAATGTTAATTTTGTAGGATACCAATAAGGATAAATTCCGCATCAATAAAATAGATTTTTTGTATATGCAATTTGTAGTAAAGATTAATTATCGTTCCTTTTATAATAAAATTGTTAAAAATATAGTCAGTTTATTAGAATCTTTGCACTTTATTATTCAAGGAACAAATGGTGGTGTATCATGGATAGGTCTGTTATGTTCCACCATTGGCGGTTTAATAGTTGGGCTTATCTATTATATTGTGATATTAAATACTGTCGATACGGCTGTGTTACAACTAGCAGCACCACAGTGGCCTATCATAATTATCGCAGGATTCGCAGGCTATTTTGGCTCCATTTTAGATTCCGTCCTCGGTGCGACTTTACAATATTCAGGTAATGTAAATATATTTTCAAATCTTGTATCATCTTTTTTAGTGCTTTAAATTCAGAATTCTTAAAAATAGTTCCTAGTATTATAGATTATCATACCATGTGTAATATATAATCGACTTTTTAGGAATGGATGAAAAAGGTTTTATAGTAGACCGGCCGGGAAAAGGTGTAAGACATATTTGTGGTAAACAACTCCTAGATAATCACAGTGTTAATCTCCTTTCTAGTATTGGTATCGCTCTTGTTCTTCCGAGAATAGCCAATATTTTCTGGCCATAAAATTTCAGATTTATTTAAAAACATAATATTAAATTATTAATATTTTGTTATCAAGTGCATTTTTATTTTGACCTACATAAAAAAATTTTCGCACGATTTTGTATATCTTGTATATTTTTCTAAACTGTTTTACTCAGGGATGAAAGAATTACTTCAAGAATTAATAAAAAAAATCTTACTTATATATAAAATTATATTTATTTCAGCAATTTTTAATATAAATATGAATTAAAAACAATGATAATATTTAAACATTGACTTCGCAAATAAGTTAATTAATTAATTGAGTTTTTATTTATTTTTTGTTTAATAAATATTGATTAAATAATTAATATATATGATCTTATATTATTCTGCTGTTCTTTATAATATTCTACGATATCATTTAATGAAACATGGGTTATAAAAAAATACTTTACAAAAGGCTCACATTTTTATTATATAATTTACATGCAATGTTCACGCGGCATTACTATTCGCTGCAACTATATTTCTCAGATTGAAGATATTACTAGAACAAATTTATAGGATTATCTTATGAAGATGTTTTCTACATCTATAATATGATGTATATAAGAATGATGATACAACATGATATATTATTTGTGAAACAGCTCAAAATAAAATCAGTATTCTTATATATTTATATGTAAAATATGCAAGATGTATATAATACACAAAGAATCATATTTTCTTCAACTAGAATTTTTTGGACGAAATTACAAATGATTGCTATTGAACATTAATTTTATTTTTATAATTTAGAATTAAAATAAAACATTTTTTGAGAGAGAGAAACACAAATTCACACATATTTTTGACCGTAATAAAATTTATCTTTAAATAACAAGTTTGAAATTAATTTAATTAAAATATTAAGTTTTTTACTCATATTCTTGTAGATTAATAGCTAAATTCGTCTTCCAACTATTATTCAATTAAAATACAATATAGAGAATTCTCAGGATACATTATTAAAATCTAATATGGAGATAAATAACATAAATCAGTTGTCATATCAGAAAATAATATCAAAATTTAATATTATTGTTATTATATAACATTTAAATATGTACTTAATTTTTATCTCATATTCATATAAAATAAGAGATAAAAACATGGAAAATTTTACGTTGTATATTACAAAATTTTGTAATTTGATCAGATAACTCATATATATATA
>NW_021849298.1:393119-398630 GCF_003651465.1 Formica exsecta | reverse complement strand
TATTATATATTATATTATATAATATATATAATTAGAACAATACAGTGTATTTTTTTACTGGTTTACTGGTTCATATATCTAAAAAAACTAAATAAAACAATTTTTTTTTATTTAACATACAGTGAAAAGACGTTTTTTTGGCAAACTATTTACAATATTACATATATATGTAATATATATATATAAATCAATTCCAATTTAATACTTTTCGAGATGCAAAATAAAAAATTAGTTTACATTAATTAAATCACATCTTGTAAATGGAATATCGTGTGTGTGTGTGTGTGTGTATTGTTTTTTATTTTAAATTTATATATCAGCCACGAGATAATAAAAGAAGATTATAAGAAATCTTTATATCAAAATAGCATAATTTAAGCAAAGTATATTGATTAATTACATATCTATAGTTGTCCCTATATCTCTTGTCTCACAATATAATATTTACAAAATGTATACATTAAAAATGTCTAAAGAAATCGAAATCAAAATCACAGCAACATCTAACACATGGGGAATACGTTTCCACGTTGTTCCCGAATCAATATTTGACACATGAATTGCTAAAATACAATCCATAAATTTTACACTTCAAGAATCTAAGAATTTAAGATCCAAAAATATGTATGAGTCCGCCCAAGAATTTCTAAATCTAAAAATGAGTAACCATTTCGTCTATTTATCTTTTTATATCTATCTATTCATGAATCTAGATATACAGAGTATCTTACAACCTTTGTACAATACTTTAATAACGTATTCTAGAAATAAAATAAAATAAAAAAATTCTAATTACAAAAATTTTAAAGCTGTAATAGTTTTTGATTTACGAGTGATTAAAGTTTGCTAATGACATCGCGTAGAATTCGTGCGCTAGATGTGTAACTATACATACGCGCATACCGATTAGTCTTTTAACGATCTTAACGCTATTAAAATGTTATATGAAGGTTGCGAAACATTCTGTATATACAAAGATTAAAAAAACACTCTTCAAGAAAAGAAATTTATACAGCTATAAATTGTTAATATAATTCCTTACTAAAGAAAAGTTTACCATGGCTGTTGGAAATTATTTATGCCTTTCTACAAATTGCATTCAACTGGAATAAATAAGATGATAAGTTTTTATATAACTGAATAATTATATGCGATTACTTATGTATATTAGAAATTGTTACATACGATTTTGTGAGCATGAATATTAAAAAAAAATATTATGCAAAAGATTCATGGATTCATTGCTATATCGAGATCGCGATCGATATAAAAACGATATAAACGCCTGTGCATACGAAACGATGATGAAATGTACAATTTTACTATTTATTGAAATTGCATGAGATCAATGGATCTCTAAATATTGGTAAAATTACCGCTTCCACTACCGCTTGTAACGCCCCTTTATTAGCTGTAATGCCTTTGCCATGAGCGGTGCTTTTGTCTTTTTTACATTCGATGCTGATAAAAACAAATATTAATATAATGCTTTAATAATAGTGAATTATGATTAAACTAAAGTATTATGTTCTCGATTATTTATATATTCTTAGATGATCTATAATTAAACTTCTCATATAAAAGTTGTTGCAAATCATAATTAAAAATTGAACATGTGCTTATCAATTTACATATTTTATTTATGTGTTATCAACTTTGAAGGCAGTATTTCTTAGATGCATAGTTTGCATGTAAAAATATATTTCTTATAACTTCTGGGGAGGGCAACAACATGCTAAATAATATGAAACATAAGTTTCTATATTTATAAAAACTATAATTAATCATAATATATGTATGTTATGTTTGTGTGTATATATATATGTATGTGTGTATGTGTTGTGTATGTGTGTATCATACATTACCATTAATGAGATTTGAAATATTGCAATATAGTGTTTGAATTTATAATCTATAATTTTATATCTTGAAAAAACAAAATATTAATTGATATCATAATCTATTTTGTGCAATTAGAAATAAGGTTTGAAATAAATATAAAAAAATAAACTAAAAAAAAAAGAGATCTTGAATTGCTTGCCTTCATTTAGCATATTATCTCAAAAATTTGTCGAATCAGTCAAGATCGACCATAATATAACAAAAATTGCGCATTTTACATTTCTTGACATAGTAAAACTATTATAAACAAATGAATAATTGATACAAATCATTTCTTCAACACACCAGAATTGCAATCTATTCCTTCATCGCCTTTTATTTCCTGCATTAACCTAATCTTTGTTTCTTTTTTCTTCTCATGTTTATTCTTATCCTCTTTGTGCTCCTTTTTCTTGTCCCCATCTTTACTCTTAACAGGATCCTTATTACTAGAGGAACTAACTCTTGACTTGGAAGTTTCTTTGCTAGAATGATGACTGGAATCCTTTTTTTTATCATGTTTATTATGACTTGCATGTTCTTTTGTTTTATGTTTTTGTTTTTCACTATTGTCCTTTGCTTTACTGCCTGATTCGTCAGATTTAAGCTTATTAGAACTACTCCTGGACTTCTCCTGCAAATATTTTTTCTGTTTATCATCTTGTTTGTTTTTTTCACTTGCTAAAGACTGTTCATCTTTTGCTTTAATTTTTACCTCTATCTCAATTCCAGAAGATTTTGGATGGGAATGATTCTTTTCTGAAATGGATAATTCAGATTTCTCATCATCAATTTTGCTATTTGACAGTTTTCTCTTCTTGTTTTCTTTTATCGAGGAATTTGAGTTATCTACTTTTCTCTTTCTGTTATTATCTTCATTAATTTCAGCCATCTTGTCACTCATTTTTTTTGGATTATCATTGCCACTAGGATAATCATTTGTTGAACTGTGGGCTTCTTCTTTTAGGCTACTTTTACTGTTTTTTGATTCCTTAGACTTCTTTTCACTCTGTGAACGATGTTTGGAAGAGTGTCCACTTTTTTCATGCTTTTCCTCGGATTTTGACTTGGATGAATGTATTATATTGTGTTTTGTAGATGGCTCACTTTTGTTTTCCTTATACACATGTTTTAAGTTTGATGCTTGATCAGACAATGAGCTGTTCTCCCCTATATCTTCTAGCTTTGGTGATTCTTGGTTATCAGTGTAACTTTCGTGAACATCAGGTACACAAGTTTCATCCTCATCTTCTCCATCACTGCTATCTTCATCTGCTACCATTCTTTTCCATTTGTAAACTAAAGCCTTAGAAGCATCACCTACACTACCATCATATTTTCTGAAACTATTCACAGTCCTTCCTACTCCTGTCTCTTGAAGATGTTGTACTGTCACTGGCAGATTATATAGCTTGGAAATACAATGTAATATCTGAAAACAATTGTACATAAAAAAAAAAAAATTCTTTTTGAGCCAATCTTAACGCTATTAAAATGTTATATGAAGGTTGCGAAACATTCTGTATATACAAAGATTAAAAAAACACTCTTCAAGAAAAGAAATTTATACAGCTATAAATTGTTAATATAATTCCTTACTAAAGAAAAGTTTACCATGGCTGTTGGAAATTATTTATGCCTTTCTACAAATTGCATTCAACTGGAATAAATAAGATGATAAGTTTTTATATAACTGAATAATTATATGCGATTACTTATGTATATTAGAAATTGTTACATACGATTTTGTGAGCATGAATATTAAAAAAAAATATTATGCAAAAGATTCATGGATTCATTGCTATATCGAGATCGCGATCGATATAAAAACGATATAAACGCCTGTGCATACGAAACGATGATGAAATGTACAATTTTACTATTTATTGAAATTGCATGAGATCAATGGATCTCTAAATATTGGTAAAATTACCGCTTCCACTACCGCTTGTAACGCCCCTTTATTAGCTGTAATGCCTTTGCCATGAGCGGTGCTTTTGTCTTTTTTACATTCGATGCTGATAAAAACAAATATTAATATAATGCTTTAATAATAGTGAATTATGATTAAACTAAAGTATTAAAATAAATACTTACTTGATGCTTTAAACCGAACCATCGGCGGTGGTGGTACAGCAATATTCGTTGCGTTGTTGATCGCTCCACCACCAACTAACTTTTTCTTTACACTGGAGATAGTGGCAGGCGTAGCATTAGCCGTGCCATACTTTGCCTGTTTCTTCAATATGTTCCGCGGTGGTTTCACAACATTGTCCACGTATGCGAGTTTAGTGGATCTCACTGGGACAGATTTATCTATAGATTGTTTGATGTTGGCGGTAAGCGTCTTCAGTTTCGCTTCCCTTTCATCCAAGCAGCGCTGTGTAACATTATAACATTGATATGAATAAAACATATCGATTCATCATCTTACAAATATCTTCACATATTTCTTTTCGTTACCATTTTAGATTTATAATTCAACCTACCATGTACATCTCGCGCCACGTTTCCATTTCCTGCCTATCGTTACTCCTGAACTCTCGATTACAATGATATTGCCACAGTATGTCTGTATCTTCTATAAGATATGGATTATAGTGTTCTAACATAAATAATTGATCAGGCGTGGCGCGTTCTAGGATTGGCTTTAATATGTCATACGGTACACCGCCGGTGAATTCAAGCGCTGTTAATAAAAAATGTTCATTGTTAAAATATTGATATATTAATGCATAATAATCGCAAGAAAAAAGTGTTTACCATCGATATTTTCTATCAATACTCTGATACACATTTCGTATAGTGTTGGGACACTTGTGTAACCAACCTTGTTACCAGAGTACACTTTCGTCCTGGAATGAGGATAAACAATACAATAATAGACATCTCGAAATAAAATATTATTTCGCCATATGTATCAGAACAAATGAATAACCTTTGATTCTTGACATAAATAATATTATCCATAGATTTAACGTCTTCTTTACGTTGAATTGGATTAATATATGGCAGTGGCTTGTAATTGGGACTGATTTCAGGTAAGGTGGATGACAAATCTACACTCAGTGGTTCTAGTTTCACATTCGGCGCTAAAAGGGATAGTGGCTGCAAATTAAGTTTTCAATCGTTAGAATTATTTTTTTCTTTCAATATTGGAAATATTAAATGACAAAATGCAAATTACATTTGAACTTTCGCCACATTCCGACTCAGATTTCAGCGTATTTTTGTTACTAATCGGGGGTGACAGCCGTTCCGTTTTAATCGACTTAGTAGGAATTAGATTAGGCGAATTATTATGACGTTTTTTTGATGGTTGAGGCATGGTGCACATGCCAAGTGCTTCTGCAAAGCTTGCACCTAAAAAAAGAAGGAAAAGTCAGAGATATAATTTCATATATACACACGCTTGTATCTATCTGATTATCACGATTATTTCGAAATTTTAATTATTATAAGATATTTATATCTACTTCTTACATCTAACTAGTATAAAACACATCATGTAAAACCATATGCTATAAAATTGTAAAGACAAAAACTTTTAAAACTTCTATCTCTTGTTAAAATTTTCATAGAAAATTGTCATGTGCGCACACATACACATGCATATATTATATATATATA
>NW_021849298.1:377512-389413 GCF_003651465.1 Formica exsecta | reverse complement strand
AAGTCGAACATAGCCAATATATATATATATATATATATATATATATATATATATATATAAAATACTTCAAATTAAATAATTTTTTTTATTATGAGGAATTTGAGTTAGGAAATATAATTCTGTTCTCGATTATTTATATATTCTTAGATGATCTATAATTAAACTTCTCATATAAAAGTTGTTGCAAATCATAATTAAAAATTGAACATGTGCTTATCAATTTACATATTTTATTTATGTGTTATCAACTTTGAAGGCAGTATTTCTTAGATGCATAGTTTGCATGTAAAAATATATTTCTTATAACTTCTGGGGAGGGCAACAACATGCTAAATAATATGAAACATAAGTTTCTATATTTATAAAAACTATAATTAATCATAATATATGTATGTTATGTTTGTGTGTATATATATATGTATGTGTGTATGTGTTGTGTATGTGTGTATCATACATTACCATTAATGAGATTTGAAATATTGCAATATAGTGTTTGAATTTATAATCTATAATTTTATATCTTGAAAAAACAAAATATTAATTGATATCATAATCTATTTTGTGCAATTAGAAATAAGGTTTGAAATAAATATAAAAAAATAAACTAAAAAAAAAAGAGATCTTGAATTGCTTGCCTTCATTTAGCATATTATCTCAAAAATTTGTCGAATCAGTCAAGATCGACCATAATATAACAAAAATTGCGCATTTTACATTTCTTGACATAGTAAAACTATTATAAACAAATGAATAATTGATACAAATCATTTCTTCAACACACCAGAATTGCAATCTATTCCTTCATCGCCTTTTATTTCCTGCATTAACCTAATCTTTGTTTCTTTTTTCTTCTCATGTTTATTCTTATCCTCTTTGTGCTCCTTTTTCTTGTCCCCATCTTTACTCTTAACAGGATCCTTATTACTAGAGGAACTAACTCTTGACTTGGAAGTTTCTTTGCTAGAATGATGACTGGAATCCTTTTTTTTATCATGTTTATTATGACTTGCATGTTCTTTTGTTTTATGTTTTTGTTTTTCACTATTGTCCTTTGCTTTACTGCCTGATTCGTCAGATTTAAGCTTATTAGAACTACTCCTGGACTTCTCCTGCAAATATTTTTTCTGTTTATCATCTTGTTTGTTTTTTTCACTTGCTAAAGACTGTTCATCTTTTGCTTTAATTTTTACCTCTATCTCAATTCCAGAAGATTTTGGATGGGAATGATTCTTTTCTGAAATGGATAATTCAGATTTCTCATCATCAATTTTGCTATTTGACAGTTTTCTCTTCTTGTTTTCTTTTATCGAGGAATTTGAGTTATCTACTTTTCTCTTTCTGTTATTATCTTCATTAATTTCAGCCATCTTGTCACTCATTTTTTTTGGATTATCATTGCCACTAGGATAATCATTTGTTGAACTGTGGGCTTCTTCTTTTAGGCTACTTTTACTGTTTTTTGATTCCTTAGACTTCTTTTCACTCTGTGAACGATGTTTGGAAGAGTGTCCACTTTTTTCATGCTTTTCCTCGGATTTTGACTTGGATGAATGTATTATATTGTGTTTTGTAGATGGCTCACTTTTGTTTTCCTTATACACATGTTTTAAGTTTGATGCTTGATCAGACAATGAGCTGTTCTCCCCTATATCTTCTAGCTTTGGTGATTCTTGGTTATCAGTGTAACTTTCGTGAACATCAGGTACACAAGTTTCATCCTCATCTTCTCCATCACTGCTATCTTCATCTGCTACCATTCTTTTCCATTTGTAAACTAAAGCCTTAGAAGCATCACCTACACTACCATCATATTTTCTGAAACTATTCACAGTCCTTCCTACTCCTGTCTCTTGAAGATGTTGTACTGTCACTGGCAGATTATATAGCTTGGAAATACAATGTAATATCTGAAAACAATTGTACATAAAAAAAAAAAAATTCTTTTTGAGCCATGTAAAATATAGTGAAATTTCAAAATCTTTTTTTCACGAAAATTGAAGACGATGTCTAATTATGAGAATATCAAACATATCATCAAAATTAACAACAGTAATAATTAAAAAGCGCTTTTTATATAGTGCAATTTTAAACAAGTTGTACTTCAAATTATTTCTTATGATATGATATGCTGAAGTTTTTAAAAAAGATGTAACAATGTAATAGCAATTTTTAGCGATCGAAAAGATAAGTTTTGTAGTAAAAGTGATATCGACGCGTTTTTTTTTTTTATATGGTCCACAGCTATGAGATGCCGAGGTTATAACGTCATGTACACCTAGTAACTATTTATATTAATTATTGGACAGCGAATATCTCGAAAACGTTATTTTATCATACGTACTCGAGCTTCGTTATCACCGCATTTCTCTAAATTCCGTTGATAATGACAAATTTTGTCCACAACAGACATATTGTGACTGATTACAGTTACCAGCTGCACAACCGCTCGCTCGCTACTCGCTGCTCGCTGCTAATATCGCTGGCAAAGAACTCGATTTCGATGCATGAAAGCATGAACGCGAACATGAGTATAGAAGGTTATATGGTGATGAAAGATACACGCGACTATGTTGGCTTCCTTACATCATATGTAAAATCCATATCAGACCACGCATTGAAAATTCAAGATTCAAGATTCAAGATTGGAATTTGACTAATCAGAGCAAAAGAAACTAAAATTTCTTTGTCCTGATTGGTCAAATTTCAATTTTCAATCTTCAATTTCAATCTTCAATGCATAGTCTGATACGGGCTTAAGGACTAATCAAATGTCTAATATAAAGGATGCATGCTCCTCATATCAGACGCATGATTGATTGATTCTTTTATATTCTATATATAAATTGTTTTATTTAAACCCCCCAAAAGTCAAATTATGCAATGTATATCATTTTTAATTTTACACTTCAGAAGATTGACTTTCAAAAAGCTAAATAATTAAATAAATAATGATATTGAGCGAAAAAAGATCTCAGATTTTTCAAATTACGCGAGTATCCGTATCTGCCTGTCTTTAATTCTATAATAGTACATATCTTTCGTCGGTAACTGTGTGTGTGTGTGTGAACCTGTGAACTACAGAAGAGTGTAGAAAACGCAACGATGGGGAAGGCGGGGGGGATACTAACTAGGCACTTCAGAAGATTGACTTTCAAAAAGCTAAATAATTAAATAAATAATGATATTGAGCGAAAAAAGATCTCAGATTTTTCAAATTACGCGAGTATCCGTATCTGCCTGTCTTTAATTCTATAATAGTACATATCTTTCGTCGGTAACTGTGTGTGTATGTGTGAACCTGTGAACTACAGAAGAGTGTAGAAAACGCAACGAGGGGGAAGGCGGGGGGGGATACTAACTAGGCACTTCTTGTTCCGTTTTTATTATCAGCACGCCATATATGTATGAATGAAGGATTACGTTTACGTTACACACACAGCTGATTAGTCAATCGAACATTTGTAATGCTAAGTTGGACTATATATCATTTATAGCTGATTCACTCATTTCTTAGTCCACGCAATCGCCAAAATAGACGTCTGCCAATCGCATTCGAAGCACGCATCTATTTTTTTCTCCACTTTTACGATCGTGTAGAAATTTCGAGCGTGCTCCGATCGATGCGGATATGAACATTGACGTTGCTCGTGTTTACGTTGTACTGTGTTCTGTCTCCCGCGCAAAAATCTAACAGTTTTCGAGGAGGTTAAGGAACGTAGTTTTGTCGTCTCTTCAGGGACGCTATAACATTTATTATCGTATCCCGGATGAACGTGAGCGTGTGATTATGGCGATAATAAAGGTTACATTCCCATCGGACGGTCCACCCGGGAAAATATTGAAATGGAGAGTACGTTTGGATACGATGGTCGCGGCGGGTAGAATATTGTTGCTGTATCAAAATACAATGCCGGGCATCGAGAACGAGGATGCTAAGGAACCCGAGAGAAAACTGCGAGCCACAAATTTCGGCCGCGTCAAGCAAATCCTCGTCAAGGAGGGTGACATTATTCAACCTGGGTATGATATATATATGTTGTCACCTTACACTCGAAAATTTATAGAATTCATATATCTAAGCATTTCGAAATAAAAGACAACAAATATATTTTACATGATTTACGTTTAAGTTACTGTTTTTAAAATAAGGATTTAAAAAATGTAATAAATTACATTGTAAAACTACAATTTTCAATGTATATCAAGTAAACAAAAATATTTATATCTTTTCGTTTACTCAAAATGTAAATATACTTGCATTTTGCGATATCTGCATAGTTTGTTAGTGTTCCAGGGAAGAGATAGCTCTACTGGAAGGATGTACACATCCTACTGTGATGATAGATTTGTGTGCAGAATGTGGAGCAGATTTGAGGGTGCAAGAAACTGGGAAAGATGGAAATACAGCTGGAATATCGCAAGCCAGTGTGCCTATGATACACAGCGTACCAGAGCTGAAAGTATGTCCCGAATTAGCTGAGAAAATTGGGAAAGAGGATGAGCAACGTCTTTTAAAGGATCGAAAATTAGTATTACTTGTGGATCTTGATCAAACGATTGTTCATACCACAAATGATAATATTCCACCTAATTTAAAAGTAAATGGACATTTTATTGTATTGATATAAATCTTTATATGATATAAAATATCTTCAAAATTATTGCAAATTGAATACGTTTTTTTTTGTTTTAGGATGTTTTCCATTTTCAATTATATGGACCAAATTCCCCATGGTATCACACCAGATTCAGACCAAATACTCAACATTTCCTCTTGGAGATGAGTCGTTTGTACGAGTTACATATTTGCACCTTTGGAGCAAGGATTTATGCACATACTGTTGCATCATTGCTAGATAAAGATGGAGTTCTGTTCTCTCACAGAATACTTTCTAGAGACGAATGTTTTGATCCAGCATCAAAAACTGCAAATCTCAAGTAAGTTTATAAATTACTCTTACATATATCTTATTGTGCATAATTTTATTAAATTTATAGAGATAGAGTTTCATTTTCTTTATTGTGTTTTATTTATTGTAGAGCTCTGTTTCCATGTGGCGATGATTTAGTATGTATCATAGATGATAGGGAAGATGTGTGGCAAGGATGTGGAAATCTGGTTCAGGTTAAACCCTATCACTTTTTCCGTCACACTGGTGATATTAATGCACCACCTGGATTGGAAAAAGGTGACGTACTGCATTCATCTGAGCCTACAAATATAAATGAATCAAATGTAAATGATTCACAAAATAAGGATAACAAGAATGGAATATCTGAATCATTAAGTGAAGTCGGACAATTGTCGTCGGACAATCCCTCAGTGAAAGAAACAAATCATGAAAATGAGAAAGATGAGAAAATTGAGAATAAAATAAAAGAAACAAAGAACGGAGATGCCAAAGTGAGCATTGAAAAAGATGCAGATTCCAATGTCCAATCTAATCTTGTAAAAGAAGATGATAAAATAAATAAAGAAGATGTGGAAGCTGCATTACCTGTAGAAACAGAGAAGGATAATAAGCAAGAGGCGTCAAAGCAGGAAAGTAATATAATAGACGAAGATGATGATGATTATCTATTATATCTAGAAGATATTCTTCGAAGAATTCATACCGAATTTTATGCTACATTGGATCAAGGAAATGGTCGAAAATCTCTCCGGGATATAATTCCACGGGTGCGTTCTCAAGTGTTAAAAGGATTGTATTTAACTTTTAGTGGTTTGATACCCACTCATCAAAAGCTTCACCAAAGCCGCGTATATAAAGTCGCGAGAGCGTTTGGAGCGGAAGTAACTCAAGTAAGGAAATTTATTTTATTTGCTTTTTTTTATCATATTTTATTGTATTTCTGTAAACAAGGATACAATTTTGCCAGGATTTGACGGAGAAAACCACACATTTAGTTGCTATTAGAAAAGGTACAGCCAAAGCGAACGCAGCTAGAAAAGTTGCAAACATAAAAATCGTAAATCCAGAGTGGTTGTGGACGTGCGCGGAACGCTGGGAGCGTGTGGACGAACGTCTATTTCCTCTCACATCACAGGTATAGATATCATAATTTTATAATATTGAATTAAATCATCTTTGTATTTTTCAAGATTGCTGTTTGAAATCTATACGTTGTCTCAACATTAATAATAAACATGAAGTATTGTAGGCCCGCGGATCAAGAGTACCACCACCACACTGTAGTAGCCCGGAACGTGTCGAAGATTTAGAAAGCGATAACGCAAATTCCTTCGCTAATTCTATCAATCCATTAATGTCATTTACTCAAGAGGAAATCGATATTATGGATAAGGAAGTAGACGAGGATATGGAAGAACAAGACATGGTTTTTGAAGAAGCGGATGACGCGGAAGAATATGAAACAAATATACGTTATCGGAGTTCCGATTCTGAGGATTCTATAAATGGTAAAGACGTTATATTATTTCTTGACAGAACTCTATGTGTATAATTTTACGTGTTGTGTAATTCAGAAAATATAAGAAACATTATATATACAATATAAATACATATTAGAAAGAAAATATATATTTAAAATTATAAATAAATATTCTACATTTTTTCGTAAATTATATATATATATAAATCATTAAAGATATGTTTTAATTTGCAAAAAAGTGCATAATTTTTGAATGTGTTTACTCTCGTAAAATTGAATGATGTTTTTCTCATGTTATTAATGCAGGTGAATCAGATGTATCAAAAAGAAAGAGGAGAAAGGTTTACAATGGCAACTCTGATAAAAGTTCTTCAGATGATAAAGATGAAAATTGTGACAGTGATAATGATCATGATGATGACGATAGTGACGATGATGATGATCCTATTACATGTTTTAGAAGAGGGCAAGATTTGCCTGATGATTTAGATCTTGGTGATAATTCACAGGATTCAATAGACGACCTTGAAGCAGATAATGAAGATGATCGAGAATGGAACGCGATGGGTGCTGCGCTTGAAAGAGAGTTTCTTTCTGAATGATAGGTTTGAATATTAGTATTCTGATTATTGGATGATTCTCTCAGGATGTCTTGTTTTATTTATAAATTTCAAGTTCGATAGTTGAAGCAGGGTTATTGATAATAATAAATGTTATTGATTATAATAAATTATTTGTGTACTCTGATAGTCAGAGCAAGATATAAAAACATTAAACGTTTGAAGAAAGTAAGCTAAAATGACTAATTTATATATAAAACAAAAATATATGAAAATAGAGAGATTCTTTTTCTCTTTATAAACAATTGAACAATTTCTATATATTAAGCTTTCTCAACTTATACATATATATACAAAGACATACATGACATCAGTCATATCCTTACACAAGGGGCAAGAATAAGTTTCAAAAATAAGAAGTAATTATTCTTCGAAAAAAAGTGATTTATATAAATGGCAATTGTCATAACATTGTAAATAATGTCATTGAATATATTTGTGAGATATTTTCTTATGTAAAAAGGATATGTCAAAAACTGGTTTTATTGTAACGAAAAAAAAAATACTAGGGAATAAAATTTATTTTCTCTAATGTTTTTAGAGCTATTATATTAATATTGATAAGTAAACTTTTTCTATCAAAATCTTTGAATGTACCAGAGAAAATTGGAAAATAAAAATCTCTAGTAAATGGGTTATCTGTAGAATACTACACAGACACGCATGCACAGTTTCTATTGAATATTTATTAATCATTTTTCTATTTAATATTTATTGAATATTTATTTATTTTTTTTTTTTTTTGATGTTATACAACAAATATCCTATACTGTATCTGGTTGTGGGTCATTAGGATCATCATAGTATTTCAAATACATTTTCTTATGAGTGAAATCTCTTATACCTTCCAATCTTCCTCTTTTTGGTGCTTTTGAATAATCAAAGACAGAGTCTTTCTTGCCAAACAATTCGCTGACTTCTTCTATGTCCTCTCTAAATTTACAAAAGATTAGATTCAAATATGTGTCTTCACTTTTTGTAACTTCTAAAAATATAGCTGCACATTTAATTCCTTGTAAAACACTTAATGATCTACATACCTATATTGACCCGCAACAATTTTCTTTCCTGTAACTGGATCTGTTATGTCACCGAGAGGATATACCACTTCAATAACCTGCACAATATGATTAAAAATATAAGATCACCTAAAAATTCAAATAATACCAAATTCTAATTTATTTATATATAATTTCTCTCTCTGTCTCAAGACAATATCGATGATCATAAATAAACATTGCTGTCTAACATAACATACATACTTCGTGCGTAATCAGACGTGTTATTTTGTTTGGTAATTCTTTGATCAAGATTACATCGCCGGTTTTGCACAGCTTCTTCGGATCATTGGCATAAATGAAATCATACTTTTTGTAATACTATATAGTCAACAAGAGAAACGTAACCTCAATTAGTAAATCATCTAAATTTAAACAAGTGTTATTATATGATATATTCACATATACTAACCATATGAATATAATCGTTGAATTCCAATTGTGATATTCTTACTTTGGCGGCATTTTGTTTGGAGGAAGGTACGCATGTTCCAAGAATATATCGCAATGCGGTCCTACTCGCGCGAACTGCTCTGTCGGCCATTTTTAAATATGATCAGCTGTGGCTGTATGTAGTGATGTCAGATCAGAATGGCAATTTGAGCACATACAACACGCAACCATAGTAGAAGGGATAACGCACACAAGCGAAAACCGTATGTGCGATGTGTATAAAATCGACATTTCGGGTAGCTTCGGATGTAGCAGAAGAGGACAGACATATGTTTTCTGTCTCTTCCTTACCAAGCCGGCGATTAACAACGCTGCTCACTTTTTGATACGCGCGACAGCATTACATTAAAATGTTTTTTATAGCCTTTTTTTATTATACAGCATTTATACAAGAGTTGTAAGAAAATGGGTTATTAAAAATTAAATATTGTTTTAATTATTTTTTTTTTAATTCAAGTATACTGCATATAAAAATGTTCGCATAAGATAATCGAAGAGTGAATAATATATTTTATTAAGTTAGTTAATTTAATTAATTCAATTTAATTACTTAATTCGGGAAAATTGCATAAAAGAAAATACACATAAAAGGACAAATGAAAGATGACAAAGATAAGAGATAGCAGTGCATAAATGATTACATAAACATTTGTAATTAGACCAACAGATCTGAGTTGCTCAGAAAATACATAATGACAAATATCTCACAAAAAGGATTCGTCAGTGATGCTGGGAGAAGATAAAAAGAGGGCAAAAATAGATAAATCGTGTTGTGTATCAAAAACCATATACAAATTTTTTTTAAATATATTACTTTTATCTTTTAGGTACGCGTTTTCTTTCATCTTTTAGGTACGCGTTTTCTTTCATCTCGGTAATATGCATACAGAGGAATCGTATATCTGCGAACTGTGTTGTTATTGCGGAATGTAAAAGAGCGAGAGAATTCACAGATGATCGCTCTGTGAATCGGTTGGCGACCGATCCGTCAATCATCCAGGAAATTCTATTGTTGGTAGAAAAATCGGGACTACGATATGATTCCATGGTCGTTGCCTCCATTATT
The DNA here is from genome assembly GCF_003651465.1 of Formica exsecta. Taxonomy (NCBI): domain Eukaryota; kingdom Metazoa; phylum Arthropoda; class Insecta; order Hymenoptera; family Formicidae; genus Formica; species Formica exsecta. Next base: position 379,823 of record NW_021849298.1, on the reverse strand, counting down.
GCGAACCCGCACCTCCCGGTTCTGCGGATCTATTTGGATTTTCCGGAGGCAAAGGCGAGATGAAACGAATCGGAACGGTAGCGTTATTTTACGAAGATTTTTGCGTGAGATCGACGCGTTAATTAAGCAAACACTTTGATAACGTGCAAACGGTAATTTGAGAGCATAATCCTTAGAGAGATGTTGTACAATTGCAAATATTGACAGATATTACATGTTCAACACAATATACCGCGAGATAGTTATGTGTATATATACGTATATATATACACTATGTATGTACGTATTATGACGTATTATGCTGTTATAATGTTTTTAACTCGCCTTTTTGATATAATAACATAATGAATAAAAAAGACATTAGTTCGAGATCGAGATCATTACTGAAACCGATGTATTATCGATTTATTAGTCATCAATGCCATGCAAACACCATTTACATAATATTTGTACCTATAATCATATGTATGATAATGAAATTTGTATGTATAATAAACTTCGCGACATTATTTTCTCTTTCGAGTAAATGATTTAACATTCGAGGTTTGAGAGACTATGTTTGCATTATGCTGTTCTCAAAAGCAATGTGTCGGAATTTCCATACAAATATGGCTTCGCGAGTGCTATCGCCTCGGCGGTCACAAACTCAACGGTATTGCACAAATGAACGCATAAATTAAATTTCTCGTCCAGTTGCACACGATCTATACATGCAGATGGCGTCAACTGACGATATTTCCCGCTCTAGAAATTTTATATACAGTTCATAAATGAAAATTGCAAATGCCATGTCAAAATTTAGCTACCTATTTAATATTTAAATTTATCTATGTTTTACGTATATGATACGAATATAGAAGGTTCTGATATTATCTGTAACAAGATTATGATATTAATAGATTGATTGGTGGGGCCGTAATGATAAAGTGATCTAATTTGATACGTGTGACACAGGTGGCTATAGAATAATATGTAAAATTAATGTAATTATGTTGTCCGTTTATAAGCGTGCTAGGTGCAAATATTGAATCTGAAATTCACACATACAATACGTTCAATAATATAATATGTTATCCATTTATTTAGTTAAAAAAGATATTTTTTGCACATAAATTCATTACATATTTTATTACATTAGTATTGTAATAATGTATTTGCGGCCAATATTAATGGTTGCACGTTCGTTTATCTTTGGCATTTCGTGGCTGATCGCTATGTCGGTGTGCGACAAGCTGATTTTCTCCGCTCTCAGGCGCGGCGAAACGTGCGGATCGTTTGCGATTTTTCACGCGTACCGATTCGTAGGTAAACAGAACATAAGGGGCATTTCCGTAAAGCACAGCTGGCGCCTGGGGCGAGGACCAGTATATTTACACGTGTAATCGTTCTTTGATTTATGGGGGACCAAGAGGGAGAGAAAGAGAGAGACGGAGAGAAAGAGGGAGAATGGGGGGGCTCTTTTACACCTCAGTTCCGACCCTTCTGATCCGCACACCGACACTGAATCAATCATCATAAGCTATGATTGTTTGCAGCACGTGCTTCCCTATCGCTAGTTTTACAATCATCCAATTCTGTTGAATATTAATGTTTTGTACAATAAGTTAATTTTTTTGTACAATAAATCATTTGTCACATAGTTACTTCATTTTTGCAAGTTTTTATACGAGATACGATATATTGTTCTTTTCGGTATTTTTAGTTTGAAATTCACAAGTTGAGATCTGGATCTTTATTTGAAGCATTTTACGACCCATGTTTATAGAACAAATGTTGTAGAGAATCAAATTATCTTTCAAATGAGATCAAATTTATTGTAGTTTGCTCCATAGGTTTTGAAATAACCGTCGAAAATCGAAAAAACACTTTTTGGTACATTTGAAATTGGTTATTAACTGGTTTATTTCAAAACCTATGGAGCGTTAATTCTGAATAAAAAGTTTCCTATAAACATGGGTCGAAAAATGCTTCTTTAAAGAGTTAGCGCCCAAAAATCTCTGAAATCACGGTTATTTTATACATTTTTACAAATATCAGGGAAAGTATGCGTTTTTTAACAAAAAGTACCAAAACAAATGTTGTAGAGAATCAAATTATCTTTCAAATAAGATCAAATTTATTGTAGTTTGTTCCATAGGTTTTCGAATAACCGTCGATAGCCGAAAAAACACTTTTTGGTACATTTGAAATTGGTTATTAACTGGTTTATTTCAAAACCTATAGAGCAAACTACAATCATTTTGACCTGATTTGAAAGATAATTTAATTCTGAATAAAAAGTTTCCTATAAACATGGGTCGAAAAATGCTTC
>NW_021849298.1:368558-376914 GCF_003651465.1 Formica exsecta | reverse complement strand
GTTCCATAGGTTTTCGAATAACCGTCAATAGCCGAAAAAACACTTTTCGGTACATTTGAAATTGGTTATTAACTGGTTTATTTCAAAACCTATAGAGCAAACTACAATCATTTTGACCTGATTTGAAAGATAATTTAATTCTGAATAAAAAGTTTCCTATAATACTTCGATACAAACTAAATTCTCTCAATTAACATGCCTTTTTTAGAGAGAGATTAATTCAAAAAAATAAATTGTTTTTGTCAAAAGACATCATATGAATAAAGTATGCAGCAAGAAATGATTCATGTGCTCTGTTAAATGGAATCAGTGTATTATCACTATGCTTTCAGTTATAGTTACAGTAAACAGTATTGCAAACAGTAAAATCGCAACGAAAAGAATCAATTAGTGATAATGGTTGATTTTTCAATGATTTATTGCTATAATCAGTGAAACATAAGACGGAAGTGCAAAGTGTAAATATTTTCACTGAACATCAGTGAAATACTAATCCTCGGTGAATTTTGTCATTGCTTTAAGCAATGACATTTTCACTAATTCAATTTAAGAGAGTGCATACTAGAGTTAAACAAATTTTCTAAACACGTTCACTTTTGCTTTTATGCAAATGTCGACCGCTGATTTTGTTGATATTTTCTAATAAATTTAGACAAATGTGTGTATATCTACATTGTGTTGAAATCAAATAGAACGAAAATCTCTCCGTGCGGATACGCAGTCACATACGTCGCCAGAAATTTCCGGTATAATGCGGCGCTTAACTTTCATGCATTTCGTTCAAAGTTTGAAATTGTGGACGAGGTCATGGCCCATCTAACTTATACTCGAAAACGTTATAACCCGAGCAAAGCCCCTGAGGGATCGGATGGTGTCGACGCGTGTGAGAGAGGATGTCACGGGATGTTACACTCCCTTCCTGTTCATCTGGTCGACAGTTTTGTCCATCTATACTATCGTTCTTTGCTTTCTCTCTCTCTTCTCTCCCTTCTCCCTATCCCATGCAGTAGTAGCCTTTTGAGAAACCTACTTTCATTTAACGTAATAGCTTTTTGAATGACACGATTCAATGTACGATGAAACTCGTTGAGTGCATTGATGTTATTGCGGTGCATTGATTTCAGAAAGAAAGATCAAGAGAGCATACGATAAAGCGACGCTTATGAATCTCATTTCTCACATTGTAATGATATTCGAGAGATCATATATATAATATAAAAGTTCTATCTTATATAATTACACTATATGATTTTGAGAAAACTATAGCAATTCAATTAATTAAGAACGAATTATTGATGAGTCGAAATGTTATTGTGACGAAAAATATAAATCTTTTATATATAATATATGATCATATTAAACTCGATAAACCACTATATAAAGCATTTAAACTTTTAATTTATTTTTAAAGAATATTTATCTTTTTGTCTTTTCGAGAGCAACAAAAATAATTTATTTTTAGCTGCATTAAACAAAGGCCAAGCTATCGTAGTAGTGATTTATTGTACCACATTATAACGAGCTCACGAAAAACTCCGGCAAAAGTAACCTGCTCTCGTCAATCGAAAAGATCTTTTGTTGCTGCAAAATAACGCAGGATCCCATACTGCACAGATCACGCGATAGATGATTGCAAAGTTAGGCTCTCATCCATTATACCCTCCATTTCATGGGGGTCATAGGGTATCATTTTTTCCAGTTTCGAGAACAATAATGCAGTAAAAAATATTCAACAAGTATGAAATTTAAGAAACGTATAAATTAAATTTTTTACCATTGCAATAGTTTGATTTTGCATCCATGATATAGATAAATATTAGAAAGAAAGATTGTTGAATGCAAGTGTAATAAAATCTTGTTGAATAAAACTACTAACTCTTACTTAAATTAAATTTTACTTAAATTGTTAAATTTAACTTAAAAAACTATTTTGTTTTATTACAAACTCTCTCTATATATATATTAAAATGACGCAAGAATTTTCCATGATAAATTTCATATCTAGAAATTTCACTCTTTTTTTTTTATTTTAAGAGAAAGTATATTACAAAGTATATTACAGTGGAAAAGAAAGGAGAAGAATTGCGGCGAATACTGAAAGCATGAGCACCCTATGTAAGAAAGCACATCTACCGGAATCCGGAAAAGTACGCTTTTGTAAAGCTTGGTTTTGTTCGGATTCATTACGAGAGCGTCAATCGGGAGTCTTTCTCTTTAACGACATCATTGAACAATCACGTGCCGAATTTGGCAATGTCAAAGTTAAATAACGAGTTGCAATTATACGCGCACTCGGGATATCTTGTGTGTCTCGTTATTCACATGATTCTAGATTAAAAGCCGGAATCCCAATGATAAGCGGAACTCGAAGAGGACACTTGAATTATGCTAATGCACTGACTGAGAGTAATTTTATCTGACCAATAAATTTCTTATTATATGGCTTCTCGCTGGCATACATCGTAGATTTTGCTTCTCAGCCAAATAGACTGTGCGTGTGTTCTGTATTACACTTAGACGTTTCAAGCATATTATGACACGTATAATTTGGTCGACTAACAGAGGAACAGTGAACAGTTATTACGATAATACATTAATATTTAATTAATATTTAATGTGTGCTAGATATATTACACAAATATGTTACATGTTGATTTGTTGTGTAATTATTATTAGATTAGATAGATTGTATTTTTCGACAGCAAGACTATTTTCGACTATTCTGTGTTGCATTGTTAATATTCCAAAAAATTTTAATTGATTAAATTCTATCGTTGTATAAATATATCACGATGATATTGATAGAGTCACAACTAATATTAATTATCTTTTATACTAGCACTTTGTATCCTCTTTTACAGTAAAATTTTCCTTCCACTCAGCCCCATTTTTCTTCCATCCAATTACGATACAACCGCCGCGTTTTCCTGATTTCGCGTATCGATCAGGCAATCCCGTGTTAATAACGCCGTAACAACGTCGGTCGGTTTCTAAACAGCTCGACGGAGGCAATGGGACTTAAAAGAACGAGCAAGAACAAGCACGGTGGTGTGCGCGCGACAAGGGGATCGAGCGAAAAAGATAGAACGAGAGGGCGACCGTAAACCGAGAGCCCGTTTCGGGCAGGGGAACGAGATTATCGTTGTAAAGTTCGTATCTAACGAATTTATGAAACGCTACACCGTCGAGCCCTGATTTAATAACCACAGACTCCAGGCGGCCCTCACCGTTCTCCCCCGCGTCCCTCGTCATTCGTTATCGTAAATTCCCGTCGTCCCTGCGCCGTTAGTCGGTAGGTGTTCCAAAGTCTCTCCTTGTACGAGAGAGTCATTGCGAGCGGAGAAGAACGGCGGATCTGGGCACAAGAACGAGAACCTTTCTAGGAATTTCGAGGAATTCCTTTCGTCCGCTCTTTCGGTTGCCGACTCGGACTCACCCCGAGAGATCTCGTCAACGAGATAGGTATCGCTCGGTCTTTTCACGGCTCTGCTACTCCATAGACCCTACGAACTTAATCCTCCTTAATCCCCGGTCGCATCTACATCTGGGCGATGAACACGATTCGTTTTTTGTGCGTATCTCAATAGAACTGAGTTATAAGTGTAATAAAAACGTAATAAAAATTAGTTTAATGTTGGTCATGTATGTGTTAGAAAGATGAAGCAATTTTGTGTGTGCGATTCGACAAAAAGAAGAAAGAGAAAGAGAGAGAGTACAAGATGTAAATATATCAAAAATTAATATTAATTTCTTATATACACATACACACACATTGATACATAAATACTTTACATTTTACATATCTCTCAAATTGCCTGATTTGTTGCAATCGCTTAATATTTCTAAATCTGAAATAAATTGAAATAATTTGAATTAAACAAATGCAAGATATAATTCTTACTTTACTATTTTATTCTGCAAGGGTTCGTCGTCGGCGACGACGCGAGGCGCCGAGATACTGGCAGATGTTGCCCGATGAAAAATTCCTCGCTCAAACGACAGCGCAGCGTAATCTCCCTTTATAAAAGGTCCGAGAGGGTGTTGGGCATGAGTATTTCAAAGTCTAGTTCCCGTGTCGACGCGTAAGATAGATGCATTTAAATCGCCTAATCATTTTACGTCGAGCTACCGCGTTTCTTTCTTAGGAATCCGTTTTTACGTACCATTCCGCTTTTCTGCAGAAAGTATACGGGGGCAATAAGGTATGTCGTTGTTTTGAGCTCGCTGACGACGACGTATGGATACATCCGCGATTTCCCGCGTTCCCGATGCTGTGCGCACTTATTTTGAACAAATCTGCTCCTGATCTCTTTCTCGTTCGCTGTGTTCGAAACTTTTTCACCGGTTGCAAAGCAATTTTGGAGTATTAAGGATAACAACACACATTGTTCTTGAAAATAGCATATTGCATATACTTATACGTATATCTATACATATGTGAAATTTACTTTATGCCACTGGAAATCAATAAAACTCACAATAAGTTTCAGATCTTTAATTATGGCAAGGAATAAAACAACGCATGTATTACTTAACTTTTTCAAGAGAGATAATAGGTTACATAAAATTTTCTTGTTGTATAAATCTCAAAAATTATTGAATCTCAAAAATTTATCATCGCTTCTGGTGTTATTACGTTTTATTATTTGTTACGATAGTGATATAATATTTTTTACTATGTTGCATTTGTTGAAAACTAATACAATATATTATTGTCTATATTTATATATCTAAAATTAGAATGTAATAAAGCAAATGAATCAGATAAATCATTTGATCTTGTATTCTTTCGTTTATATTAATGCTCAGGATTATTCTAGACATGTATGCGTGTATGTGACGATACTATGATATTTCTGTACTAATATTAATTTTTAAAGAGCACAAACGCGCGCCGAAGCCAGGATGCTGTTACAGCTCACGTTACGTGTTGTCTACTTGATACATTCTAGATGATCTGTAATTTATAACGTCGCAGGTGACGTTGCTAGAGAAAAGCGATAGAGGTGAAGACGGTAAGGTGAAGGGATGGACAAGGTATGCGTTTCCATCCTATGGTATTCGAAACGTGCAAATAATGCACAATGTAATAATAAACAATGTAATTATTTCTGACTTTTAATGTTAAATTAATTTAAACATTGGACGAAATAAAACCAATTTATGCGCGTTAAATAAAAAAATTCCATTTGCTAATTGAAATTATAAATGAATAAATCACGAGAAATACGCACTTCGATAAAAAACTGTCGTCGCGATATATAGTTATAATCGTCTATTGAAAGTTAATTAATCGTCAATTGTATTCATTATAGCAAATTATTTCCCATTATTAATTATTACTTGTCACAATCACGTTTTGAAAAGGATGTTGACAATATAACGAAGCGTTTCGCATTACTATCTTACTATCCGAATATTGCTGAACGTATGACAACACGCTGTGCGCCTCTGTGATAACAATAATATACTCCGTAAAGGTTAAATGTACCATGTTACAGTTAATTAGCTGCTGCCCCGAAATATATATTTAACATTTCATACATTATTTTATACATTATTTTAATATAAAAATTAACTGAATATTTTGTATCTTATATTTCAAACTAATGAATAAATTGATAAATAAGTTATTGTCGCAAATAAAATCTAATATTTATTTGACAAAATTTATTTTATTTTAATGAAGAAACTATTTATGTAAATTAATTTAGTATTATCACTTTTTACGGCTTACGAAATTTTCAACTTCCAAAAGAAATGATTTTATTTAACGTTAAAGAATCAAGAATTTTTCTCTTGATTTTAATCGAGCACCTCTAACCAGGAGTGTTCAGTTCATAAGTCAGCGAGTGAAAAGCCGCGGCGAAGTGGCCTGAATCTTGACGTTAATCGTTGGGACATGTGTACACACTCCAGGTGATATTCTCTCGGTGGTCGACGTTTATTGCTCTCAAAGTAATGCCTTTCCCCGGGCCGTAAACAGGCTGTAATTTACGGATCTGCTTCTAGTACGAACTCTAAAAGAATAATTGCTATGGGATATTCGCGCTACTGTATATTTGTCTCGTAATGTACATCGCGTTCCATTTGATACGATCAATCACTCCATAATCTCGTATTTCATAATACAATAGAACTTTTATTGCCTCGATAAAATTTCTCAATATAATTTAATATCGTAATAATATCAATAATATCGATCACGCACACACATATCATTAATGTATCGTATTTTATTATATTTTAATTTATTCCTTTAGCTCTCTGATTTTGTCGATAATTTCATAATTTTACGTATAATGTGTTCTTCGTTATTTATTATTGAAGAAAGATTTCCAATCGGAAATTTTAAATTAAGTTGTCTGTATTTATCTCTTTGACGATATATGTACAGTTCCGTCAATACTTCGCGCAGTGACATTTATCCAGATATTTCGCACCGATCTTCAAAGAAAAAGAAATGACTTAAATGATTGATACAACATCGACGTTTCTCTCTTCGCGATGTGGAAGACAGATTTTTATCCTGCGTAAATTTTAGAAGGCCGCGCGTACGCGTTGTCATCATACGCCAGCTGTTTCAAGCCATCATATACAGCTATCTCAAAGATACGTGTCTTCATTGATTCCGTTTTTCCGTTCCTTTTATTTCTCAGACAAAGAGAGAGAGAAAGATCCCGAGATCCCAGTGTAACTCGAATTCCCAACCACGCGCAAATGTCATTTGTGAACGTGCTTTTGCGCACACGCGTATATCTCGTAGCGTATATCTCGTAGCGTAGACCGTATAACGGGTGTGTGATGCCGACGATGACACATCGACTGTGCGTCTGTTTCCATGGTTACAGTGGAGCCAGAACTGTACGTCTCATGCAACCCCCTTTCGGTGATGATGTGCGCAGAAGTTCGAGAGGGGTCACGTCGAGAAAGGGGCTGGCCGCAGGCGAATTAAGAGTTTGAAAGGGCTCTATCTCCTCTATCCCCGACCTTTTTCCCGTCTCCCTACCATTCCCTTTCTTCCTTTCCCTCATTCTCCCTTGTATGCTCTTCTTTGACGTCTTTCTCTCTCTTTTTCTCTCTTTCTCTCTCTGATTTTTCTTCTCTAATCACGGGTCGTCGAGCGCCTTCGTCTTGCGACAGGGGTAGCTGAATGGTAGCGAGTGTCGTTAGTATCGAACACCGTCCGCTAATTCGCGAGTAATCGTGATTGAAGTCGTGATTAAGGTCGGGATTAAGGTCTGCGCGATAGCTACTGTGTTCTCTGTGTTTAGTTAGGTAGCTTTATTACTTTAGCACTATCAGGGATAAGTTTAAAGCTTATTGATATTCAAAATATCTCATTGTTCTATTATAAACGTAAAAATATGAAAATAATTGAACATTTATATTTGATAATTTTTCTGTTATAACATAATAATATCTTTTGCTCTGCAGGAATTTATCACATATCTATCAATATTTATCACAATATTTAATCTTGATAATCTAGTAAGAAAAGAAACTAAAAAATATATTTACTGCTATATAATATGCTTTTTATACATTATATAGACATTATCATGTTGTGTGTGTGTATGTTATTCTTTTTAATCGAGAAAATATCCTAATAAAGCTAGGAAAAAAGTGTTGCAAATGAGATGAATGATATAAAGGCAAATTGAAATACATAAATGGACACTAGATACTTATAAAATTGTTTCTCTTAAAATGCAAATAATTTAGTATAGTTATATTTCTATGAATAAATTGCATTGCAACAAAATCATTTTCTTATTAAAAATAATTCATATGTATCCAATGTATTTTACATATTTATTCTACTTAAAATTTTATGTAAAATTTTTGCTTATATCTTTTCTAAATTTCAATTATTTGTCTTAATATCTTTATCTTAACGTACAGTTAGTAGTTCTATAATAATGATTGTATAAGTTATCAATTAGAAGTCTGTCAATTTAAACCGGTTTATATTTGATGCAAGCGTTAATGAATCGTTAATTGGTAATTTAAGCAGAATGCATTTCCAATGCGTACGGATTGAACACGACTAATGATCAATGATACATAATCCTTACTGGCACATGTTGCTTTGTAATGCATATGATTGCAAAAGATTAGATATTTCATTGGATTCGTAATTTTTATTATCGCGCATGGTGAATTCTGTAATATATTCTATAAAATTTATTGTGTCTAATTCTATGAGAGAAACTATAATTGTGTGTAAAATAAATCTTTGTTTCTATTTTGCTCTATTTTCTAATCCGCTTTCTTCTCCCATATCTTTCACTAAAAAAATCGAAAAAATATAAATATATATTATAAAAATATAATATCTAAAAGTATCAATTAA
>NW_021849298.1:363651-368241 GCF_003651465.1 Formica exsecta | reverse complement strand
CATATATATCTTAAATTTTCGATATGACATATGAATGTATCTGTATTTATTCTTCAACTATTCAATTTCATATTAAACTCAAGTATAAATTTGATTATATTCAAGGTTTCTCTCTTTTCATAAATATATATATAAAAAAAAGACACACACACACACACACACACACATACGAACATATATAGAAATAGAGAGAAAGAGAAAGATTTAAAAAGATATCTACTGTGATTGGTTTTAATGACAAGAAAACTGAACGTGTTGCAACTCGCGCGGGAGATTCGCCGTATCGAATATCATACATTGATTTATGTACCAAGCACAAGCAATCGTAATTAAGGGGTTTGTAGTCCGAGTAATCCGAGCAGGGCGGTATAGCTCTTGCAATACGGCCCGATCGGTAATTGCGTTTGATATGTCGCTGTGAAAGTTTATACGCTCGGACACACTGCCGGCGTCACCAACAGAATTGCTTTTTAACATTCGGTACTTTAATTACACGCGCATGAACGCAGAATCGACGGCAAAACGCACTATTGAAAGTACTATTGAACGTATCATTATCATAATAACCCGCGTCGTTTAATTGCGCCGCTTCTTCCGTTTATAGTCCGACACAAATAAAATTGTCGAACTCGATCACGTATTATATGCTAAAGTTGCTCTCATGCCAACGAACTATGCGTGAATGCGGGGCTTCCAATAATCACGAGGAGATTATTATTGCGACGGGTTTGATCGATTATATTCTCGAGGCTTAAAGTTCCATTCGCGCAAATAGGAAGAGAAGTGCCGGAAAATGGAGTGCAAATAATATATGGTGTTACGGATGGAAATCGATAATTAAAATCATCATATTTTCGTTCGATGCTCTTACACTGTATACTAATATTTTTTTTTTTTTTTTTTAAATAACGAAGATCGTAGACTATTTTAGCCGATCCATAATTCACGATAAAATATTTGATAATATCCATAATTCACGATAATATATTTATAATTTCATGTATTGTATAAAATATATGTGTGTACAGAGTATATATTTAAAGATTGAAAAAATATATATATATACATACACATGCATATTAAAGAATATTTATAAAACTATATATAAAATTAAATTAATTCTTGAATTTTATTGTAAATTATAGATCGTAATATTTTAAAACACACAGGTTTGAATATCAATGATCAATTATTAGCCATTTTTTTAAATAAACAGTTATTATCAACAATAAGTAATATAACACAAAAATTTTACCTGGTATATTCAGTTATACCATAAATTAACATACATTTTTTTATATTGAATAATTCTCGATTTGAAAGTAATTGTTTCAATTTTTTTATTCATATAGGATGTAACCGTAAAAATCTAACGTTAATTGATGACACTAAATAATCGTGCTACTTAGCGTCAAGACCATTTTAAATTTTCGTAAATCTTCTTGCTTTTAGGTTCTGCTCTGACCTACGCAGAGCGTATTAAAATTACAGTTCAACATACTACTGAATAGACATAAGAATTTTATTATTATTATATCCACTTTTAAAAAATCCACTCTTGAAAAAGGCACGTTAAATCGATACTCGCAAGTATTCTTTTCCGCGATGTTGATTGGTTATCTCGACACTGCGCTGTACATTATTTCATATCAATAAAAAGCTGTCATGGCAGAGCCCCGCATTTGACAGTTCTAATATTAAGTATGTGTATAATTTTAATTTATTTAATTTTGAAAAAACGGATAATTAGAGTTAATATCTAAACAATTTTATAAATATGTGTGTGTATGTAAAAAAATTAATTAACATTGTAATGATTAAAACTCCTTCGAATTCGAAAGAACAAGATTAAAACTATAGGAAAATATAATAATTATAATAGAATAGACTATCGCGTTTCGAAAATCACAACCTTTCGTATATTTTATATTGTATAAAGATATATTCTAGTATTGGAAGAAGTAGATTTTTTGGGGGTAGCATCCCACAAGATATAAAAGAAATTTTTAATTTTGTTCAACTAATATTGTAAGAGATATCTCGATTTTTTTGTATGACACGAAAACCTGATAATATACCTATTATCGAGCAATAATATGAACGTGAAAGAATTAATTAATGCTGCTAATGATTAAAACTCTTTAAAAAATAAAAAATTACGAACAAAACCATAGAAAAATTATAGTAGGATAGATTTCTATTTCTCAGAAATCAATTTTTTCTATGTCGTATCACGTATCAAGATATTTTTAAATTCCAAGGGGGATATAAAAATATCTTGGAGCCTCTTTTTTTCTATTCTCTCGATTACTGTCTCTTTTGCATCTATTTTATTCAAAAATATTAATATAATAAATATATAATAATTACGGTATCTCTCTTAGTCTGACTCTTCCCCTTCGACCTGTCCGGCATGGGTGACCCTACCGGTAACTATCAGCGTTTTCGAGTGAAGCAAGTTTGGTCGCTTTGAGAGAGATTAGACCCAATTTACCATGAATATAGAGAATTAATTATATTACAAAACATATGACAAAAAATTTAAAATATTTTATATAAAATATATTATAAAATGTATTACAAAATATATATTATAATTAATTCTATACATCTAATATAGAGAATTAATTATATTACAAATATATATTATAAAATATAGTACAAAGTTTAATATAAAATATAATTTAGAATGTAATACAAAAAAATTTACATTTTTACATGGAATTACACGAAAATATCCGAAATATTCATATGATGCAGAATTCATTAAAAATTTTTAGATCAGATATAGCTGATAAGCAATAATTAATGCAATATTTGATTAATGATCAACATGCAATTACAAAGTTTATTAAGTTTTATATAATGCAATCAATTATGACCAGAAGAATTGTTAATAAAGTTATCTTTCGTTTTTTAATTGTAGAAAAAAATACTTGGTCTACTGGCGCATGTTGCGTAGACTTTCAAATAAAATTTTCGAGAAAAGATAGACGAGGCTTCGATGTAAATCAACGATTAAATGACAAGATAAATTGCGATTTAGAATTTGCAAAAAAAAAAACGCGACGAATAAATAAATCGATGATAATCATAATACTATATTCCAATGTATGTACATATAATTTTTGGAATAATCAAAGGAACGAATATAATTACTACATACTCATACGAAAATGTTTCGACGGACGTTTAAAACGCTTTTTATAATCGCGTCTGTAATAGAACATTTGTAAAGAACCTAATGCCCGATTTATTTTCAAATGTGTGATTTTATGTACATCTCCCTTTTTTGTTGCTATTTTGGCTTTAAAGCACAAAATTCTTTGCCCTGATTAATCAAATGCTTATTCGAAGTATTTCATTGATTAATTTAACAATTCAAGTACCCCTAATAACTAAGACGGAGTATATGACGTCATCAATCGGTCTCAGAATGATCAACTTTGCTTTCTTCATTCGAAAATGTTATATATTACCGCCGGCATAGCTCTCAGGATTATTAGAGTACTCAAACCTCCTCACCCGGCAAATGCCTTCGTTAAGGTGGAGATACCATCGAGGAGGAAAAATTTTTCTTTTTTTTCTTTTAATATATAGGTTTTTTTAAATGAATATGTTTTACAAATTCGTCAAATAAAAAATATAATATACAAAAAATTATATAAAATGCATATAATATATAATTACAAAATATATACTGTATAATTACAAAATGTATTACAAAAAATTTAAAAACTTCGAGACGAATCGAACCCGATAACAGCGAAATTAAAAAAAAAATTAAATTGTATACTTTGCAACATATATATATAAAACAAATTAAAATAATATCAAGTATAATTATAAAAATTTTAAGCTATAATTAATCTTTAAATACATTAATTTGCCGATATTTCACTGATATCGGGGTACCCATTCGATTTGTCTCGAAGTTTTAAAGTATACGCACATTTTACGTTACATTCATACATAATATTTTGTAACATAAAATTTAAAAAAAGTGTAAAAGTTTTTTGAAATGGTATGTTAATTTGCGCATGTATTTTATTATATATATAGAATGGCTAGAATGCACCGGTAGCATTCTTGATTATGTGCCATTGCACGTAGAAATGCGCAAACACATGTATTGCTCAACATGTGTATTTTTGCGTCTTTTGACCACAATATTGGTCAACTATGTTGCTTCCGTTGGGCCAGTTGGACCTACCTTTCGTTGATCCTGGCCATATTCATTCTGGCTACATTTAGCCAGAGATGTAACTTCGACCTCTATCAGAGAGCGATGAAGGAGAAAAATTCCTTCCGTTGCCGGCTAATTATTATTGCCGGTACGTGAACGTAATTTTACGGTCGTGAGAGTTTACGACCGTTTGTCATGCATCGTTTTACTATAACTTTACTTTAATTAATATAATGCCAAATCATTAATCAAAATTAATTGATTGAAATTCTTATATAATAATGTAATATTATTTATAATAATATATAATTTATATTAAAATAAAATTAATAAAACAGTTATATTTTATATAATTTAATAGATCAATAATTTGGCTTTATATCAATTAAAGCAAAACTTAAATT
>NW_021849298.1:331469-359870 GCF_003651465.1 Formica exsecta | reverse complement strand
TTACTATAACTTTACTTTAATTAATATAATGCCAAATCATTAATCAAAATTAATTGATTGAAATTCTTATATAATAATGTAATATTATTTATAATAATATATAATTTATATTAAAATAAAATTAATAAAACAGTTATATTTTATATAATTTAATAGATCAATAATTTGGCTTTATATCAATTAAAGCAAAACTTTAAATTGATACGATAAAATAGATGAATGGGCTATGAAAAATTAGGATAAAATCGGCGCAACATGAAAATAAGTTATTACTATTTTATACAATTAATAAAATTAGTAGCGCCTTCTTCATTAAACAAATTAAATAAAATTTATCAATTGAAAAAAATATTTTATATTCTTTTCAAATTTTTATTTTAATCTATATTTTAAATTGTATCCGTAATATATTTTAATGCATATTGAGAAAATCTAGTAAGAATTATTTTATTTAATCTAGCCCATTCATTTTGAGGCAACGGATCTATCTACAATCTACAATCTACATTGACATCTACAATCTACAAATCTATGAATCCGTTACCTCAAAATAACGTAAAGTTCATCACTCACCGGCACTGATGCGCAACAGCGGAGTTGTTGGTCTTGAGGCTACGTTGTCTGTAACATACAAATATAAAGTCCAAATTATAGCAGCGTCCAAAATATAATTAATATTTCGTGTGGAATATTTGCCGAAATATTTTACGTACTATAAAATATATATGGGAAATATTAAATTATATAAGTATTTTAAATTATAAATCAATTATTTATTAAACGATTAATGTATCACGGAACTTATCGTTATATTAATTATTTAATTTTGCGATTCGATCGTTTTATAGCACGTTCATAATCCAAATTATATTTAGATCGTCGAAAAGTCAAATGATATAATATCGTGGATATAATATATTTGACTCTATGTGTTGTTAAAAAAATAATTATTGTCCGTAAAGATCGCAACGAATTTTAAATTAAAAATAAATTTTTTCGCAATTCCGGTTTTTTGTTTAAAGTTCTGAGTAGCATCCCAAAATATAAAAGAAACTCTTAATATTCTTACGCTCCAATATTGCAACGGATATCGCGATTTTTTAATCATTTTTATCTATTATTATTTATAAAAACTAAATGACGGATTTTATAATATTTTATATAACACATACACATATAATATTCTAATAATATGTCGTGAGCAGCTCTCATTGAGATATCCACTTTTAAAAAGGTGTGTTAAATCAATATTTGCAAGTATTTTTACCTCTTTTCTGCGATGCTGATTGATTATCTCGACGCGTTGTGCATTACTTTATATTAATAAAAGCCTGTCATAACTGAGCGACGCATTTGACAATTCAAATATTAATTGTGTGGATAATTTTTATTTAATTTATTTTGAAAAAACGGAGAACTAGAGTTAATATATGTAAATAATTATAAACACAAAATAAATGGCTCGCGTTTATATTGTTCTAATATTAAATTATGTGTTGTTGTTTCGTATTTTAGAATCGATAAAATCTTTTTTATCAGATTATATCAAACATTTTCATGGGTTCGTCAGACATTCATAGGCTCTACAAACTATATACAGTGCTTAACGATAAACGAGCCTGGTTAATGTACCATCAACGAGCGAAATACGAATCGCGATGAGAATTTTGTCCGCTTCTTCGTCGCAAAATCGCAAGTTTTTACGCGTTGCAAAACCCGTGTCACTACTTTTGCGAGCATACGATATATCATCGATGCGGCAGAAGCTTTTAAGCTGTCCTGAAAATACCGGCCGGCTGTACGAGTTATTAATGTCCCGCCTCCTTATAAAGTACTCAATTTTCGTTCTGTAAGGAGGAGAAATATTAGCCGTAATACGGCCACCGCCGCACAACGAGACGCCGCAATATATCAGCCCGACGAAAATTACAGCGTCGACGAAGATGTTAATATCGGCGAACTGGGAAGTGTGGCCACTACCGCGCTTGCATTCGCGGCGCACATTGTTTTGACAAAAGGACACCGGCCCACAGTGAACTTTACACAGTGGACTATAGGAAATTCGGTGGTAGTTGCTACTAGGACAAGCACACTGCCCTTACACGATATGTAGGCGATAAATCGGAACGAGAACTCCAAAAGTGGCTATAGTTTGGTACCAATTATCTCCTCCAGTGAGGTCATCTTATTATCTGAATATCGTTTGTTATATCTTTTTCAATCTCCCTCGGAATTAAATGAACAAAATTGAGGTTGATTTACAAAAATTGGAATTTGCTTTTACGAATGAGCGTAGAAAGTTTCTCCTCACAATAAATGTCGCTTCAGATAATAAAAGCAGCCTTTCAGATTAATAGCTGTGATAGCAACAGAATACGAAACTATAGAATTAATAATGACGGAAAGCGTATACGCGACTTGAATTGAAATTTGGTGTTAATGTCGCACCACGCGCGTATATGGCCTTTATAAATCGCAATAGTATATTCAAAACTCAGCCTTACCTCTCACGCAACGAAACTTGCATTTTAGCCGATACTTTTGTAGGTAACAATAATGGAACTCGGGCCACACAATACATATATATGTATAGTAATGGCACGATCTCTGTGGATCATTCATGAGACGGCTGTGTATCCGTGAACTTTTCGCGTTGGGACGGTATATGCAAAGCTCGCGGTTTCCGAGTGGTACTCCCGGGGATGATTCTGAATCTTTGCATCGTCAAAGAATACGCGGGGCTACACACTTTAAGCAAACTTTTCATCCGAGGGCCACCCTCCGACTCCGCATTCGGTTCCTTTCATACCCCACGTCCTCGTTCCTAGGAAGAGCTTGTTTATAGCACCCTGTAGATATCGTAAAATAGGAAATAGCACCCTGGGGGCAAGACGGAGTTTTTCCCGGGACGTGATTGGAGTTAAGACAAGTCCTTCTGTCCGCCGGCGTCGAGGCCGGGTCTCCTTGTCGATCTCGACCGAAAAATAAAGCATCGTCGCTTTGGCCTCGGAGTTATTTTAGTGAACGCGACGGAAAGAAGCAATGTCACTTTTTAAGCGCACATTTGTTCTCGTTGACTTTTTTGCCCACGCCAGATGTCTTCCGGCTAATTGTAACCTATTACTATCGTTCAATTTTGCTTTAAGCACGGACCTTATAAGTGAACGCTTTTTGAGAGACTTAAATTAATCGAATTTCTTTTAACATGTACATAACTCTATAAAGACATATATTTGGCTAGTATTGGACTTATTTTTCATTACTTCTGGTCATAGAAAAATGTTTTTATTTCTGCTCTACGTCCAATATAAATAAAAATATTACATTGTAATAGTGTCAATGTAAAAAATTTTATACATATAAAAAACGTCATTGTGTCATCATCGATCTTTCACTTATACTCACACATATAGAATGTGATGTACGATTTCGATTTTCAACAAAAAATTCCGCTAGCCAAACTCTGCGAGTCCAATAAAATTAAGGTAATGTAATTTTATTTATTCTATCACGACTAAAACTTTTTCGTGTAATAGCTCGTATAAAATAATAAATCAGCTGCAGAGTTTTAGTAACGTCGCGAAGCGACGAAAA
Organism: Formica exsecta; assembly: GCF_003651465.1. Classification (NCBI taxonomy): domain Eukaryota; kingdom Metazoa; phylum Arthropoda; class Insecta; order Hymenoptera; family Formicidae; genus Formica; species Formica exsecta. The sequence continues at coordinate 356,276 of NW_021849298.1, read as the reverse complement.
TTATCAAAAATCGACCAGCGTCTTACATAGATACGTTAAAAACGTATCGATATGCCTTTAATTGGATGAAATAAATTCATGAAAAAATTAATTAACGCTGCTAATGTTTAGATCTTTTTAGGAAATGAAAGAATATGCAGAACTAGGAAAAATGTGTAATAGAATAGATGTGTAATAAAATAGAACCATCGAAAATCGATCAGTCTCATAAACGTGACGGTATGCCTTTAATCAGGTGACCATGAAATTCATGCAAAATATAATTAATGCTGCTAACGATTATAGAATTCTTTAGAGAATGAAAGAAAATGAAAGAATGTGCAAAGGATGTTATCGGAATATACGGCAAGAGATTCTGACGATGAAGAATGTTCCGTCATTCGAATATATATTTTTATGTTCCGCGAAGTAATTTATATATCGAATTTCTGTTCTCTTTTTCCTCTATATAATATAAATTAAAGTTATCATATAAGCTTATTAGAAACCTGAGAGATTATATTACGTATTATTAAGAATTAACAAAATCTAAAGCTCTAAATAAGATATTTTCAATCAGACGGTTCGTGAGATATAGATATCATTAAAAAAAGAGTGTATAATTTATATAAGATATAAAAGAATGTATAATTTATAAAAGAGTATATAATTTATATATTATATCATCCCGTCTCTTTTTTTTATCGAGCGTAAAGATGATAGCCGGGCGATGCCCATCCAGCTTAGTCATCCCGTTTCTCGTGTGTACTTGATCGGTATCGTCCTCTTGTGAGCGTTCGGGGTATTAATGCACTTGCCGCGAGTATGGTTTCGTTTGATTTCGCTACGATCATGATATAAGAAAATATATTCCTATTTTTACATTATAACTACGATTAAAATACTGAGATTCAATTCGAAATATCGTAAAAATATCCTTGACGTCTAACAAGCCTCTAACAACATTACATAAGCGATCATTTTATCTGAATTATTGAATGCATTCAACAGAGTGCTCATTGTAACGTATATCAAGTGTATGCGTGTGTGTGCATTTGATCAGTCTTGTCGCGTATCCCGCCGATTCCGGTCATTAGTGCTGGCGAAATCGCGTTCATCTCGCTTTTAATTGTCGAGAAATGAATATTTAATGCGTCCGGGAACACCGGGAGTGCCGAGAGTGACGTCGTGTGATAATCGTGTCGCGTTAATTCGCCTGCTGACTGCAAAAAGTCGCGAATTTTAACCTCGCTCCGTTCGTATCAGTTGTTGCATCATCTCGGTCATCTCGCGTTTTTTGGTTAAGTGCTCGGATCTCAAGTGTTCGTTGTGTTTTCCTGCATCATTATTTCGCTCGAAGTGCATTAAATCGCGCGTTTAATCGAAGTATCTGTCCAGATACGAGTAACTATCAGTGTCCAGCGACTATGTGTGTGTGTGTGTGTGTGTGTGTGTGTGTGTGTGTGTGTGTGTGTGTGTGTGTGTGTGTGTGTGTGTGCATATATTCTGCCAACTTCCTGCTACCCATGTTTGTGGGATGGACATTTTTCGGAAAATCATCACAATCATGGAGGCAGATCTGAAATCGTCGATGAAATGGCTGCCTGCGGCGATACGGTGAGCGAATGTACATTATATTCGCACAATTTAATATTAATTTCAGAATAATAAGGCCAGGAGGGTTATATCGATAACTATGTAATTCGAAGCTTCGTATCGCGACGATAATCGGGGGAAAAAAAATCGTCGGCTCTGTTAATCGTTGAGAGAAGTTAGCGTTGAGAGAAACATTGTATTTTTATAAAATTTAATAATCCTTTATTTAGGGGAATATTTAGCAACTTTTTCAATGTTGCAATCTCTCATCAAATGGGGCATCAAATATTTTTCAATAATAATCGTAAATATAATAAGCATTCCCGAGATACGTGATTCGCACGATCTCGATTCGACAGTGGCGGAATATACGATGTGCAGGGGTCGCGTAGAAGCGCCCAGGGTGGCGTCGTCCTTCTCTCCGCGACGGGTTTAGGAGCGGGGGTGAGGGGGTAGGAGGAAGGACGGACGAGGGGAGCGCGGGTGAGGAGCGGCGCCGTTACCGGTGGTGGGATCGGCGCGGCAGGGGAAGCGGAGCACGCGGGTTGCAGGCAGGGGCATCGGCCACCACGCCGGTAGGGGTAGCGGTGAATCCCTCGAAAGTCCGACGGTGCTTCTCTCTCTCCACACTCTCAGTCTCGAGAGCGGAGCCGGAGAGGCGAGAGAGCGCGCGACGCGCATTCCGAGCTCGCTGGTCGTATGGTATCTCGCGTCGTACGCCCGATTATAAACGTCGATCCGTTTGTTCCCTGTCGTGTGCGTTTGTCCGTTCGCGACGACGAGAAACGTCCCCTGCGGGTAAGCGAGACGCCGCGTCCCGAGGTGTTGTGGAATCTGCACGGTGCACTCTCTCCGGGGATTTACTTCGATGCTGCAAGTGCGTCGAATGATACTCGTCCTTCTCGCTGTGCCGTGAGAGAGAACGGACTCATTTTACCCAAAGAGTGTCTCGAAAGGATTCTCGTCGTTCAGGAACGTCGTTTAGCCGGTTTCCCGGTGAGAAAAGGGATGACGTGGACGATTTTGGAGCGAATGCCCGCGTGTGTTCGATAGAAAGGTTTCGAGGGTTGGGCCGATGTCGGAGAGAAAGAGAAAGAGAGTCGGCTCTCTGAATTTTCCCATAATAGAAATATCGCGATCGATGTTTGACAGCCATAACGAAGAGAGAGCTCGTCGTCGATCGTACATCGTGATAATGATATTCTCGAATCGTAAATCCTCAAAGATCCTCGATTGCCTGCCTGTCGCGTTCCGAAGGAAAGAGCGCGATGCTCTCGATGAAAACGCGAGAATCGTAATCGCTCTCTCACGCGAGATCGATCGTCACGTGCTCCAGACGGTTGTCGGAATTCGCGTGCCGATCGCGGAGGCTCGTCACGTGCCTCTCGGACGCGGAGAAGGGTGAGTCCGAGACTCGTCGGTCCTCGATTATTCCCGCACTCGCTGCCTCGCGGATGCACTTCGATTTTCGTGACGCGTTCGCTTTTTTTCCCTTTTTTTTTTTTCTACCTCCATCAGCGCGCTTGAGAACGCGCTTTCGAAACACGCGACGACAGGACGACAAGCTGACGATACCCGACGCAGCCGCGTTAATAGCGATACGCGCGTATCATCCTTCTCTATTCGACCTTGCTCTCCTCTTCCGCCAGAAAAAGAAAATCTTGACTTCGAGAGTGATCAAAGGTCTTAATTCAATTGTGCTTAATTCAGTTAGCCGCAGAGATTCTGTAGCAACCGAGAAAGAATTTTCTCTTCAAATATTTATCCCCGAAAGAGATTTCTAACGATTAGAAAAAAGCAATTGTATAAATAATAATTTATAAGCGAATTATTTGTTTTTAAATATAGCCATCTCGACTAGGATCAATGACGGCTGTCTTACATAAAGCCACTCCAGTATCCGAAATCCATATGAGATCCTATGAAAGTAAGAGTTTTAGCAATATTGAATTCTATTAGCCTCGAAAAACAAAAAGGAGAGAAAAAAAAAAAAAAAAAAAAAAAAAAAAATACATACGAGTTTGTAGCTGTGATTTGACGTCGATGGGATTTATGAGCGAGAGGATAGTTCGCTGCTCGTGACGGGCAGCTTGTTCTTAAAATAAATGTCGACTGTACATGTGTCGTACCAGTCGGATATTTATCCTCTCTCTTTTTTGGTGGAAAAGGGCAGGGTAGGGGGGAAAGCGCACGCGTGATTTTACTCCCGGTCTCGCGAGAGAGGAAAAGGGAAGAGGGTGAGGAGGAGGAGGGCAGAGGGCGAGGGAGAATGCGATGAGCCTTTGCACCGGCGGCTACGAGAACAATCGTAGAGCAGGAACAACACGCGTGGAGACACGAGCGGTTCGAGGGTCGTCGGAACAAAGCGACCGCGCCATGCATATGCACGAGGGACTTTGTGTACCCCGGTTTTCGGGCCGGTGATTGCAGGTGGGGAATAAACCGATACGGAGTCTCCTGCTTAAATACGCGTCGTGACCCACTTCCGTAAGTTTCGGACATCCGTTCTAACGGCGACGAGAACTCTACTCATCTCTCTCTCTCTCTTTCTCTTTCTCTCTCTATCTACCGGTGAAGCAATCTTCCTCGTTTCAAATATCAACATTTACACACATCGGGCTGCGCGCGCGTGTCAAAGGTCAAAATAGCGACGTAAGTTACGAGTGCGCGCATTAATTTTACAACGAAACGGTTTGGCTTTAACTTTCGAAACGAGTTACACGTTTTGCCATTTGTTGTTTTTTTTTAGAATATAGAATGGTCGCGGTGAAAATCGTCGGTTTACGAGAAATGTCGCTTTTCGCGAGATTGTAACTGCGTAAAAAAAAAAAAAAAAAGAGAACACTCAATCAGACGACTCTTGTAATCAGACGTAACGACGGAGATGGTCTTTCAATTATTTCGAAAAATAATATCTCGTGATCTCGCTCGATTTATCCTACATTATTTTAATTAATTTGAATTCCCCGATATCAGTTCGCGCGTATATTTAGCGCGGATATCAAGGACGAGATAATTTATGGCCGGCTTTTTTTAATATTCGAGGCATGCGGAGCGCGTATCGGTGTATCAATCTACAAGTACGACCGCCGACCAACCGGGACGATCAATTTAAAAGACCGTACGTTTGCGCGAAACGCGAAGATGATTTATGCCCCCGTGCAATGCGAATATCCCGTACTCGAATCGCTCGTTTATTCGTTCCCTCGCTCGCAAAAGGCCAGATTTCGGCAGCCGGACGGCCCGACATACCTCAATTAGCCGCGTAAATCATCACGGTTCGGAAATCAAACGTTAAATGACTCGCGCTGCATTCCCATTTTCGCGATTGTGGGACATAATTTTCAACATAATTGCACATTGGATGAAAGCGATGACGCGGCCGTGCATTAGTTGACAGATCGCAATTATTTGGCATTCTCGTACGATCTACTATTTCGGATGATTGTGCGAAATCGTATTAAAAATCGCGGATCAATCGTTGGTTGAAACGTGCTGATGAATATAATAGCGATCGCAGCGCATTTACATATGCGCGCATTCTATCGCTGATTTAGATACTCGTTTACACATACTTATACATTACAATCGTATATGGTGTATTTATTTTATAAAGCAAATAATATACATATATATATATAAATACCTTACTAACAAATTGAATATATTGTTATTTTAATCACATAATTTGACAACGTGATAAATATTGAAATATAAAATCGATCGATGTGATTATATAATTGCGCTTTTTATAATTATTTTAAATAAATATTGGCAACATAATAATAGTGTATTTTTTAAATGTTTTAATTCATGATTCATTTGAAAATCGTGTGCATTATATCCGGTGTAAACCATGTTCTCGCATTGTTAATGTAAGCAGTAGATAGATAAAGTAGCGGAAATTAATCTAGTCCAACAACACATACGTTACTAAACGAGAGCTCTTTCTTCGTGGAACTGAATTTACCCGGCAATTTGACTCGCATCGCTTACAATGGCATTTTAGTGCTCAAGTTTAACGAGTCCTTCACGTCGACGTTACGCCCGGGGAAATTCGATCGGGATTTTCTGAAATCCGACAATCGAAGTATGCATTCGGTGACGATGAATCAACCGATTCACCACAACTCGAAGGGGCGTTCCGTTGTCGCGATCTTCTCTCCGTAATGATTATTAGCTATCGCGTCTGGAAATCGGGTGGATTTCCTGACGCGAGGCTCGCCGATAAATTTGCAGATTGAATTTCACTTTCTTTTACGTCCGACTGCCGATTTTTGTGGTCCAGTCTGTGAAGTGCCGATTTTGCGAAAGGAAGAGGAGGTGGTGCACGAAGAGATGCGCTACGCGAACGAAAGGTTAATGTCCGGTTTTCTCGCGGCGGAACCGCAGTCTCCTCGTGCGGTGGTCCATCGTCGATGCTGAATCGCGCGCTCGGTACGTTCGCGGAATTAGTGGTGGTGGTGGTGGTGCTCGAGCGGACTCTTTCGCGCGGATGACAGCTGGACGTTTTCGCCGCGAGGTTGACAGTGAGATCCTCGAGCTCAGTTGAGCTGGGAAGAGACGAGTCGTCTCTCGCGTCGCCGAGAGTCCGAGACACGCCGTCGGTGATATCCGACGAGAACTACTGCGCGAATCGGGTGGTGATCAGTAGTGATGCCGTGATGGGCTGCAGCTCGAGATCGTTCTTCCTGACCACGCTTCTCCTCGTGGTTGGATTACTCTCTATCGCGCTGTTCGCCGAAATATCTGACGCGACACGTAAGTCTGCCTTTATTATTCTGAAATTATTCTTGTGAATGAGTTTGCAGAAAAAAAAAATACATACGAGTTTGTAGCTGTGATTTGACGTCGATGGGATTTATGAGCGAGAGGATAGTTCGCTGCTCGTGACGGGCAGCTTGTTCTTAAAATAAATGTCGACTGTACATGTGTCGTACCAGTCGGATATTTATCCTCTCTCTTTTTTGGTGGAAAAGGGCAGGGTAGGGGGGAAAGCGCACGCGTGATTTTACTCCCGGTCTCGCGAGAGAGGAAAAGGGAAGAGGGTGAGGAGGAGGAGGGCAGAGGGCGAGGGAGAATGCGATGAGCCTTTGCACCGGCGGCTACGAGAACAATCGTAGAGCAGGAACAACACGCGTGGAGACACGAGCGGTTCGAGGGTCGTCGGAACAAAGCGACCGCGCCATGCATATGCACGAGGGACTTTGTGTACCCCGGTTTTCGGGCCGGTGATTGCAGGTGGGGAATAAACCGATACGGAGTCTCCTGCTTAAATACGCGTCGTGACCCACTTCCGTAAGTTTCGGACATCCGTTCTAACGGCGACGAGAACTCTACTCATCTCTCTCTCTCTCTTTCTCTTTCTCTCTCTATCTACCGGTGAAGCAATCTTCCTCGTTTCAAATATCAACATTTACACACATCGGGCTGCGCGCGCGTGTCAAAGGTCAAAATAGCGACGTAAGTTACGAGTGCGCGCATTAATTTTACAACGAAACGGTTTGGCTTTAACTTTCGAAACGAGTTACACGTTTTGCCATTTGTTGTTTTTTTTTAGAATATAGAATGGTCGCGGTGAAAATCGTCGGTTTACGAGAAATGTCGCTTTTCGCGAGATTGTAACTGCGTAAAAAAAAAAAAAAAAAGAGAACACTCAATCAGACGACTCTTGTAATCAGACGTAACGACGGAGATGGTCTTTCAATTATTTCGAAAAATAATATCTCGTGATCTCGCTCGATTTATCCTACATTATTTTAATTAATTTGAATTCCCCGATATCAGTTCGCGCGTATATTTAGCGCGGATATCAAGGACGAGATAATTTATGGCCGGCTTTTTTTAATATTCGAGGCATGCGGAGCGCGTATCGGTGTATCAATCTACAAGTACGACCGCCGACCAACCGGGACGATCAATTTAAAAGACCGTACGTTTGCGCGAAACGCGAAGATGATTTATGCCCCCGTGCAATGCGAATATCCCGTACTCGAATCGCTCGTTTATTCGTTCCCTCGCTCGCAAAAGGCCAGATTTCGGCAGCCGGACGGCCCGACATACCTCAATTAGCCGCGTAAATCATCACGGTTCGGAAATCAAACGTTAAATGACTCGCGCTGCATTCCCATTTTCGCGATTGTGGGACATAATTTTCAACATAATTGCACATTGGATGAAAGCGATGACGCGGCCGTGCATTAGTTGACAGATCGCAATTATTTGGCATTCTCGTACGATCTACTATTTCGGATGATTGTGCGAAATCGTATTAAAAATCGCGGATCAATCGTTGGTTGAAACGTGCTGATGAATATAATAGCGATCGCAGCGCATTTACATATGCGCGCATTCTATCGCTGATTTAGATACTCGTTTACACATACTTATACATTACAATCGTATATGGTGTATTTATTTTATAAAGCAAATAATATACATATATATATATAAATACCTTACTAACAAATTGAATATATTGTTATTTTAATCACATAATTTGACAACGTGATAAATATTGAAATATAAAATCGATCGATGTGATTATATAATTGCGCTTTTTATAATTATTTTAAATAAATATTGGCAACATAATAATAGTGTATTTTTTAAATGTTTTAATTCATGATTCATTTGAAAATCGTGTGCATTATATCCGGTGTAAACCATGTTCTCGCATTGTTAATGTAAGCAGTAGATAGATAAAGTAGCGGAAATTAATCTAGTCCAACAACACATACGTTACTAAACGAGAGCTCTTTCTTCGTGGAACTGAATTTACCCGGCAATTTGACTCGCATCGCTTACAATGGCATTTTAGTGCTCAAGTTTAACGAGTCCTTCACGTCGACGTTACGCCCGGGGAAATTCGATCGGGATTTTCTGAAATCCGACAATCGAAGTATGCATTCGGTGACGATGAATCAACCGATTCACCACAACTCGAAGGGGCGTTCCGTTGTCGCGATCTTCTCTCCGTAATGATTATTAGCTATCGCGTCTGGAAATCGGGTGGATTTCCTGACGCGAGGCTCGCCGATAAATTTGCAGATTGAATTTCACTTTCTTTTACGTCCGACTGCCGATTTTTGTGGTCCAGTCTGTGAAGTGCCGATTTTGCGAAAGGAAGAGGAGGTGGTGCACGAAGAGATGCGCTACGCGAACGAAAGGTTAATGTCCGGTTTTCTCGCGGCGGAACCGCAGTCTCCTCGTGCGGTGGTCCATCGTCGATGCTGAATCGCGCGCTCGGTACGTTCGCGGAATTAGTGGTGGTGGTGGTGGTGCTCGAGCGGACTCTTTCGCGCGGATGACAGCTGGACGTTTTCGCCGCGAGGTTGACAGTGAGATCCTCGAGCTCAGTTGAGCTGGGAAGAGACGAGTCGTCTCTCGCGTCGCCGAGAGTCCGAGACACGCCGTCGGTGATATCCGACGAGAACTACTGCGCGAATCGGGTGGTGATCAGTAGTGATGCCGTGATGGGCTGCAGCTCGAGATCGTTCTTCCTGACCACGCTTCTCCTCGTGGTTGGATTACTCTCTATCGCGCTGTTCGCCGAAATATCTGACGCGACACGTAAGTCTGCCTTTATTATTCTGAAATTATTCTTGTGAATGAGTTTGCAGTGTTTATTACGCAGATCGATCTATGAACAATTCACCCGTGTGTCTATGTGAGAATTAGATCGTCTCCAAAAATAAAAATATTTTTGGCATTAAAAAATTTAACATTTCTCTACCAAAAATATCCACAAATATATTATTAATTATTTAAAACATTTATGTGGAAAGTGGCATATAAATCAAGTTTCGGAATAACTGTATTATTTTTATATTTTCAAATTTGAAAGATGTTTGAATTTTTTTCGCACAAATTTTTGTAATTGACTGATTGATATCATATCTATATTATGTGTATGTTTTAATTATTTTATCAATTTATAAGAGATTACAGGGTGCAAGTAATTTATATATTAGTTGCATATAGAGAGTTTGTGGATTTATATAATCGTGCATGAATCTTTTTGTCAATTTTTATTAGATTGCGCGATAGTGTAGGAGCGGATCAGTAATGTATGATAGATTACATAATTTAACTGCAATTTTGCTGCAGAAAATTGTAATGATGATATTGCCTTTGTGTCCTAAATGAAGGCATACGTTAACTTGGCTTTTCAGCCGTTATTACATTTTCTGCCTTTTGTGAAACTCTATCGATATTATCATGCTAAGGGCAAGATGATCATGTAATGAGCGATAAATGCATAATTTGACTGCAGCGTCGACATGAAAGATTTTAGCTATCCAATTCAATAATGCACGTACGCGCAATAGAGATTTATAATCTGAATTAACCTAGAGCGTTTATAGCAGCTTTTATCCAACGCAAATATGATTTTATGGCGCACTAAAGATTTCAATGCATGAATAAAATTTTTTCTTTTTTTTTTTACAAGTTTTAGTAATATTTATCGTTTTGCGTTAAACTTGGCAAAAGACTTCAAATTATGACACAATAAACATGTTAAATAAAATATAGTAGAATTCTCGTAAACATGATAACAGAATTTATAAATATAATGATTTATAAATGGAATATAATAAAATTCATAAACATGAATACATAAAGCTATATCTTCTTTATATAATAATATAATTTGTCAATATAATTCTTATAAGCTAAAAGGAAATTATGATAAAAAAGCGTAATAAAAATATTGTGCTATTATAAACTAGAAATATTCTTAAATAAAGACATGACTTGGCACTTTAGCGCAGTAATAACCATCTACATATACGTTGATTATTTTCAGAATTCTCATTATATACAAATGAAAGAAAACATTTTATTGAAATTTTTGAAAGACCGACGTTTCTACATGTATGATGAATTTCAGATAAAATGGTATTCAAATCTGTCTTTACCGTTTGGAGCAACGCGTTCGGAATAAGAGATTACGCGAGTGTAATATGAATTTCCTGTTTTGCATTTTTTTTTTTTTTTTCGTCCTCTGTCTTCCCTCTCGAAATGCAATCGCATAATTGCGGGCGATTAGCATTCCGCGCGAGAAGATCGCGGAGATTCCGTCGCATCCGCCCAAGGAAGCCTCTCATTAGACCGCGTACCGGAACTCGATGGGTCTAATTATTTTCCGAGTACCTCCGAAATCTCCCTCCATCCCTCTCTCTCTCTCTCTCTCTCTCTCTTTCGGAGAGATTCGCATTTCGACAGATTCGAATCGGGGTCACGCGCATGCATCGATATCTCCCTTTCTCCTCCCTCGTCTCATTGCGCGCCCTTAATGCCGCGATCGCGCATGTATCGACACGTGTGTATAACCGCAAACTGTTTCTCTCGCAAGCAGCCATTCCTAAAATAGATTGCTCGCGCGAGCATGTTTCGCGGATCGTGCGTAGAAGTTTGCTCGAGATAGCGAATTGTGCAAGAAGAAGCATGCACAGCCGTATTTATAACTCGAGAAAGTAGGAAGGAACATTTACGTTCGATTTTATGAGACGTGCGAAAACGTTTATGGTTTTCGTACGATAAAAGTTGCCGCGAAAACTTATTTTCCTTTTCTTACGCGACATTATCGGAGAGAAGTTTTCTATATTCTTATACGCTTACGAAAATATGGTTTATTAAAAAAGGATTAAATAAATTTGTCATGTTTAGATAAGTGTTTTCTCTTACATTTGTTACAAAAGCGCATAATATAAGATCGCACCTTCTCTTCATATCTTTGCATCAAAAAAAAAAAAAAAAAAAAAAAAATAAAGTTATACGTATACATAAATTCTGACGAATCCAACCGTATCGAGTTATGCACGGTGGTAAAATTTCAATATAATTGAATAAGAAGCTAAAAATTTTGTTGAATATGATACTGTTGTAATTATATCCAGCTTGTGACATTTTTAAAATTGCTACGTCAGCTTTTTGAAAATCGTAAGAAAAAAGGGCAGAAAAAAAAACACACGAAAACGCATTGTGCGTAATGATGAAATGGCCTGTTTAGTCGAGAGAGTACACGGACGCAACACGAAAAGATAGGGACGACACACAACGGAATATAATCTCCCTTTCCCCTATACTGTCGGATCGTACTGCAGATTCAGGCACTGTGTCCCGGTGGGTCATGGAAACGGGTTGGGGGAGGGAATACGGGGCGCGAACGCGAAGGGAACAAGGGAGGGACGATGGCTTCTCGCTCAAAGGATGCTGAAGCAAATGGGATGCGGACGTTGTTGTCACGACCAGGCGTGAGGTCGCTGATATTCCCTTGTCTTTTATTAAGGAGGGCTTCCTTTCTACGTTTGCGCCGCTCGTTCTTCCTTTCACTGCGCGTCGCTCTGTTTAGCAGCCGCCACCGATGTTCTTTTTCGCGCACTTCGTTATGTCCTTCTCTCTCTCTCTCTCTCTCTCTCTCTCGTTGTACCGATACACATAGCCACACCGCAATGCAACCCCGCGAATAATACTATAATTATTTTTACGTTTTTTTTTCACTATGCTTTTCTCTTTTTCCTCTTTCTCTCTTTTTCTCTTTATTCAGATTTATGTTTGTATCTCTCTCACACGATTCTTTGCGATGTTTTATCCGCTCTGATTTATCCGTATATTGATAGTTTTTCTTAATCATTAACATAGCCGACCATGAGATAAATGTGATAAATAATGACTTTATTGCGTTCCACAAAAAATTGCTGGATTAACTGCAGTAAAACTGAAATTTGGAAGCTTCTAAATTTTTGTTCAATGTCAAAAAATAAAAAACTGCATTATATAACAAGGATAGAAATCTTTTTATATGTAAATATAATAATAATGCAGTCACACACACACAGAATAAGTATTCGAACAATTAGTAATATAAAGTTAAAGTATTATAGTATCACTATAGAATAACGAATATATAACTAATATGCATCAATTACAGAAATATACACATATTTAATGTTGCAAGAAACAATTTTAATAATTAATATTTTATACTTTCGAAAACTACCCAATTGCTTAATATTCCATAATCAGAATAATAATAAATAAATTCGTAGAATCGTGTATACTACGAATATTAATTTTAATTCTCCGTGATGGGACGGCGGGAAAAGGTTTGACGTGATATTCTATCTCCAGAAATATTCGAAAAATATTTAATATTTGCTTAATATCGTGCCCATACATGATGCAGAACTTTCGGAAAATATTCGCGAATGACCTCGTCTCCTTTCATTCAATCTTTCGTTTCTTTCGAAGAAAACTTTCTTATTCTTTTTCCCGTGCGATCTCGTCGTCGTGTTTTAAATTTTCTACGTTTATTCTAGACCTTTCTCTTTGAGAATCGTACATAATTATGTTTGTCTCAATATAACATCGTTTTTTTTCCTCTTTCTTCTCCTATCATTACACGGGCGGAATTTCAATAAGACGCGTTTGATTTTACGGAAAGACGTCACCGGGATGCATAGAGACTTTACTTTGATCAAAAGCGCCGCTTTAACATTCGATGTCCTAACGCTGCCTTTAAAAATACCATTTATTTTTTCTACGTCGCGATATTGATTCTGTGAAAATGCAGCAGCCGACAGCCGACCATTATAAATGTATCTTAAATGTTACGCGTCTCGTACATCACTCGTTTCGCTTTGTAATTATCTTTGAATCACGCTGTTTTACTCGGCATTTTTCTTACTGCACATTTTTTTGCCATTATTGTAGCAAATAAATGCTGGATATACGATGCGATAATTTCTATTTAGATTGATTTATATTAAGTTGCGAGATATGCTTATGTTCCTTCGAAATGTATTTTTTATTACTATTCCGCTCTATCTACGATCTCTTTGCAGATTATATCTGCTCTTTCGCAGTCTCATTTATTAGGTCTTCTTTCATATTCTTCTCAGAAGAACTTTTTTTACTCTTTTTTTTATCACTTTCTTGCGATTTCTCTCTTTTTCTCTTCTTCTCCCTGATTTTGGAGCGATGTTTATTTTTTAGGTTTCTCTTCATAAGCCTATAAACTACAATCTTATTTCTCGACTTCTATGTCTTTTGTACATTCTCGTTAGCGCGATATACGCCGAGATTCTCTAAGGCGCGATTCGCAGATAGTATTTGAAACCATCTCTCACTTTCTAGGTCACTCTCTTCCATCTCCTACCAACTCCGCAATAAAAGTTTGCGACTTCGTAACGCGAACCTGCAGTCTCTCCTCTCTCTCTCTCTCTCTCTTTTTCTTTCCTTCGTGCGTTCTTCTCTTTCGTACCTATATCCTGTGAGATTGATAATACGTTTTTACAGTTGAGATCGACCGGGACTTTTTATCGTTCGTAAGACGTTTTCTGTCATCTTCGCGAAAAAGCAAGTACCGTCATCAACAACGTCGCCGAAATTCGTGTTAATGCGTCATCGATAATTTAAATGTTTCTTTTTTTTCGGCAACAATGTGTCGAACCGAGCTATGTATATAGCGTGAACGTGAAAATCAATTTTATGACAGTCGCGCGACACGCTCTGCTTTCATATCGCGTGCGAATAAAACGCTCGTTATCTTCGACAGATTTTCCCGTTTCATATTTTAACGAGAGACTTATCGGTAGTAAACAATCCTTTTGCGTTTATATTTGCAATAATGTCACATTATTTCCCCAGATTCCGATACATAAAATGTCAAAATGCTGTCTCTCGCAGTTCACAATCAACGAGATCGATATACGGGTTTAAAAAATCGATCTCTTCCAGATATACGGATCTACCACCCATCATATATGAGAAATAAATATTGTACATTTAATTGTAAGATAGACATTCGCGTTGTCCATCACGGTATATATTTTGACCAAGAATTGAGTTATCCGGAATAACACATCAACATTATTGCAACTTATGAAAAAAAAAAAAAAAAACATCTTACGCAAGAGGGAAACTAGTACGGTGTAAAATATTACATATCTCATGAATTCGTGGCAAATTTATCGTCGCTGCGATAGATACGGAATTGATCGATCGCGATTACAAGATCATTGACCGCGTGGTCACTTTAACTCTGCCTGCACGGTATCGGGATGCCGATCCGCCCAGTTTCATTTTATTGGCGTTGCTCATCCCGGCGTGAATGCGCGATATTACGCATTAGAGATTACGCCTGTGAGCCGTGCTTGGCGTCGGATCGCGTTCGTTTTCGCGAAACCATCGGACCGGGAACAATCGATACGCGGCTCCGTGAAATTATGAGTATCATCGCGTCGACGTTTTATCCATATCCCGAGGATTTATTTTTTGAAAAATCCCTCGACAGCGAGCCCATTATATCACATTGCGTAGCCATGGTACACGTTTCACTGTTTCGCCATGTGTGACGCGTGAACTGAGATAAATGCATCGAAATAGCATTGCATTTTTAGCATTGATAGCTCAATGTAGTTTATGCTAAATTTAGAAAATTAAAAAAGGTGAAATTTAACTCAAAGAATAGAAATGACGAAAATCTTTCTCTACAATTAGTTTACATTTTTATGGTTTTCTTTTAATCAAAATTTTTTTTTTAATAGATTTTGAGATATTGTGCGTATAATAAATTTATGTATGCCAGTACATCTAGAAATAAAGATATATTGTGTAAAAGGCTTATGCGTTTGGTTGCTAAAGTTAGAAACCCTCGTTAGAGTTTCCAATGTGCGTAATCAAGGACAGTCAGTAAGTTCGTAGTTAGAGTTGTGGTTAGGAGGACTGCTCCAAGTTTGACGGTGCTGTTCGGAACAATTAGCGTCTTTGACGTTAACGACATTAATAATTAATAATCAATATTTCGAAATTCAGCAACTCCGTGGACCTTCGTAACATTGGTAATCGCATTCACGATTGAGTTAAAATATAATGTGCTCGTTGATCCATATTTATGAATATATTAATTGTACGCTTTTGATAAGAGCACAAATAACAATATTATTGAATATTAACGCATCACCACGCGTGTGAAAGCGTAAGTCATTGTATGACCGTAATATTCCCAATTGTCCGGTCCGACTGCACATAAAATTGTATTCCGAAATATTGTTGCTGAATACAAATAATTGTGAATGGGAAAGTATTCAATTTAAAGAACAAGAAGTTTAGAAGTTGTCGATTTAATAGAAAAATAAATTCTAAGAATGGTCATAGATGATTTCAAAATTATCTTTGTTAAGACAATTTTATTTTCAAAAACGATCTCATCTGTTTGCGTGCTCTTATGATTTATGAAAATAAAATCAATTTCCGTGAAACGCTATATAAATATAATATAATATTTGCGATAAAATTATCACAATTATGAGATTTTGTTATTAATGCCTCTGGCTATTGTAAATTATACGTCAACTCTCATGCTGAAAATATTTCTATGTTATGTCTCTAATATTCGAAAACAAGATTTATGTGTGTATGACTGCACTCGTTATTAATCGGAACGGTCGAAATGTGCTAATGTAACATTTGATGATTGGCACTGTCACTGTCAAGTCGCATTGCAGTACGGTTGATTGAGGCGCAAAACAATTTATTTCCGGTTTGCGTCATCGCTTTTAAACAATCGACATCTTTGATATTCGCGGCTTTATTAATAATCCTGCAAACTCCAACAACTATTCACCACTATTGTAATGCTGCTTTCATCGTGCATTTAATGTTGCTCAAATTTTGGTCACGTTAATTTTAACATATTTTAACGTATTATATTCTTTTCCATAATGCTGTGCCGAATTGCCCTCATCAATTTAAATTAATTACATTGTCATTAATATGACCGCATTTGTTCTATCAAACATTGATAAATTAATATAATAATAATAAATTGATATAATAATCATTTTATGTACTATAAACTTTTATTTTTTAACGTCTAATGATTATGTTTTTAAAATTCATACAAATTTCTGCATATATCAAGATTCTATATACAATATTAAAATGCATTTTACATTTATACAAAATATAAAGATTTTTATTATCTTGTAGAAATAAGGGATGCATTTTATATAGATATATTTTTTCATCTAAAAGGATACATTACAAAATAAAAAAAAAAATAATTTATAAATACTAATGTCTTCAATTTTTAGAAATGGAAATTGTGACACATTTTATATTTGTTTTGATAGTAGTATAATTTTATCATTATTATATTTTTATTATTATGAATTTCTTCAGTGATTATTTCTAATCTTATAAGTTATCTAATTCTTTATCTTAATTAATTCTTTGTTATTGCTATAAAAATGCCACTTTTCATAAACTTTTAATCATCGTCTTAGTAGTGACAGTGACTTCTTAGTAACAGCTTGTCAGTAGTTTTATTACATCTGTCTTCGCGATTGTAAGAAACTCCCGAATAGCGATCGCACTTCTTCTTCCGCTATCTTTCCAACATTTGGGCGTCAGGGTGTCAGCGATTGCGGCAATGTCATGCTTGCGCTCTGCGCTGATAAACGGGACGTTACTTGCGCGTACTGCAGAAAAGTGCTTTCAGACAGCCGAGGAGATTTACGAGTGCGATAGGCGCTTCGAAACGCTGAGTTGATAAAAAGTCCGTCACTGAAAATTCGCAAATTTTCGACCAACTTATGAGAAACGAGCTTTTTCTTGTTAGAGACAATAAAAAGAATTATTAGTATCCGAAATGATATCGTTTTTTATAAAAAATTAATTTAAAAAGTTACTTTAGAAGAATTTACTGTATATACTTAAATGTAAATAATAAGGTTGTGACATGAAAATTAAAGAAATAAATAAATACTACTTGATGATCTAAAATAAACATGTATATAATTTTGATTAATTATTGTTTCACATTTATGACACTGGAACTTTATTCCAGTATATTAATTTGTGATTTTAAAGTATATAGTTGCATATAATGTTAATGTATATATATTATATAGAATGGAATCTGAAACATAGCAAGTTCTCCATATTCACTCGATATTCACAGTAATTAGATATTGATGTGAATAATTACGTTTTATTGAAGTATTATCTAATCAGAGGGCGATTTTATTATAATATAATGTCGATGAAATGTTATCTGACAAACATAATTGTCTGTTTCACAATAATATTTAGCAGATAGTTGCCGCGAATTATTAAGTTACTAAATTATTTTAATTAGCTATAGTTTGGTTAATCGAAAAAACAAAAAGACTGATAAAGTTTGAATTATTTGAAAATTTTGATAAAAGTTATGTTTCTTTCTTTCTCTTTCTTCTTTTCTTCTCTATATTTTATAAGAAGAGATTTTTTTTCAAGTATATGTACACACACATGTATATATTATATATATATATAATATTTTGTTTGATCGAATGAAACGACTTATGACCGCAAAATAATCCACGTAATTTTATTAATATGATTTATCGGATGCTCAATCGATTCGCATTAGGATTATGCAGCTGTGAATATTAATTCGCTTAGACGTTGTCGCGATGGGCGATGAAACATCATTTTTATCATTGTCATCGTATCCTCAAGATCTTATTCAACCTTAGGTATCCCGTCGTACTTCTTCGAGACCAACGTCTTTCCCGGAAACGACGGTTGATCTGATCATTTATTTTACGCGCGAGGACTCATTCCTCCTACATTACGCCAAGCCGCCGGGCAAGATTTATATATTTTCGAGGATAGAACTGTAATATCTGCTTTATGACTCGGCAGATGAGTAAAATGGCTTTCCATCCTCACTGCCGTTCCTCGTTGCCTCCCCTATAGAATCCCGGGGGAGTCCTTTCTGGCAACGATCGCGCTGCTGCGCACGACTAACGCATCGACAACTTTTAATGCTCCCTTTTGATTTGCTATCTCTGTCCTCGCCGTTCCTTCGTCGTCCCTACATACTCCATATAGTTTATCTGTTCGTTCGCCATTCGGCAACGACACGGTGCGGGAGAGAAAAATGGATAGTACATTGGTGTGTCGTTGGCCCGCAAAAGGATTTTCTCTCCCTCTTTCACTCTTTCTCTGTACAGACAACAATGCCTTTATATACCTGTGTCGTGACATACGCGACATGGGGAAATCGATGTTCTTCAAGCGCCCATATGCACCGTCTGCAATCCCATGCGGCGGCGTTTCGCATTTCCGGTTGGCAAGAAAAGGCGTACACAAACGCGATACCCGATTGAAGAGATCGATTGTACAAGTCATATGCCGATCTCCGGAATAAATGAGCCGTACTTGTTTGTTATTTCTGCTCTTGTCAAAGAGTCACTAGAGGTCTTTTCATCACACTGAAGTTAAATTCTCAAACGCTTGCGATTTGGTTCCGTAAATGATAAAAATTTAATAGCATTGACAACACGTTATTATTTATAAGCCTATTGAAATATTTATTTCTTGATTTTACTTCTATGTACTATTTTGCGTCATCGATGATTAAGTTTTAAGAATCTTTTTTTATTTTTACTTTTACACGACATTAGTCGTGTAATATTAACAACATTTTCGATTCTCGTTTGATGAACAACTCTACTTACGTAATCGATAAACTTGAGCCAATACAACTATCGCGAAAAGGGAAGCCATGTCACTCCTTCGGCTTATATTGACATCATTGACAAGTTCGATCGTAGTTCCAATGAAAAAGTCTTGCATTTTTCTTTAGGTTATATTGCATAAAAAATGAATTATGTTAGTGGAACTATTTACAACGCATGGTGAGAATTCTCAAAATATAATAATTGTTTACAGTTTCGAAAATTTAAGAAAAATATAATTTTTATTTATTTTAATATGTAAGGCTGATCTTGTGCGAGATTAAAATTAATACGGAGGCTACATAATTCCGTTTTTTTTCTTGTTTTCAACAAATTATTGATCTTGAGAAGATCATATTTATGATCGTTTATTAAAATTGATTTGTTGCATTATTCTGACGAAATATATGTAAAGAAATATCTTCGTATCTATGATTTTTATAGGATACTCAATATCACGCTGGTGGAATCTCGCGCGACGGTATAACAGTCACTTGTAATCTTTTGATCCACAATTTCGATGCGCGTAAGCGTATGTACATACGTATGAATGTTGCATGTAAATTCCATACTCTTCTGTATAAAAGTTTCAACGCTCTTTTTGTTTCTCGCGAGAGGAGGAGAGGGATGTACTCTCTCTTCATTTTAAAACTTTCATTAAAGCGCGTTGATCCGCGAACGGTTCATCGCATACATCGACATATGCTGCAGTGAATTTCACGTTCATTTGTACGCGATAAATGTTAGCATACCGCCATCGTGTTGTTGCTATCGATTTGTCGAAAGCACCGATTATTGGGAAAGTTATAATAATTGTTCGACACTGTTATCGTTTTTGATTGCCTTTTCGACGCAGCGTCGCGATATTCACAGTGCAAGCGAAATGAATGGAGACGCAAACTACACAATTAATGTAGCTAATGCGAACACTTATACGCTAAACAATTGACATTTTCCCCACGAGTTATGCGAGTTGTCGCATCGATATGCTAGTGAATATCGTGCTTTATAATATCTGTGTTATCGGCGCATATGTCAACGTAATTTACGCGCGCTAACATTTGTCGTAGCACAGATAATCTAGTCGAATTGAATAAACAAGTGAAACAATTTTATTATATGTTTATTACATATTACGTGTATAATTACGCTTGCCAATACAAAGATTTAAAATCAATTTCTTGAAATTTTAAACATAATTTTTACTTCTAATTAATATATATAAAACTCTCGCAGAAGATAATTCAAAGTAGATAATGTAACATTTTGCGAATCGAGTAGATACGCATTCTTTACATCAAAAAAAAAAATAAAAAAATAACAGGACGCGATGCAATATTTTTCATTCTTTACTCTTTTCTGCTTAAATCTTTTGCACGTTTCACACGAGCAGCCGTGCCAATCTGCCCGGCGTCTAGTATAGGAGCATTATCTCTCTATAATAATGGCGAGTGCACGAATCGATGGAGAGACAAAAGCAGATAGTGGGTGGGTTAGCAGAAGGCGTAAAAGCGAGGAAGAAGGAGAGGGAGATAGAAATAGGAGAAAGAGAGACGAAGGAAGCGAGAGATAGAGCCGGACGTGCGAGCTGGGCGTTGCATTATCGTTACATTTACGCTCGGACAAGTCTGTTCAATCGTTATGGATAAGCTACACGGTAGAAACGAACGAGCAGCCGTGTTGCTGCTCTTGCGAGATGGGCGTCACGTCTGTTTTTCTCTTTGCGCGTTAAAGCCTGACGCGCGAGCGAGCTTTTAATCGAAATATGATTGTACACAGTATATTGAAGTTTAATTTCTAATTAGCGCGGTCTAACATTTGATACCATTTTCTGTATCAGTTACCGTTATTATTTACATTCTATTTCTTACTTCTTTTATTATATTATACATACATAATAATAAAATATTTAATTAAAAAATTCTGATAGCAATCGCGTGTTGCTTATCCTTATTTTTCGCGTTCATTATCGAATAAAATATGTAAAAGATCCCGAAATATTCGTCAGCCTTTAAGAGAATCTCTAGAGATATAAATATTTCTTCCATATGTTATGCCCTCGCGATCGAGTACAAATTACATTTTGTTCGCGTCGTCAACTGTGTCGTCTACTGGGAAAACTCCACCGGCACACGCAACAATATCCGGACAAGCGCGATGGAGGGATGAGTGAGCTCACTTTGCCGCGCGCATGTAAAATGTCCCATTGTAAAGTATTTCGGCAGCAATGTTTTGCCGTGAAATCGAATCACCATGGGCCGGCGCCATTCCATCGCCGCCGATTGTGATTTAACGCGTATCCCACGCCGACAGCGCGCTTACAACACCGGGGAACGCTTCATTGTCGATTGTGTATCACGCTGAAATCGAGTCCCGGGATCTACTCCGCTCGCTGAATATCGCTCCGGCGGCGATGGAGGCGGCGACGATGGCGGTAACGGCACTCGAAACGCGACGTGTCTCGATATACGCGTTGCCCGGGTATTTGACTGATACAATTGAAACATCAAACATACAGAACTGATTGATCTCCCTCTCTCTCTCTCTCTCCTTTGGTATACCGTAAGAGAATGCCCGGTGGAAGTGTCAGCCGTTTAGTCGTGCGTGCGGAATCGCGTTTGTGTCATACGAACGAATATCTCCGCGCAATGGAATATGCTTGTTCATCGTCGGCCGATATAGAGATGCGTCTTTGTATATGCATTTCCGCTTTTTCATATCGATTATTTTACGCGATAGTCATTCCGATTATGATATAAAAGCTCTGTGCGAATTTATAGAAAAAAAAAAGAAAAACAGACAGAATGTTCTACGACAAATAATTTTCAAGATTTCTTGTAAAGAAGATATAATGTTACAGTACTTTTTGTATGTCACAGAAATTAAAAACAAGCTTTAATTTATTGTTATAATTGACGAATCAATCATTGAAAGTTCAAAATTTTAATTGTAATAAGTTAATATTATATATATTTGGGATATAAACTCTCTCGTAT
Source organism: Formica exsecta (assembly GCF_003651465.1). NCBI lineage: Eukaryota > Metazoa > Arthropoda > Insecta > Hymenoptera > Formicidae > Formica > Formica exsecta. The sequence goes on along the minus strand of NW_021849298.1, from coordinate 334,192 downwards.
CTTTTTTTATATATTTTAAATAATGTTTTGTCCGAGCTATTTTTAATTGAAAATTAAAACCGGCGTTTAGGTTTTGTGCAAAAGTTATCTATATATGTATGAGAAATTTAATATTATTATAATATATTTATAAATATCTTAACTGGAGAAGAAGATAGAAAGAGTGAGAAAGAAAATTATGATACAAATAATGTGTGTGCGATATTAACGGTTTAATATTTTCAAGAATATGTATTACCATCATATGTTCTTGTTAATACGAGTATATTGCACGTTTTTATTGAAATAATATGCTTTTTCATATATACATATAAAATATGCGTAATATTAGTGTGTAATATTTGATAATAATTTATTTTGTTTTCATTTTATATTATTCTCATCGTAATATCCGAATGAGTATTATCATCCGCGTATCAAGGGTCCTTCTCTCCCTCGTAGAATCGTTTCGAGCGTTCCATTATATTCTCATTCGATGAATCGACTACACGCGCGTCATGTGTCTCCCACGGTGTATACATAGGGGTTATTGTACGATGGACAAAAATACGCGGAGTCGCGAAAGCCGATTTACGTTCTGTATTTAGCACAAAAGCACACCATGTACATCGCATGCACTTGAGGAATACGCTTCTACAATTTATGAAATTATGATAATTTCTATTTTTATCTAAAAAATAAGAACACATATAATGTATAGGAAATAGAATCAATACTAAACTATACATATTATATACGATATCTAAGTAAAAAATTTACGAAGATAATAAAAATGAAATAAAAAAGTTAAATATACAGTATATTCTGAAATTAATTATATCTTCTTTAAGAGAGTACTTGAATCAATTTACAGTCAATCTCTTTTATGGCAACGCAAATATAAACGTAGATGGGTTGCTTTCACATCTTTTTAATCTTCAATATATAAGACACTCTGATATTTCTAAAATTTAAAATCAATTTTAGCTAAAATAAAATCTTAAAAAAATAATTGAAAATAAACTATTTATTCTTCTTTAACAAATTTGAATGTAAAATATTGCTATTTGGAATGTTAACTTCTAAAAATAGGATATCGATATTTCGTAAGCCTAATTACACGTAGAAATTTAAATTCGTAGATCCAAGACAATCATGGAGAAGTTTTACGAAGCGGATCGGGCGGGTGGGTCTTCTATGAGAAAGACTTTTTCTTTTTATCCGCGAGTGCGCTTAATGGGCCGTTTCCGGTAACGCGATTGACTTTAATTATGGGGCCCCAAAAAGGAGCGACGCGCCTTGAACGCTGCGGGCTATTAACTTTAATGGCGACGCAAGGGAGAATACAATGAGACATTAAAAATAATTGGCCGCTAGTCTCTCGACTGTCTTCGCTCGCTACATTCCGCGCGTCCGCGATTGCATCGTTGCACGGCAACGCTATTGCGCGCAGCGTGCAAGTGCTACTGCATGCAGGTCGATGTAAATGGGAGGGAAGCTGCAAAAAAAAGTTAATTGCGTGTCAACATAAATAACGCTCGTTTCGGATATGCAGCTCCGTTGTAAATTTCATCATGCCGCGAACACCGCGCCCGCGAAAAGAAAAATGGTACTGGGTTTTTTTTCCCGTGATCCTCTCGTTGGATTAGGTGTATCGCGAATACCGATACTTGGATTTCACCGACGGTCCCTCGAAGAAACGCTTCCCCGCGGTTAGATTATTTTCTTAGTAGTTGCACGATCGAGGTCCGCTGCCAAGGACGGCGGTTCGCGAAATTGGTTGTACGAGAAATCAGTTCTGTGGGTCGTGCCTCTCTTTCAATTTCTTTTTTTTCCATTACTAGCCGCGAATCGATTCTGTCTAAATGAAATAGAAACTTTCGCTATGCCAACGTAAATATTATCCTTGAAGTGTATGCAGTTTACATAAAAAAACATAGAGCACTGCTATGAAATTGTATATAGAAACAATTGATCATACTATACGCTATACGGAACTGTGCAGCGCTTTCATGTTTAAAGAAAACTGTTAATTTTTGAACAATTATTAGATTGCTCGTGTCAAGAATTATTTATTCTTCTGTGTCGTATCGGCGATTGCTTTCTCTCACGACTATCGATTTTCGTTCGTCATTATTCAGTGGTATCTTTTCGCCGCATAGTTTGCTTATATTTTTTACAAAATTATTTTTCACATTTTGCCCATACATGGATTGCTTTCTCTTGATTTATTTTAATAATATATTTATTCAAAGCGTAAAAATGTAATTAATATTATAGTTGAATATTTGTTCATTATCTTTTCCGTTTTTTAAATTCGTATAAACTGTGTGAATATGTATGAAATAGCGTTATTCTTCCACAAAATCATTTATAAAATATGAGATTCTTATAATTTTTATATATATTAAAAAGATATAAAAATTTTATATAAAAATTATTCAAATTTTAGAAAGTCTGGATAGTTAATTTATACGAGATAGCGAATTTATTGTAGAATCAGATACATAGATTGGATGCAATTATTTCTTCTCGCTTGTTAATTTTCAAAGGAAATGACGAACAAAAGAAATTGTTATGGTAATGAGACACACATTTTAATGATGTTTTAAATAAAATTCTAAAAATTTCTATTGCATACTCGGCATACTGTAACTTGTAACTTAATGACTTATGAAGTGAAAATTAAAAAGAATAAGAGATACATATTTTATATTTATTCTAATAAAAAAATAAAATATTGT
>NW_021849298.1:293009-330885 GCF_003651465.1 Formica exsecta | reverse complement strand
TATATATATATGCAGATGTACGTTAATGTTCATACAATACGCCTCATTTTTCCGCTTGTTTTTCTTGCCTGCGAATAATCACTGGGAAAACAAACTATGTCAAAACTGACGGGAAAATCTCACAAATTTCCCATGGTCGGATATACACGTAAAACATGCGACACAATGACGTTTGGACGATCGTTTAAACAACATCCTACGGGCCCGCCACGTGCTTGACGATAAATAACATTTGTACCGGACATCGGTTTTCGCCGGTTTGCCGTTGACATCGTTTATTTCTGATTAATTGAAAAACTCGCGTCACCGTCACGTGTTGCTTGACGGCGTTGTGCCGCGCAATTTACCCTGACACACTTTCCGTTTTTTCTTCGTCGCCTTGCCTTCATTCCGGTAGATGTGCCACTACATCGTATAAGTTCCATTCTCTCTCTCTTTCTCTCTCTCGCGAAAATCGTGTACTTTTCGTCACGCTCGTTTAATGCTGTATCGCTGTTGTTTAGTTTTCATCGCCAAGTCATGACAGAAGGTATGCGCATGCCATGCCTCAGATAAATACGGAACGACTTGGCAATGAATTATTCGCCGACGATAAAAACTACCTCGAGAGTATTTTTGACCCTTAATGTCAAATAGTACTTTCCCAACATATTTCGAATCAAAGATACATGCGCGATATTTGACGATGTTTTTTGCCAATTGCACGCAATTGATACTTTATTACCTATTTAATATCAACGTTCGTTTCGAAAATGCTTTATTTAATTAATATGAACGCGTTCTGAGTACACTAATTTAATTTTTATCTTATTTGAACGTTATATAGAAGTGAATGTAGTACTCGAAGTGTAAAATACTGATTATACTTTCGAACTTGAAGTTTTGAAATAGATGGAAAGTATAAAATTATAGTTAAATAGAGAATGTCATGTACACATTTCAATGATATAAATATGCTTTATAGAAAACATTTATGCAGACTATGTATTTTCTTTTGGATGAGCAATAAAATATCGCTTATTTATTTTAAAATTTTATCTTGTCTCATTTCTTGTTTTCTATTTAAAACGTTTATTAAATTCATATATTGTCATGATCTTGTAATTATAGAATAAAATAAAAATCTTAAATCTATGATTTCAACATTTGATATGTAATGTAGATTGTAATGTAGTATACATTTACGATTAAAGAGTACATCAAAGGATTAACTTATCAAGTATAATAGATAATATATACATTAAAATAAAACAGGTAACTTCTTGAGAATAATTCGATGGTTATTGCTATAATGTAGTTCGATCTTCGCTTGGTATTAAATTACGAATGAGATTAGAATAATATTCCGCGTACTCGATCTTCTTCGCAGTTGCAGAAAGTTATGGGAGTTTCATATTTTCATTGAAACTGCCATAATGGCAATGAAATTAGTTTATTTTGCAATTATACTCGCACTGGTAGAAAATTAGGAGATATAAATTATATATGAAAATGTCTGTTAATATATATAACCTGATTTAAAAAAAAAATCAGAATTATAAAGAATATTCTTATCATTGTATTTGTTAATATCACGATTATATTAAACGTTTATTTTTTGCAACAAACAAATAATGATGACAAAATATGAAACAAGTAAGTTTAAGTGATAAATTGTATTTCAGATTTTAAATCAAATGTTTAGACTAAATATTTTTAAGTACAATATTATTAAAAATAATTTTATTATTGAAATGTAAGCACGCAGAATAATTTGCTCTATGTTTCACTTTGTAGAAATCGCGTGAATTTCGACTTTTTTATTGAGGGACAATTGCGTTAAAATTTCATTTTCGCGAATGGATAGTTACATTCCGGCACAGGGTTTATTGCATTGTGAAAATAAATTATTCACCGAGAGTGCTGCGGCGGCACTCATAGAACTTTCCCTTCGAGTCACGGTCCTTGCGACTCGGTCTCTAGAATCCAGGAGGTATTTGACTCGTTATATGACCTCACAAACTTCGTTACGACCGGATACTTGCCGCGGATTTTAAGTAACGCGTGCCCGTGCAGCATTGCATCGCACCTGCAATCCAATATTTTATCTAAAATAGTTGTGAATATATTTTAACATTCAAAAGTCGTTGGGCTTTTAAACAACGTGTGATATAAAAATGTTAATTTATTTACGTTATTATTTTTATATTAGCTATTTATTTAACATTTGTATAAATTTGGATATATTTATCATTATATGCAGGTGTGTGCGTGCACACGTGCGTGTATTTGTTGCGTATTATCTCTACTACATGATTTATACTCTAATTTTTAAGACATTAATTAAAATTTAAGAAAAAAAACGAAGATTTGTAATTACTGAAATAAAACTAAAGTTATAATTGAAGCAATAAGTTCATCTGATTACAGTTGAAATGCAGTTCCTAGAAATGTACAACCTGAAACCTTCAATTTAAAGCCGTCCTTAGAGGAGCTATGTCTAATTCTTGTGTAGTAAAGTGTAAAAGGTAGGCTATAAAGGGTTAGGTTAAATCTCGTATCATAAAACTGCTTTAAAAGTATTTATCTCGACTGTGATTGGGCATACCGTTTATTCTTTCTATTGAGATGAAAATACGCGCTTGATTTGTGCGTAGACGACCGTGGATAATAAAGCCTGCAAGAAATAAGTACATCGAAAGAGATATAGAATTTTTATGGAACTATTCACTAATGCGTTAGTGAATAGAATGAGGAAATTGTATTCAAAAAGTATTATATATAATATTTGAGCTTTTAAACGAGGCAGTAATATAATTCGTATTTTTCTCATCTTAGAAAAAAGATCTTGTAAACAAGTTAAAATAAAATTCAGCTATATTTTATTACATTATTTTGTGTCTAATTTTATAAAGGAAAAACATTTTATATTGTAACAAATCTTGACATGAAGTATATTAAGAATAGTAAGAATATATTAATTTTATTTTTACTCATTTTTTATTCGTGATTTATACCCTATGTTTATCCCGTTTAATTTTTAACTATTATTTTTTAAAAGATCGTAAAAGAGAGAAAGAGAGAAGGATTAGCGGTCTCGCGGCTAATTAGAAGAGATCGTTTATACAAGATTTTACGTGATAACAAATCGTACTCGGAAATAATTGCATTGTCATCAACGAGAAGTTTATGGAAATTCGCGGCTAGACACTTGGTCGTATTAACGGTAACCCGGTATAACGAGGCGCACACTGATGTCGGGCGACAAATTATCGCAGCCTGTTGTCTACGTCACCCGCGCTACCCGCGTTACGAAGGCGAGTAATTTGCATTTAGAAGAAGCTCGTTTCGGTCTGGCAGTATTAATCTGATTTTTCTCTCGTAACCACCTCAGTTTTTAACTGACGCCTGTCATGACAAGCGCATTGCAGAATCTCCCATTCTATTTCTTTTTGTCCTCAAAATACTCATATGTAATTATCATATGTCAGTGACTTCGAAGAGCATGCATCTATTAAAAGATTTAATGTAGAAACAGGTGGTATGTAAAAAAATTAGATTTTTTAAAAATAAATAAAGAATATATTGAAATACTAATTTAATTTATGTGAATTTATCTTTATTGCATATATTGTTACTATTATGATATAATTGAAAATGTTGTTTTTAAATTTGTAAAGAAATTTTAAATCGCAAAAAAAATTTGCGAAATATATAATTGATAATATCGAATACTATTTATAATAAAGATATCTTAACATTTCTTTAAATTGAGTTTTAGAGTTTTCATAAATTAAAAATTTCTCGATATTATTTTAAACACCGATACAAATTATGATGAAAAAATAAAGCATGTACATAATGTCTCCGACCAAAACGAGACTTAAACCATTTTTCATGCGACTGTTATTATATGAACGCTCCTAATGCCATTTTTCCAAACTAATGCAGTTTTAATGTGTGTTCCCGAAACAATATTTAAGCGAGAGTAATGAAACTTTTCTGATCAATACCTGTTTCATTTTTCACCGTAGTCTTTCTGTGGTTTTCTTGTGCTAACTCTCTTTGCAGTATCATGAACAGCAAGACTTTCGTCATAGAACCGTTTTTTGTGCTCATGAATCTCGTGTTATCAGCACTTTCCACATTTGCGTTTGTGTCGTTTGAAACTTATCACAACGTCATAGCGACAACAAAAAAATTTAAAACATTACATTTAATATCCAAATTGATTAAAGACTATTTTTCCTTATCGAATTTATAGATTTTCAATGCATTTTTTGTAGTATTTAATGCATTATTTTTTATCAGAGTTTTATTATTAATTATGTTTACGATAACACTGTTCTGTTCTTAATACCGAGTAAATATTAAATTAATATTTTAACTATATATAAATTTCGATATTTTAATGACAATAAAAACAATATATATACATATATATGAAATGAAAAAGCTAATATATATATTTTTTTAAGTAAAAATAAAAGTTTTTATAAATTATAGTGTTTCGCGCATATATATTTATTATATTTCTAATTAATTTTTTTATAAGATTTTTTTATTATTGTCATTAACAATACCCATATCGCGATGTGTCAGTATTCTGGATGAAGGTATAGACATCTATTAAATTTAAGCACGCACAGCCATTACTCGCCACGCGCGCGTCATTAAAGATTTTTACTTAACGCATTTTATCGCGTTTGTCAGTGAAAAATAGAATCGCACGGTCGCTCGCGTGTGCGGCGGTGATGAAATTTACGCGAGTCTACATTGCCGCTGGTTTGTTCGTTCGTTCGGCTCGCAACTCGAGTTTTCAGCGTATAATTTGTCGCACAGAATATATGTATATGCTGTAGCACTATTGCAACACACGTCACAAATGGCGTGATATTTATTTGTCGCTTTCGCGGCATTCACTTCTTTACACATTATATTACAGTATGTAAAATGAGTTACTGTCTCAAAGTTAAGCAAGCAATTAATTGTATAAATAATAAATTAGTGAAATTATAAATTGCTCACCTCGTGTTTTTCCGTTGTTCGAGGTCGTTTCTAACTGTATTTTTCATCTCTTGTTCAATGTTTGCTGTTCCTTTATGGCACTTACACAACGTTCACTCGCGAAAACATGGTTGATTACACGCGCAATCAGAATACGGTGATCGTGTAGCACTCTCGACATTAATCACACGACGCGTCCCTTTTTTTATATTGCGACGACAGAATGCGAAAATTACGGCACACTCTACACATGCTATGAAATAACATCCGATGCTACGCAACATTATGCGAGTTAATTATTAGTTGAAACGTTATAATCGCGCGGATTGATAACCATTATTTGTTAATAATCGTAGGGAATGATCGCTCGTTTGGTATCTCTTAGTATTTGTCGCGATCGTACTTCGAAAGTAATACGACATACAATGCCTCGCGTCCTTGCCCCCATCAACTCGACTCTTGCCGCGAGAATGACAACAAAGTGTAGTGTAAACAATAGCGCGCTAGACGCTGTCGAATTTTGTGTTATGATTTATATCTGGATGCCATTTACTTACTCTTTTAAAATTTTGCGTTTTAAGCATATTTAATATTTAGTACTTATTGTTAATACTAAATTTAATACATATTCATATCTTCATCCAGAATACTGATACATTACGGTATTGATAAGATATTGTTAATGATAATAATAATTTATATAAATGACAACAAATATATATGTGTGTGTGTATATATTAATATTATTTTTTTTAAATTAAAAGTATGGAAATAAAATATATTTGAAATTAGATGTGAAAATTTAGATTCTGTTTTTCATTTATCAAGTACTGTTTTATCCGAGTTTGATTCGCAAAATTTTCACAATTACATATAACTGAAAAAGTTATAAATACTCATATTTTTGTTAAAAAAATATTTACTTTAAAATGTAATAATTAGTAAATGAAAAATAATATATACACACATTTTGTACATTAAAAATGTGTGATTTTGATGTCGCATACGGAAATGAATTTTTCATTTTATTGTCATCCCTGCGGCAGTTTCGATGTCTCATTTGCCGGGAAAAAACCAACCAAACAACAAATATATACTCGCAGAAATGCAATATGATGGGGGCAATATTGTCTCACGGAAATGAAGAATTTCTTCATCGACCAACTGATTTGCCATAATTGCGGATTTTCTTGTCTCTTTCTCTCCATCTTCCTGCTTATCATTATCTATTTCTTTTTTTATTCTATCTTTCTCTTTTTCTCGTTACTAATTCTTTTCTTTTTTTTTGCCTTGAAAGCTGGATCGCAGTACGATTAATAAAACGACCAAGGCCTTGATAACACACCCGTTGGAAAATACCAACAGATTCTGTAATCGCGCATTTTCTCGTTCGCGGAATTTTTTATTTTTATATGTTCTCTGAATACTCAGCCTGCAGCGGCAATGATTAAAATCGCGTACTCTGCGAAGCGTAATTGGGTGACTCTGAATATAATTATAATCTTTTGATTTCTTCATACAGTCGCTCTGTGCAAAGCGCACGATAAAATTAGTTATAAATGCAGAGAAGTAGTTGTATATGGAGTGTCTGCAATTTAATTCAGTGACGTATGCGGTATGCTATAAATTCTAAGTGATACACTTTAAATACGTAATTTTAGTTATCGGTTTATTGGCCATTTCGATTTCAATTGCAAATATAATTATAATATATATATCATTAATGTTAACTATTTAATGTTAACATGAAAAAAGATTGGCGTGTATATACTATAGTACATAAATATTTATAATAGATAAATTTGATATTTCATGAGATATACGAAAATATTACAAAATAATTTTATTTGTAGTTGAATTTTTTTCGTAAAAATGAAGTACAATAGTTTTTCATTCTAAAATCAGTTCTAAATTCACTCGCGCGCTTTATAATATCCTTTAAATATACTTAAAAAATTTTCTACTATACAAATTAATATACATTAATGGTAGTATACATCGAAACGAGTTAACAACGAGGCGTGATATCGAATAGCGCGACTAAGAAAGTGAACCGACAAAAAGTCTTCCGATATTAAGTGACGCGCGATGCAAATGCAGTCAAAGATCGGCGAGTGCTTTAAAAGCCTCCTTTAAGAACGCGACATTGACGACAAGTATATAGATAAAAAGATTGTTTTACGCGATGTCGACGAACCCGAGCTTCGATCCGTTCTGAGCCTGTCTGATATCGACATCAGACAGTCTGCATCACCGGCAATTTTTATCGCGTATTTTAACACGTTTCTCAAGATAACTCGCTCTCTTCCGTACCTTGCCGCCTTTAGCACGGTGGAATACAGAATAGGTCGAAGGTTGCAGCTTCGTTGCGATTTCCGTCGGTGTTTCTCGTCTGGTCAACGTCCCGTTGTGTTTATTGTTGTTACTGCTTCGCCGAGAAATTGAGACGAATCGCGTCGGAGATATCTAAAGCGGGTGGTATTAAATTACTTTCGCTAGTTAGTTCCCGGAAGAATTATGAGGCACGACGATAAGAACGAGTGGAGCTGCAGAACATAATAATAAACGTGCAAGATTCCTATGTCTTTTGAGCGGTGGTAGTTAATTGAGCTTCTTTTCTTCTTCGCTAAAATTAATCTTTCGATTTTTCGTAGCGCGCTTTCATGCAGTGACGAAATGGGAAAGTGTAAGAAATCCTCAATTTAAAATTGCTCGCGGTTTTCACAGGCTATTATTAAACGCCGCAGTTCATTACAATGAATTGAATGATGGGTTTTAAATGAAATCAGTCTTTGAGATACATAGTTTTTTTATGATTTTTATATGAAAAAAAAAATAAGACGCTTGAGAGAGAATAAGAGAAAGAGAAAGGAAGAGGAAGAGAGGGAGTGTGTGTATTTGTTAATTGTGTTTTAAGTTGAACATTTTAATAATTTATATGTTTTGAAAATATTTATTATTTATTTGTTATAAATTACTAGTAAAATTATAAGCTAAATAGTTATTAATTTAGTAAATTAAAGTTTATATTATAATGCGAGTTGTTTTTATCACAAAATATCTTTATATAACCTTTTCTAAACGAATTTTTTCAAGTTTGCTTCTCAATTTTTTTTTTTTTGGAATACACGATTTTTTATAGAAAATCGATCAATTGATATTAAATTAGAAGATGCGGTGAAAAAATCTCATCGAATTCACGGAAACGATTCGGTTCTATAATTTCGTCCTCCTTTTGCCGGATTTTTTGGAATACGTGAGCATTGTTTGCGAAGTTTGAACGGCGAAGCCAGTTTTTCAATTTGCCGTACGGATGCTGTGCGCGATAATACGTCGAATTTTTTTGGATGCCGACGGCGTCGCAAAGCTTTTCCGTTCGAACGATTTCGGGGACGTGAAATGCGAATGAAAAGAACTTTAGACCCTTCCCTTTTTCCTCGTTAATAGACTATGTGATGGTTAAAACTTCCAAAGAATTTTATCACAAGGATGGTTATTGAACTGGAGATTTTTGAGTTGTATGTGCGAGAATTTGAAAGATGTAGTCAGAAATTTAATTAATTTATTTTCCGGCTGTCACAATAGACTTCTCTCCGCGTTAAATCGCAAGATATTTTTTAAAACATTCCTTTTTTCTTTCTCCGAAACTATGTATTATGGATTAAATATACTTGTACTGGCACTTGAAATTCTCAAATATTATTTTGATACTTAATGTGTGTATTTAATTAATAAAAACTATTTAATAAAATAAAAGAGCCTTAGAGGCATTTCCTGAATAAGAAAAGACAATTTATGTATTCTACTAAACTTCTTTCCTCGTCTATTTTCGTCATAAAACTATTGACGCGACGGAACGCTCCTAGTTCCCACGATGGGCTCGAGAATTCCGGCAAGCCGGCTAATGGACTGTTAAACAGCTGAAATTTCGGAAAAACTTCTCGTTGTTGAAGGCCGCCTCTTACAACCGACGACGGGCTGCTCGTGAACAAAGAAAAGGGGAAGAAGGGTTGCGTTCTCTGTGCCCCGCGCGCCGGGGGTTCGGGTAGGAATCCACTGGGAAGTTTAGCAAGGTTGATTAGTTCATCAATCAACGACGAAGTGTTTACCGCCTCGGCGGTATCCGATCAATTATCGACTGATCTATAGCGCCGGTCGACGCGACGCTTTGCTCGCCTCGCGTCCCGAACGCTTTCGCAATTTTGAAGTGTCGCGAGGTCATTGATTGATCGTCGAAGCCAACTTCCTTCTTTCGTGCGTTATCCTTTTCTCCTTTCTTGTTCCATATTGTCGTCTCTCTCATTTATGTCTAGAGTTAATCGACCAAATGCATTGTCTTAAGAAATTGCTTCAAATAAGATTGTTTCTTATTTATTCAATTGTTCCTTGTTTATTTTATTCAACATAACTGCATTATGGTATAACTTGATAGAACTATTGCAGAAAGGTAGTTTTTCGATATTTTCACGATGATCATAGGCGTATCTCGTGAAAATATATTTTTGTGTGAGGGCGCTTTCGGATGATAATGTAACTTATCATTCTCACACATACATTTTGGATGCTTTTTAATTTATTATACGGAAAAATCACTGGGATGAATAATTCTTTTTGCAATATTTCATCGTAAAATTTTGGTATAGTATTGATGTATACTGTTATATAAATTTCGAAAGGCAACATTAGACAAGAGATAAAAATTTTTACTACTATAGTCTAGATACATTATAATTCGTGTGCTTCTAATTTTGACACATAATAATTTACTGCTAATAGAAAAAAAAAGAGACGATAATGACGACGATCGTGTATTATATTGTTCATCAACCTTGACGTAAAGGTAGCAGATAATACATAATGAATGTGATATTAAATTTGAAAGTGATTATTCGCGGTTCAATTAAGTCGCGCTTTATTCTACCTGGTAATGAATATTATCTCGGTTGAACGGTAATTTTCGTCGACGACGACGCGAATGATCGAAAAGGAAAAGCTTGCGCCGTGACTTTTCAGACGTTGGGTATATAGCGATATACGAATTTATGAAACATGTGTCATCTCGGCATGGAGGTTTTACGGGTCTTCGATATCGGAGAGAGGGCTGCGCGAGACGTAATTTACGATTACACGGCGTATCGATACTCAAGTAGTAGTAGCGGACGTATACATGGACGAAGTAAATAGTTGAGAAATTTCAGCGGCGGGGATTAAGGCCCGCAGAAATTGAGCGGCGATGTGGTGATGTCTGGGCGACTTAGTTATCTGTGGGCGCGGTTCAGTCGTTCGGCGCAAGTCTTCTCACGTTTCCATTATTCTAAGGCCGCTGGCGAGAAAGTTTCCATCTCTCTTCTTCGCGCGAAGAAGAAAAAGTTTCGCAATCAAAATAAGAAGACACGGGGGAGTGTAACAAGGCGGAATCTATCGAGCTGAGGTTTTTACGGGAGAAAGAACAGATGTACGGCGTGCACGGTCACAAGTTACGAAAGTCGCGTGTACGTCACCGCTCACGTTACGTTTCCAACATAGTCACGTTTTAAAATTATATGTTTTTCGTAAGATATACACCGAGAGAAAAAGAACTTGATCAATAATAATTTTGAGAAATTTCAGCGGCGGGGATTAAGGCCCGCAGAAATTGAGCGGCGATGTGGTGATGTCTGGGCGACTTAGTTATCTGTGGGCGCGGTTCAGTCGTTCGGCGCAAGTCTTCTCACGTTTCCATTATTCTAAGGCCGCTGGCGAGAAAGTTTCCATCTCTCTTCTTCGCGCGAAGAAGAAAAAGTTTCGCAATCAAAATAAGAAGACACGGGGGAGTGTAACAAGGCGGAATCTATCGAGCTGAGGTTTTTACGGGAGAAAGAACAGATGTACGGCGTGCACGGTCACAAGTTACAAAAGTCGCGTGTACGTCACCGTTCACGTTACGTTTCCAACATAGTCACGTTTTAAAATTATATGTTAAGCCTTTTAAACATATTATTTTATATAGCATATTAAGACTTTAGAATCAATAATTATTTCGTAAGATATACACCGAGAGAAAAAGAACTTGATCAATAATAATTTTCATTTATTGAATTGTCTATTATTATTAAGATTTCCTCTCAAATAAAACACTTTTTATTTTTACTCAGAAATTACGAGTACTTCGATAATTTTGTCAAGAAAAAAACATTGTTTTCTGATTATTACAAGAATCTTTAGCGAATGAATGGTGATAGAATGGTGACAGTTTCGAGATATTCTATATGTGTTCAGAGGATAAAAAATTACTTTCTTGAGAAATCAGATCATATATAATATAGATCGTATATTAATATAGGTACCTGAACGTGCGACGCGTGTATATAGGATTGTGTAATTAATTCGTTTGTTTTTAAAATTGTTTAATCGAGGCAGCGGATATGCGCATACATAGGCGCGTCGTTATCGAGAGCACCCATTTCCGTGGTTTGTTTAATCTACATTCGAGGGAGGGGTGGGTGGCGAAACAAGGGGATGGCTTCGAAAGTGCTTTCCCCCGGCTCTGATGCTATTTTAACTCCAGAATCCGGTATTTTCTCTATCCTAGATATGTACACTACGTATCTACCTACCTACGTTCGATCGCCACGTTCGGTTACCAGGGAAAGGAGGAATTGCGATTTGTATCTCCCGGAATCAGCGGCTTGCCGTGATTGGTCGGTCACGGAACCGCCGTGACTGTCGAATAAATTTTCCCGTGCGCATAAGGGGGATAACGATCCCCATAGTGAATGATTCTGTGGATCGAGCGAATCTTCTCGTTGAATTGTGGCCCCGATGACACCCCCAATGCGGTTTCCTCCTCGCGCATAATTCGTGATTGTGATCTCATTTCATTGCACTTTTCGTCGTCGTTCGATGTCAGCAAATTCTCATCCGAAAAAATATATATATTTAGTTCTCCTTCTGCATATCGACACGTCCTTTCTTCGTTATCTTATTTATTAAAGAAGAAATCTGAATTTTTACGTATGACTGTTTCAGGAATTTCAGTAATTTCTCATTGAACTTTAATTGAGTTTAATTGAGTCTTTAATTCTGAAATTTATATTGATATTGATGATGAATAAAATTAAAGACCCAGGAAGAACTAATTTTTATTTCTTATTGTGTGTATTTCTATTGTATGTGTGTTGTTCATATCTAAAAACGTATGACATTTTATTCTGTTTATAATGTTTAATATATAAGACTCTTTTTATACATATCTATCTTTCTCAGTTTAAAAATTACAATGAGATATATTTATAATTATTTAACGAAGCTATTATTTTTTAAACGTGAAGTAGAAAAAAATATTCATTAACAGTAAAATCCGGTTTAAAATATTAAAGTTAAAACGGAAAAAGTAAATAGAGTAAACGAAATGATAAGCATCATTTTCACTCATTGAAATGAATATATAAAAGTAGGACAAGAATTAAGAGAAATTTATTCGAATATATTTTAAAAACGTATTTTTGAAAATTAAAATGTCAGGTTATCTTTTTATAAATAAACTATCTTATATAGATCTCTATATATGAATGAAGTTTTATATTAACAGTTTCTGTTATCTAGCATTTATGTCATGAAAATAATTATCAAGTTCAGTGTTACTTTGATATACTTATTACTGTGTTTACCGATACCTGTAAGCATCGTAGAACACGCTATTATTGTGCTCATCAAATATTAGATAACGGACGAAGCGAAGAGCTCACTATTGTGAAAAAAAAAATGGTTCATAACGATCAACGGGGGATACGTGGAGCGTCGTACGCATGTGAGGGTGAGAAAGATAAGAGCGATCACTAAATCACCGCTCTAACTCCCGTCTATAATTGCCTCGCTTGTCCTCGTTATCGCTTCGACGCTCCACGGATTAAGATTTTTGTCCCAGGGAGATCACTAAAAGAAAGAGGCAAAAGAAAATGTGGCTTAAGCGTAGCATTTCTCGTTAAAATACTTTTATTGCGGCCTTTGTATGTTCCCACTTAGTTTTCTCACACATAGAGACGTTTCGTTTTTTGCAGGCTACTAATTCTCTTTTTATCTAGAGTATCATTTATTATTTAGAAAAAAATTGGTTTTTTGTATATGCGTTTTTTCTGTCTTTGGGAAGATTCGATTATAAAATATATATAAACTATCATCGACTATATATAATATATATAAAAAAAATATCATAATTTTCTTGTATTTAATGCAGCATAAAGTAATGAATAGCGCTGAAAGAAAAATTACATTTTATTAGAATATGTTCATTTACTGCAACATCAGTTTCGTGTGATTTTATATTTACATGTTTGCATATTGAAAATGAAAAATATGATCGTCATTCGACAAACGAAAGCGATAAAATCGATATTTTCACTCGCAGGCATCGATGAGTTTCTATGAGTTTTTCGAGGTTGATGCAAATGGCGCAGCTTGTCTTTCCAACATCACACGACCGCCTTTCATAATCCTCATCTCGAATACCGCATTTTTCGAACCGTACTATGGCGCATCGCGCGCGACGGCTGCAAACATTTTTTTACGAAAATAACTGCGCCGCTGGCTGACGGAATCACTAAATTTTAGATGATGGCTGACCCGGCCGGGTTTGCTTGTTGACTGCTGCGTGCGCGCAAGCGATGGATTTGCATAAACAAAATGGCTAACCCACTTTTCGAGTATATCGTTGAAAATCCCATAGGTACGATCCGCGATACATTCTCGTATTGGATGTTTTCCGCCGAGGAATAATCAGTCGATCGTGACACGCGCTTATCTCGAACATCGCGCTATCGGTAAACCATCTCTGAATCTCTCTTGCCCGAGATACTTTAAGGAAAGGCACGTTCTCGCAATTTTTCCGTGAGTCAAGTACAGTGGAAATTTATTGATGCAGGCATACTAGCGTAGTTATCGAAGAAGCAAGAAACCTCGATACTTTGAGATGCTGAGAATTATGCGTGAGAGATGCAAATGGATGCTCTATCTTGGCAATAGTCGCATACAAATTTTGTAAAAAAGACAGAATGTTTTTTTTTTTTAATTTTTTACGAAACTTTATCTGTCGTATTATTTTTACTATGAAATTATTTTTAATATGAAATTTTTAACTCTGATAAAATAAATCGAGCAAAAATAATTTTGTTTTGTAATGGATATATTTCGGAATGAGATGTTTATATGCTTGCAACTTGTAAATTTCTAGTATAATATGTGAAAATATTATATTTTAACGAGATTTATTATTAATTATTTTAATATGTTCTAGATATAACATGGCATATTTTATAACATAACAGTTAAAGAGAAAAATTTTAATAGAATTATTTGGATCGCTAGATGTGGACCGAATTAAACTTGTAAATCTGTGCAAACATCAATTGTTACACATGCAAATGAATAATTATTAAATGCAGGTCATCGTGCCGCAACAGTATTTCAATAAATCTCGCCGGAGAAATAATTTAATGCATAATATGTTCTTTTGTCGTGGCGTGCGCAATATAAATCACGGCTATTGTTCGAATTACTCGCGCAATTAATTCTCAGCTATATAACGCATACGTAATTTCGATTTGTTTCAGGCCGACATGAATTTTCTCATATTTGGCCGCGGATTGTAACGTGCTCAAGCGCGAGAGAAATCTACTCTCTCTGATACGCATACCTCGATACTCATAATAACTATATAATACGATCGTTCGGTTAATTCCGCAGGGATAGTCATTTGAAATTGAGCCTACACTCATCACCGTGCAAAATATTTTAATCTACCTCGTCGATAATAATTATCCGCGATCCAGACATTTTACGATAAAAATGGGAATTTTCCTCGATTTATAAACCATGCTTCTAACACAGCGATATTATGATAAGTTATTAATATGTATGGTACTTCATAACATTTTCATAAACACTTATTGTACATTCCTAATGCGAGATTCCCATATACCCATATCAAGTTTAATAACGTTTTGATATTTTGTAATCATAATGTGTTTTTAAGCACTTTTGCATTGTGATTTAGCGTTGTTAATAATATTTGAAACAGCAAAGGAGTAATGATGATATTATCACGTTCACTGAGAGATATATTGCTGTAAAGATAGATATGCTATAATCGCGAATCTTTTTATATCTTTGATTTATATATAGTTTATTACGCAGATATTTTATAATATTATAGGAAAAAATAGAGATATACATATACATATAAAAGAAAAAAAATTGAATAATTTTCTGAAAAAAGAATGTGCGTGTGTTGGGTCACTTTCCAGAGTCTCAAATGTTTTCTCTTTCTTATTCTCATATTTATACAATGAGAGAAATCCAAAAAGATAGATTCAAGATCAATTAATTAGATTAAATAGATTAGAAATTGTCAGATGTAAGCTTGCTGCCGTTGTACCTTCAAACACACGCTGCCGGGATTACGGGATTACATATCGCGTCGGTTTCGCTCTCTGTCCATCGATGTTTCTACACTGCCGATCCCCAATTACATGCTCACCCGACGAGTAGCAGACGTGTATTCTCGCGAACAGGAACAAAAGATATAAGCGCGCGCGCACACACGCGGAAATATTTCGCGGCGGAAGGCGCGCTCGCTTAGACGCGCGTCCCGCGCGAAACAAATGGCCGGCGATATCTCGGGGCTCTATCACGCGTCTTCCCTCTTATTTTCAAAATACTTTATTTCGCGCAGCAGATTGTACCTATAGAAATAAATCCGCCCGGTTGAGCAGATAGTTGCTGCGATAACTCACGTTCCCCTTCCCGTCCCCTCTCCCTCTCACTTCATCTCCTTTCCTCCTCTCCTGTTCCACCACCGTCGTCACGGCCTCGTTGTACCTTATTCTCTCCAGTTCAGAGTCCTATATTCCACCCGCTTGCACCCTCTCATTCTACTCTTTTTCCTTCTCCACAGATGCTCGACCTTTCCCACCATCGTCGAACCAACGAACTTCGGCCCCGCGTCGCACATTTCCCCAAACTCTTCCCGAGCTTTTCTTCCTCGCTGCGTCCAGTTTTCTTGTTTTCTTCACCATTCGCCAATATTTTCGTACACGGGGAGTCTGGATGGATTTGGAGAATTGCTGGTATTTTTCTTCGCGGTTTCCGCCTTGAGTCGCGAAGCAGCGACCTTTAACTTTCGTCGTACGGTTTTTTGTCCATCCTTCTATAGCGGATTCAATTTATTTTGTTGGATTAGAGACTATTGAAACATTCATGTTTTTTTTAGATGTAATTTAATAAAAACGCAATATAATTCAATACGTGTGATATAAATTATTACATAAAAAGAGAAACATAAGTAGAAATGAGCCTTATATTACACTAATTTTATTATGTCAAAATATTTTGATTAACTTATAAATAGCTCGATTGTTCGCATCTATATTTTTGTTAAAATTATCAGATATATATATATAGCATTAATTTACAGTCTATAAAATTTAGAGCGGCGTTGCGATCTTCCCAGAGAGATGCATTCGCACATAACGATGAAATTGTCAATCGACATACTTCCGCTGGCTACACGTTTTATATAGTACACATGGTGACCGTTTTTGGCCAACGATGCAGCAGCTGGACCACCAGCTTCGTCATGCATGTCCATCTGCGCTTTTGGCCCACATCACAACCGCTGTGTGTATATGTGTGTATGTGTTAGTCCGTATGTGTATATGTGAGGAATCGTTGTATAGGTCGAACGTAAAATTCAGTGTGGGAGAACTGTGATTAAATTCAACAGATGCGATTTTGGGCACACCTTGGACAAGTTTGTTTGTTCTTTTTTCCACGACTTTACTATTTTGACTGAACGAAAAACTGGGAAATTGGTGAAACACTATTTTTAATTAATACGATAAATTGCATCGTTTGGAGAGTGTTATCGGGATAATAATTATAACTGAATTATAGAGAATTGTTCTAGTTTCTTTATAAAGCTCGAAATATGTAAAACAGGTGCTTAATATTACCTATGATAAATCGAAAAGAGTTGATTTATAAAATGTCAAAGTTAAATCAAAATTCAATTATAATCAAAAATTATGTTTGGCTTTCCCGGTTGAAAAATAATTCGCAAAGTAAAAGGTGTTGCAGGGCATGTCCCTATAATGTCTCACGACGTCAAAGACGATTTACAAGAGCGCGTTAATATATTCTTAAAATATATTAAAAAAAAGAAAAATGTATGTAAAGAAAGGAGAGACGAACAATTTTCGTAAGATTGTTAGCGCATGATTAAAGGAAAGAAAAATGAGGAATCTCATAAGGAACATCAAACTATATAAACGCTGCCGCGTGCTTTCTTAAAGAAGAAGTGAAGCTAGCGAAGATGAAAAAAGAGAAGGAGAGGGTGAACGAGAAATAGAGTGACAGTTGGAGAGAGACGAATCTAAATTCAAATGAGAAGCGGCGTATACACACACACACACACACACACGCACATATACACACGAGAGCCAATCTCAGTCGATGTTATAGTCTTCCCTATCGCGCTTCTACTCTTCGTGATCCTCCGGCAGCGTTCAGCTTCGTATCACCGTAACGGTACGTCAATATCAGAATGCCGGGACAAGGCTAACGATCCTGATCCTCTCGCAGATATCCTACGAGAACACATTGGCGCCTGACATTCACTCTAGACTGTTGTATCGAAGGTAAGGTCACACCTGATCGAGCTTCACTTTGCATCGTCGAGCTTATCGATGACACTGACGACATTATTCAATCGATATAACGCGATCAATTGAAGCGGCAGCCTATAATCTCGCGTGGCAAATATCGATAAACTGTCAAGGCTTATACTAAGACCATGTTATTGTTATCAACGTGAAGACATAGTTTTTGTCTGAAAATATTTTATTATTTAAGATAAGGTTGCTCGAGTTATTAAAGATTTATGAAAAGTATTACATTATGTGAAATTATGTATAAAATCATCGAAGCATAACTAATTAATAAAACCAAAAGATAAGATATTTATCTTATAACAAAATTTAATGTTGTAATTAACAATTGTTCTGTGATTTTTTATCTGATTACAAATATGTATGGTTAGAAGATATATTTTTCTATGTATTTGAGAAATATTTACGACATTAAATAGCCTTAAGTATTATAACGTACAATATTATTAAGTTAATAATTTTAAATTACTAAATATAAACGCGTGGATGAGTATTATCATATATGAATTATTTGTGTATAAAAGATCTTTTATAACTTATTTGCAGTATAAGTATTTTGTTATCAAAACAAACATTGAAATCGACTTTGAAAAATAATAGAGATAATGTAAGTGCAATTTTACGTCAATGTGAAAACGTTATCTTTGCGCGTTGCTTCTTTTTGACAAAATTCGAGTCTAAGATTGTTGATATTCACACATAATAAAGATAGAATTTCGCTTTTATACTTACGAGTTATTGAAAAATATGTGACGGAATAACTTGCTGCACACTGCACTATTTCAGCATATTTACGCACTTCTTGCGGTTTCAACAAATTGATAATTCTCTAATATCTTTTTATGAATACTAAATTTCAAATGGGAGCTTTATCATAAAGTCAAGGATCATACATATTTGAAAATTATGTCATTAACGGAAATATGTCGAAGAGACATAATCTTTAATTCTTAATTCTTAATTTTATTCTTAAATAATTATATTTCATAAATTACACTTATAATATTTCCATTTATTTTATTTAATTTCACTAAATTTATATATATATTTATTAAATCTGTTAATAATGTTAAGAAGCTTGAACTTTTGTCATATACAAGAGAAATTATTGTAGTCGCGTAAATCTGGAACTAAAACATATAAGACGTATAGAATGGAATCATTTTTAATAAAGAGTCAGGTCAGACAGTTCCTCGATATAAATTTTCGATTCCTTTCTCGCTCAGCTGACCGCAATGTGCACTTCATGCCCTCAAGTCCGGGACTGGAAAACGGTAATTTCCCTTTTCGCTTTACGCTCCATATTATTGTAGTCGCGTAAATCTGGAACTAAAACATATAAGACGTATAGAATGGAATCATTTTTAATGGAGAGTCAAGTCAGACAGTTCCTCGATATAAATTCGCTTTACGCTCGAGCATTTTCCGGCTGGCACACTAAATCGATCGGCGATCGAACCACGCGTATTTTCGCACTGCTGAGCGGACTTACTTTTTATCTACCGGCTCGCGGCGGCTATAAAAACACATTCGCGATCCGTCGCGTAAAAGCAAAAATAATTCGTCTCCTCGACGACAAGTGCAACAACGATCTTCGAGTGTTTTGGCGACGTGGTTTAAAAGGTTACGAGATATTCCGATCTGCCTGCCGGCAGATCGAGTAATGTTACATCGCTCTTTACGAGAGGTAATACAGAGTTCGATAAGAGTGTGCTAAGAATTTGTTCGCAATGTAAAGGGAGATAAAAAGAGAATAAAATATCTTTTGTGAACGCTACGTTTGTGTATGTAATATAATAATGTGATGTCTATAATAAAGCAGTCTGTTTCTTTTGCCTTGCAGATGTTTCTTGATGCAAATAAGACTAAGAAATATCAAAGCAAATATCCTTCTATAATGATTCTGTGGAAGCATCTCAGAATTTGCAAGCTTTGAATATTAAATTAAAAATCTTGATATAGATATTTTAAATTAATATTGTGATGATATGAAGTCAATTTAAAATTATATAAGAAGTAAGATATAATTATTAATTAGACAAACATTTATCACACAAGAATAGATCTCAAATTTATAACAAAGTGCCTATTGCTAAACAAAAAAAAATTGTTTTACAGGTAACAGTTGTTTTTATGTAATTGTGATAGTTATCCTAAAATAGAAATAATTAAAAGCAAGGATTATCTTTGATAATTTTTCCAGAGGAAATGCGAGTTTTATCTTTATATGTTCCAAATTT
The DNA here is from genome assembly GCF_003651465.1 of Formica exsecta. NCBI lineage: Eukaryota > Metazoa > Arthropoda > Insecta > Hymenoptera > Formicidae > Formica > Formica exsecta. The sequence continues at coordinate 310,958 of NW_021849298.1, read as the reverse complement.
TCAATTAAAGATTAATTCCGATTTTGCTTAATTTTACAATAGTATACGATAGCAGAATTCTTGAAACAAAATTGTTACGTGCGCAAAAGTACTTATAATACTTTATATTTTTTGCATCCTTTTCTTTCCATCATCTATTTTTTTTAACTTTGCTACTACTGCAAACTATTCGCAATATTTACTCTATCGACCGCGACGAGATCCGACGATATACATCGTCTAATTCCACGATGTATGTTAACGTCGGTTCAGGCAGAAGCGCGCCAACAAATCTCCGGCTAATTCCGTGAAAGATATCCGTGAAAGGCCAGACGGGCGAAGAGGGCAAATCTAGATGGAAATTAATGAAGCTTAAGCTTCAGATCCTCCCCCGCCTTTAAGATACCTTACAAAATAATTTTGTTTAGAAATAATTTTCAATATATTTTGTTATATATATACTACATATATCAGTAGAATATACCTGAAAGGAACAGACAATGTTTTTTTTAGTTTTTAACGTTAAGCTTGCTTAACTCTTGCTAGGGTTTCTAAAAATGATTAATTTTATATCTTAAAAAGTCCATTTATTTGTGTGAAGAGAACAATGAAGACGAATATTGGAGATAATATCAATTTTTAGAATGTTATCTTGCAGTCGCTATTGTACGATACAAACAGTCAAGTTAGAATCTAATGGATATATTTTTTTTATTATTCATTGCTATTGTATTGGATTTATTAGAATTATCTAATCATCTAATTAATTATAAGATATGTTACAATCTGTTTATTTACAATTTAATGATACAATCTAATTATATAATTATTTATATATAATAACATTATATATACGCGAAACGTGATACAACATATTATTTTGTATTATTTAACGATGTGAAAGCAATGTTTTATGTTAGCTTGACTTAACTGTAAATGATTTGCCCAGGTTTAGAATCCCATTCTCTTCTTTAAAAATTTTAGAAAAAGTTGAACATAAACGCACATTTAGGGAGAGACATAAAGAGAAAGAAAGAAAAGAGAGAAGGAGACCGAAAATAGCTTAGAAAAAAATAATTTTTATCAAAAACAACTGTGTTCAATTAGTAAAAATTTTTGTATCACTTGTATCATATGTGAAATATTTTTTACGATGGATGGGGTTTAAGTTTTATCGCTGAAAATTTTTTCTTGATAACATAATTTTGATAATTTTTAGGTTTTAAAATAAAATGAGCGTCTTTATTGTGCGTACTATACGCGCCTATCTACTTTCGCGGTTGGACATGACCGGAACTTGGTCAGCTCTCCGACTGAATTTTCCTACGCCATGTTTCCTTTGTGCCGTACCCCTTTTGTCCAGGAGAGGGGGGGATTTTGGCGACTGGCCGAAAACGAGACCGAGTCGGCTACAACCACGACCGAATAAAATACGGCTGCGCCGGCTCGCCGCGCCAGGAAGTAGCCTTTCCCTCGGAAAATGGCCTGCGCGAGGTTTTCTGAATTCAACGTGGATGGCCGGCCGAACATCCACCGTTTCTCTCTCTTTTCCTCCGTTCTTTCCGCCATCGCTCGTCGCGTGCATGGGCGCAGTGCACACAGCGATGCACACGCGAATGAAATGCTTTCTGAATTCCAAAAAAGAATAAAAATTCAAATACTTGTAACAAATGCCATGTGATTAATTAAAATTGTACGAAATAGTTTTATCGTTAACGTTTCAGCTATCATGCGTAAAAATACTTTTTCGAAGTTACGATCACACAAAATAAGAAATATATATGTACTACTATTAGAATATACTATCTATATTTTGTATTTCTATCATGTGATACGAAATAATGGTTATAAATTAATAATGAACAGTGTTTTATTTATGTAATTAAGATTATAAGATAAGCTTTAAGTAATATTATATCCACAAAATTTTACAAGTTTTTTTTTTCATTCATGCACTAATTGTTATTTTTTTTATAACTTTGTTTATAAAATAAAAAATAATTATGATAGCAAGACAGGAAAAAATGTATAAGTTTGTATCTTAACATTTTAACCGAAAAAATTAGTATTTTAATAATATATATATCGGGGCAATTTTGGAATATATACATATATATATGTATTTCTTTTTTCCTATAATAGTTTTTTTTTAAATATTCTATCACTGCCCATGCGTTTCAAAAGAAAAATTTTGGCGACGCCCATAGTTACGCGTAATCTGCGAGCACGGGTCTCCGATGCGGACGAAAGGCTTGGCAAGAGGGAAAAATATTATTGTCGCATCTCTTCCTTTCTCCCTTCTATATATCGCGCGTTGCCCTGCATCAGCTCGTTTGTTGCTAAAGAAATACAACATATCTATACTCATGTCGAAATGTAAAATATAAAAAATATGGTACAGAGATGCACTAGAAGACTGAAACCTCTTTATTTTTTTTGTTTTCTCTTTCCTTTACTTTTTCTTTTGATTTTAGTTTTATTCTGTTTTGTCATGATTTTTAGATGGATATTAGAGTTGCTTGCAACCGGTTTCTAATTTAGTACGTTTTTGGAAAATGTGATGCAGATATTTTTATATATAAATATAATATAAATAATATAAATAAAATATAAAATATATATACAAATCACAAACACAACGCGATATGCTCGTTTTTTGTGCATGAGCGTTTCTTCTCGATACCTAAGACATTAGCATAGCTACATTTGAATAAAATAATTTTAAAGAGAATTAATTTATAAACAACCCTTTATATGAAAGAATAAAAATTAATTGATTTTAATATAATACATTTTTCTTTGATATTAAAATGATATTATGCAAGAATGTATCATAATAATAACAAAATTATTAAGCGATAAAGTTACATTGAAAACAAGAACTTTTTGTGTTAGAGAAATGAAAAGAAAAATTGAAAAATGCAGAAGAATGTACTTACAGTCGTCATAAATGTTTGCATCACCTATGTGAATTAAAAGAATAGTTTATTTGGGATATATATGTATATATCTATAATTATTCATGCGCGGGGACCTTCAGTGATACTTAAAAATTCTTGGATGATCCCGGTGCTTTTTGAAAGGTGCTTTTTAATCGTATAAAACAAATTGCGAGACGGGTAGGCGCCAGTATTTTGATTTCGCGTTTTATCCCCGCAAGGATAATAACGTTCTAACAAATATGTCCGCGTGCTTGCGATGGAGGCCGCGCGACTGGGAAATATTTTCGATTATCGAAACTGCGGTGCATTTGCACGGCGCCGGTATTGACCGGAACACTTAATTACCGTTAAGTGAATTTAAGTGGTGGCTTGGCAATTGGCGAATTCACTAGTTCGATTATTAAATTGTTTGCACTGAGAGGCAGGGTAGAAGGGGAACAAGAGGGGAATCGAATTCAAATGCCAAAATAAAACGTGTAGAATGTAATCACGTTCGGCGAACGGGATCGTGTGTGCTTCCCGCCAGCCGTGGCATTTTCCGAATGCGTGCAATAATATGGATGAGAATTTTTCGTCGTTCGGCAAAATTGATCTCGTTACAATTAACGTGGGAAGCGTAATATATCGGGCGCGTCGTGATTAATCGCGACTAATTAAATCACGGCCTGATTTCCTTCGTTAACGCCGTTTCTGACCGAACGCGCGTTTTACTAGATAGATCGACACTTTAATCAATTGATAGCACACACAACACACACGTGAGTTTAACACGGAAGTATCGCGAAAATTTCTGCAGTGCGTTTCCGAGGGAGAAGATGGGCGTATCGAGTTCCGAAAGAGTAACTTAACGTATTCGAGAGAGCAGAGAGGCGGTCTCGCGGGGGCGCATCAAATTTAACACGCCGAAAGTTCGCGCAGATGTTACTGGATATCGCCGAGTGTACTCGAAATGCAATGTAAAAGATTCAAAACTCTTGAATGCCGAATGCGAAAAGCGAATTAATGCAGCATACGGGAAAAAATTCTGAGACCGCGTTTCAACTTCTCGTACGAGAATATTCACACACATCACCAAAAGAGATATAATTTTAATTTAGAACATGTAAAAACGCTATAAAATTGAGAGCTATGTGTTTTAAAGAAATTAATAAAATAATTCTACAGTAAAATATGCTTTCCAACTTAAATGTAAATATTTACATATAAGACAGATAAATATATGGTTTATTTTGATAAAAATGCTAGAATATTTACATTTGGTTTTATTACGCGGTCGTTCTGCTTTATATAAATCTAAATGTGTCACAGATTTTATTTACGTAGATATTGAATACAACTTTAACACATTAGACAAAACAAGATTATAGACTGATATACTCATCGTTAAATGTCTAATAAAAATATGAATCACATGTTTATAGTTTCCTACACCACATTTATCGCTAAATAAAGCTGACAGATTCTCTCTCATCTATTGATATTGACAGCGACCCTCATATTAGATAAATCAAACTCAGTGGCGAATATACACTCGGCTTACAAGTGTGTGCGTCACGGATACGGATTATCCATATAGAGCGAATACTCGGCGGTCTCCCGTGGCTAAACAAATCTGAAAATATAAAAACAAATCTGCTTTGAAGTCCAAGCACGACGGTAGATATTAACTTTTTCAGATTCCCGACGCGCGTTGCCCGCGGTATATTCGGGACACGAAGGGCGCCTCGTTCTTCCCATCCCTTCTATATTCTCCGGCTGGTTGTATGTATACCCGGTGGCGGCACATATGAGAAGTATAAACTACGCAGATAGCGCAACGCAAACGGAAAGGGAGAGGGAGGGTAAATCTTCTTTGTTTCCTATGCGACGTCTCTTTCGTTTTTTTCCTTTCTCATTCACCTTCTCCCCTTAGGATTGTTCTTCTTTTTGACTCCCCGCGCTGGGGGTCGATCATCCTTTTACCTTTTCTTATCGTTTTATACCTCTCTCTTCCAGTTTTATCTTTTGTCCTTCTCTTTCCCCCCTTCGTTGGTCCGGCAACTGTAGTGCTTGCTCGTGATGCGAACAACGCGGCACTTCGGATATACTGCATGACCGGTGTAACGAGCGAAGTTACCGTCGTTACAACACAGTTACAAGTACACGTCGCAACTGCGACAATGTGACGGCCCAACTCTCTCTCTCACTCCCTTTTTATTACCACTGCATTATTCTCTTGCAACTGCTTGCGGATGTAAAATCCCCCTACGGGCGATTTTCCTTTTTCTAACGAATAATCCTGGAACGCAGTGGGATCGGCAATCGCGAAGTACCGCATTTCGTTGCAGATTAGCTGCGATTAACTGTTTTTATTACGAGCAATGATATTTTATAATACGTGCGTTGAATTATTCTCTACTCCTTGTCGTGCAGTTTGATCAGTTTATTATCATCAGATGAATTTTAAATGCGATTTCGCACATCTGAAAATATATAGGTACTTTATAAATTTAATTACATATTTTTTTCTTTACTTGTTTTTAGTTGAAATGTTACTATTACGTTTTTATTTATGTTATTAATTAATTCAGATATATATATTTTTTTAAATTAGAAAGTGATAATTTACATCTCGAATACAAATGGTATTTTAATATCTTTTGAAACGCAACATGTAAAACTTGTGATTATTGCTTGCTTTATTTCTAGAATATTTATTTTAGAATTTTATTACATTTACTTGCATGGGTTGATTTTTAGTATAATATTTTTGATTATTTTTGTATTTGATCTTGTATTTTTATCGAATAAATGTGTGTGAATTTAATTTTTTTTTGCGATATACATATATATATATATTTATACGCGCGTGTGTATCTATGGTATTGTACTGTAACGTGTGTGCCCGTGTATTGTAACGTATTATAGTATACTTCAAGAATATCCGATTTTATTTAGATTCAATCAAAGCCGCAAATTTGCAATCAGGATTTATCGGACTGTTTGCATAGCAACCAATGCAAAAAATTTATAGTGCTATAAATTAACTGTCGATTATATTTTTTTTATAGTTACGTTATGCGAATTACAAATAATTTTGAAATTGGATTTAGACGAATCATTAAATTGTTAATTTAAGTCAATTTATAATTGTCTTGAAGAATTGGAAAACAAATTACCTTATATTTTATAATAAAATAATATTTATAATAATATGATACTTATACGTACATTTGTTTATTTTTAATTATTTATTTTGATTAAATATTATATCAAAATTATATATATTTTTCATATTATTTCGTATCTTTATGTCTCGTTCTTTTTTTAAATCGATTTGAATCCATTTGATCATATTTTTATTTGAATTTTTTTCTACGATAAATATATGCGTATTATTTTGTCTCAATTTTCTATATTGGATATATTTTACCGGTATATATAATATAAGATGATAACTATAACGATTGTGTACATCTCATCTACGGTATACATCGGTATACGGTAGAACTCATCGGTATACGTCATTTCCAATATCTCGCAGAACTAGGAAATCTATACCTTCGGTTTCTCGTTCTACGTGCTTCTACAGAATCGATATTTTCCAATGACCTACAGAAATATATACGCGGTATCTAGTATTATACTGTTGACCTCTATATATATAGATGTCCATAGCAGGCGCATAAAGTCGCTACCGTCGTGCAGCAAATACCAATCACCGCTCGATGAGCTTGCTCGCGTTCCGTTTTCCGGAGTAATCCAGATCATCGAATTGAGGTATGTATGCATGAGCGGGGAAAAAAAAAGATACCTCGTTCCGACTGTGTATTCCGATCGCGGTGGATTATCTCGTCGCGCATCGCTCGTTTTGCGTACGCTCGCTGCACTATCTCGTCCCAACTCGTGATGCGGTCGGTTGAAATCCCGATTTCTGATCGTTCGAACTCGTTGCTCAAAAACGAAGATATCGTTATTTTTTCGGAACACGATTATAACAGCGGTTGCTATGACGTTATCCACGTTACTTTCCTATGTTTGCGTTTGATTATTTCTAAGTTAATTATTAATAATTAGTTCTGATCTTTTTAAAGACAATTACGGTAGCTACACTAATTTTTTTTTTCACAGTTTTTAAAATTTGTATATAATAAATAAACAGAACTGTGTCAAATTAATATGATAAGATTGCAAATAATTAAAAAAATAAATACTTTTAACTGATATATTAGTCTTTGCTACTTTGTATATAATCAATATCAATTTAAGAATATTACACTAATACTATTCACTTTATTTTACGTGTACACATGGATCACCCATTGGGGAAATAAATTATTGATACTTTTCCCAGATCGTGCCATTTTGGGGATTTCCATCTTGCGGCGTCTCGCTGTATGAAGGAACGCGATATCGACATCTCGTTTCGCAAATAGCGGATGACCGGGATGTCATAACCTGGCATCTGCCTCGTATTACCTGTGTTTACCCATACTATAATTCTGGTTGGCGCGTGTCCGCGTTGAACGGACGTCACGTTGCGTCCTATGCGCTTCGTTTAGAGCAGATTCTGATATACGTTCGCGAAGCGCACTACCTGTGCTGATGTATGCGACCTATACTGACGCGCTGACGGCATCGATAACAGATGCATCAACGCGGCGATAACGCCGGACGATACTAATGCCGATGATGGTCGACCGCGTGTACAGATCGCTCGTAATCATCGATGGAATGATCTGTCCGGGATTATAAGTATTAGCATGTCTGCAGCAGACATCATGTTATCCGCTTACATACTCTATTCTGTCTCTCTCCCCGATATATTTTCTCTCTAATTTTGATTCTCTTAATAAATCTTTATTGAAATTGGAAATTATAATTATAGACAGAATATTATTTTCTATAAATAAAAAAATATTTTTTCTTATATTATATTGTAATATGTAAATTTAAGTGTGCAAAATTTTTAACATATTTTTAGGCGGTGATATATAAACGAATAATAGGACAGGATTTTGCGGGAAAAAATATGCTGCTCTATTTCATGAAATGTCGAAATTTAGATACATATTTAAAATACGGACATCATTGTTTTTACGTAATTTATGATGTATAACTAAAAAAGATATAGTAGATAACTAAAACTAAATAAAACTATACACAACATAGACACACGCATATATATATAACAATGTAACAATTCATTTATTTTGATATCGATGCACTACATGACTTATGTTACGTTACACATAGACTGTTTTTTTGTCCCATTAATCTCAAACTTGACATTATTTCCTGAAAAATAGATTTATTTTTTAAATTTTATATTATAAATGTATGAATTTTTCTCGTTCATAGTTAAAATATAGGTTTTTGAAATTTTTACACAGTTCTGTATATATTTTATTTTTTACGTATTTTTAAAAAAGATCATTTAATTTATTATCGTAAATGTAATTTACTAAAATTTCTATGGTTGTATACTCACTATATATTTCCGTTCTATCCTTTATTATATTTTTAAATTTTCTGTTTTTTTTTTTTTTAAATATGTTATGTCGTCGTTACTAGTTGCTTCAGAATTTATACGATATGATTGCGCGATTTTTAGATACGATGTATCTGGAATTGATTGGGGCGTGTACAATCTTCTATAAGAAAGCTCGCGTTTAGAGTTTCGAGTCAGAAATGTCGCGTTAAGAAAAATCGGAAATCCGAGAGTCGATCGACTTTCAACTATTCTGGATAGAGGGTGATCATATTGTCACAACAATAGGGAGCGACTTATATAGCGGCTTGGGGATGAGTCGCCCGAGGGTCAGAGATTACTGTCGATTTTCGTGACTGCAATATGTCTCGACAAATAAATCTACCAGAGTGGAATGTAAAGTGGGAAGAGAAGGTCGATTGGTCGTTCTGGAGAGCGATGGGGATGAGGAATGAGAACGCGGAGGCGATGTGTCCTGAAAATCGATGTGGTTGGCGTTACCGTTAGCTAGGATAAGCCGTGGCAAGGATAAGGAGTTTTAATGTCGGAATAGCATCGAAGGAAAGATATCTTCGAGACGTTTTATTTTTTATTTGGTAAGATCGTCGATCCTTCGATTTACCGAGGCTACATTGCAACGTCGGCGAAATGTGATCAAATTTCATGAAATAGCGACGTACACATAACTGACGCACATAGAGTATCGGATTCTTTTTGCAAAAAAATTGCACACATAATATCGATATATTTTTGTATACATTTTTGTATAAATATCATTGCCATTGTTATTTGATAAATCCAGTATATATCTCCAACGATTTCATGTGAAAATATTTCGTCGTAAATAATACAATTTTTTATCGCGTAATTAATTAAACTTCCTGTTTATTACTCGAAATTCAATGGATAAATAATCTACATCACGGTTTAAGTAGTATATGCGTGCAACTAGTCGGACAAGAGTTGGAATTTATTATCTATGTAAATTGAGACATGTATTTAACTAATATTAAAATCTCTGATTTGCATCTCGATTTAATTTCTTTAGTTAAGAAAATAAAATAAAGTTTAATTAATTATGCGATAAAAAATTGTATTATTTACAACGAAATATTTTCACGTGAAATCGTTGGAGATATGTACTGGATTTAGCAAGTAAATGGATCATGTGAGAGAAAGCAAAAACAAAATATAATGTTGGATGCAATTTGTTATTTTGAGAAATATGAAGTGACGCGGAAAACACATGTGCGATACGATTTCCAGCTCGAGCGATATAATTTCTTGGTCGAGACAATTTAATCTGTTGTCAATGTGAGGATTTTGGAAGTAAATCCTGATTATCGCGGTATAACGCCAATGACGTTGAACATATGGTTAACAATTTCTAAATAATCTAATTAAGTCTCGCGATTGCGTTACAGCTGCCGTTGCATCGAAGGAAAATGAAAATTTAAAGGCGCGATCGGAATTGTCGTACTTCATTTTCGATCGCATGCTCGTCGAGAATAAATTCCGAAAAAGATAAACACACAAAGGCATGATAAAGAAAAAGTTGCGTAAGAAACTGCTGGTTTTAAACGCTTCGTAAGCTTACGCTCTGCGTACATTGGAGAGCATTCTTATCTTTAAATGCGCTCGACAAAGATCATTCAAACGAACGTTTTTCGAATTCAAAAGAATTCCTAAAGCTAAAAATATCGAGAATGACAGCGATAAAAGCAGCCGTCTTAAGAACCAACACAAATGTAAATATCGATCGGCACTTTAGACATGAAATTAAATCGATGCGATCATTCTGTCATTTTATAATTCAAATGGTACTCACAATCAGTTCTATTTATGGATAGTATTGAGACATTTTATTTGTGTCTCTCACTGTCCCCTCATTTTTTTCTATTTCATTGATTTAGACGTTATCGGATCTCTGTAATATTAATAGATTAACCAATTTATTTCTCTTGGTTCTTAATATTTATTTATTAAGACAACAATCTCTTTCTCTCTCTTTAGACTTCTGTTTCTTTAATAAGTTAAGCGGATTTCTGTATCCTCATGTATTATAACACCCTTTTCAACCCTTTCCGAGTCAGATTCCCAACAACTTGTCGCACCCGACTGCTTTAGCACGGCGTGCCGGCAAGAAATTCGCGGTTCCCGGTGGAAACGAGGCCGTGACAAACGAGATATCTCGGTGGCGAGAGACCGGCGCGGTACTCCGGCGGAAAGGCAGGAGCGCTAAATGGAATATAATCAAGATACAGGGTTAGCGAGTGTGCCGGGAAAAGGGAAGGGGGGCACTAACGGTGGCGGTGCCGCATGTATCTATCCGCTGGCGTTACGAAGGTGGTGGTGGTGGTGATGGGGTGGCGGCGGTCATGGGGTTGCGAGGAGTGGGTGGTGGTGTCCGTGCGTTTTCGTCGACTGTTACTTACGGGCCTAGATTAACCAATTTATTTCTCTTGGTTCTTAATATTTATTTATTAAGACAACAATCTCTCTCTCTCTCTCTCTCTTTAGACTTCTGTTTCTTTAATAAGTTAAACGGATTTCTGTATCCTCATGTATTATAACACCCTTTTCAACCCTTTCCGAGTCAGATTCCCAACAACTTGTCGCACCCGACTGCTTTAGCACGGCGTGCCGGCAAGAAATTCGCGGTTCCCGGTGGAAACGAGGCCGTGACAAACGAGATATCTCGGTGGCGAGAGACCGGCGCGGTACTCCGGCGGAAAGGCAGGAGCGCTAAATGGAATATAATCAAGATACAGGGTTAGCGAGTGTGCCGGGAAAAGGGAAGGGGGGCACTAACGGTGGCGGTGCCGCATGTATCTATCCGCTGGCGTTACGAAGGTGGTGGTGGTGGTGATGGGGTGGCGGCGGTCATGGGGTTGCGAGGAGTGGGTGGTGGTGTCCGTGCGTTTTCGTCGACTGTTACTTACGGGCCATTTAGCCGCGATTATATCCAACTCTCTGATTTAGCGCGCAAACGTAGGCTAGGTTCGTTAAATGCGGCTTAGGTGGCCGCATCAGTGGACGCCTATCGGCGCGACACGTTTCGTGCCAAGTGAAACGGAGATACGTACTTCGCCGATCTTTCCTTTCGCGAAGATTTCATCGCCGGTTTAATTAAGTTAGCCATTTAACTTCGCGCGGGACTATAGCGTACATTAATCTGACGTCTACTGCGCCGGAAGGTTGTAGGTATTGCTCGCTTCATGCTCTTTTCGTAGCAGAAAGCAGTCACGGAAGAAAATGATGTAGGAAAAGATAATTTTTATTTGAGCTAAATTACTGTGAGACTAGAACTGAAATGCGCTTCGAAACATCAAATTTATTCTTATTTATATAAAGCTATTAACATCGCAGTATCTTAATAATATTGATATCAAAATTTAAAAATTAAAGTTTTCAAGAAAATTATTTTTTTTGTAATGTAAAGTATGAACTTTTTATTGTAGCAGAAATTTTTGTTAGAGAGTAATTATCTTTTGATTAGTTTGAGAGACATAATATAAAACACTGAAACGTTACATATAATGATCTGTAACGAAATTATTTTTTCTAACAATAAGATGAAATTGACTTGAAATTGCAAAAGAATATGTCGCTCTCTCCTCGAATTATTCTATGTCATGAATCTTTTTTAATCTTGATTTTTTTTATCTTTTGGCATTTGCGTTTTTATATAACACAAACTTCTTTCATGAAAAAAAAGCTACAATAAAAGTTTCTCTCATAATAGTTTTATCCGTGTTTACATTTTCGATAATTTTTTATCTCATGACTGTTTGAATAAATTAGAAAACGGGCACATAAGCAAATATTGCGTTATAATAAATATTAATTATTGCTATGTTAACACGGAATGTAATTTCAAAAAGAAATGATTGTGTTGTAAAATGTGTACACGCACAATGCGCTAATGCTAGTGAATTGAAAATGATTGCAAAGAGACAGCAACATTCCAATGGACAATGGCACGCATCTTTTTATGTACAATTTATTGAAAAAATATATATTCCTCTCTTTTCAAATATATATGCAGTGCTTAAAAATTGATATGATTTTAAGCCTAAAAAAAAAAGTAAAATTTCAAAATTATTTATTATTATATTATTTTTTTTATTATGTTTAAATCATACTATTTTTTCGAGACATCTACGAAAACTATCTATACTATTCAGAAATCAATTCTTGAAAAAATTATGTATTTATTAGTGCGAAAAAAAGCAATTAATTGTACGCATTTAGATATGCATCGATTGCCAAACGGAAACTTTCGTCTAGGTGAAACTTTCCGCAAGGGAATACGGCGGAATTATTACGGACATACGTACAGAGGTATATAGTTCCGAGCACTGAGTGTAGGCGTGTCCGTAGCACGCTTCAATTCCCCCGGTTCAGGTTAATTTTCGTTCGAATAGTGTTTGGAGAGTCTTGGCGCTAGTTTACGCATCGCCTTAACTTTTCGCAGTATCAAGGGTCGGTAACGACAGTCAACGTTCCGTAATTCTGGTTCCGTAGTTCTAATAAACAGCTATAATTAAAGAACTGCATGAATTACTTGAATAATTTATCTTTTATCGCACATGATTGTGCTCGATATAGATGTGTAGTTCAAATAGATGAAATGCGATCTGCTTTAATATTGTTGGAACATTGTTAAGAAAAGAAAGTAAAAAAAAAAGAGTTCCGGTATTTTTTCTTCCATTAGACATATGTGTGAGTCTTTTCTTTTTCTCGCGATTTATTATATATTTTTATTATATAGTTTTTTTCTACTTATTTCTCTTTATGCTTTTTTTTTAAATAAAATATAAAATATTACTTCTTTTGTGTTACAATATCGTCTGTCTCACTCTTTCTCTCCCTCCCCCCCCCTCTCATTGTGTGTATAATTAATACAAGTTTTCAAAATTAACTTTGTTTCATTGTATATATACCATTGAGAATTATACTTTGATACAGCCGTAAAACTAATATAAGACTGAAAATTTACTTAAATATTTTTTAAACAGTTTAAAAGGAGATAAATGTTAAAAGAAACTAAGCCATGAAGTTTTTGCATATATGTATATTGAATTTAAATTGCCGGATCGTAATAACACATGTGTTATTGGTTTCTCCAGGATAGTATGTGTGTTAAATGTTTCAAACATTGGCTCGTAGAAGTTTTCGGTTTGTAACTTTCTCGGAGCACGATCGATACTTACAAGTATTCTCGGTGATAGTTACCATTTCGCAGTAACTAAACTTGCCTTTCCTCTCCTTGTGGAAGCGAGTTGGTTCCTGATTAAACCATGAATACTGAGAATAGGGAACATCGTAGCTCAACCCTCCTGTCTCCCCCGCCTCCTTCGCTTTACCCCTCAAAACTTTGGCGCACCCCGGATGGAATCGCAAGTATCTACATACGTATCCTGACGAGATGGTTTGATTTTCCGCGAAAGGATGTCAGAGGGAGAGAGGGAGGGAGAGAAAACGCGCACGCGAAAATTTTCATATGGACGACTATCCAGCAGTCGATTTAACTTTCGATGGAAAATTGCGTTCGCATTGTATGCTGGATTGCGTCGACTTCCGGCGCTTTTGAAAATTTACGTGGCAATAACTTTCTATATAGATGGAGCAAGTTGACATGCTTCTCTCGCGATTGCGTTTCAAAAAATGAAGTGTAAGTTTCAATAAATGCTGACAAGACTATAGGACGCTTGAGATATATGTCTTTTTTTCGTTAATAGTTCTACGCGAATAAATTTATTGATAAAAGTTGCTGTTATCAATGCTGTTTAAAATTGCATTTAAAAACATTAGCATTTACACACATTTTATGATGTATTAAAATTATATGTTTTTTTGACAGATAGATTAACGCTAAATAATATCTTATATCAATTCCACGTTAAACTAGATATCAAATCACTGAATATTTTTTATTCTTTTCTTCTAATATTTTTTTTCCTTTTTCTACTTTTCTACTAAAAATGTTAACAAATGCATTTTATAAATAAATCTTAATTATTATAAAAATATTTATCATATAATTATTAAAGAAAAAAATTAAGATCTAATCGGACTTTGTCAAGTTGTGACCAAAAAAATTTGCAGACGGAACAAGCATGTAAACCGACAGAGAGAGTTTCAAGACACTTGCTATATCTCGTCCCGCTATGTAGTCCAAACCCTGATCTGCACACGTTCGGTGTGCATTCAGTATTCACCGGAAGATAGTGACCTGAACAACCTTAATCCCAAACCGGTTACGACTTCCTAACTTGTGATCCTCGCGCACCGTGTCGGAGTCCGATTTGTAATCCTCGCGTGGGTTGTAGTTTCCGAGGCACATTTGCAAGGGTTCTTCTCCTTCGACCTCGTTCTCTCACTTTCTTGCTGTTCGGTGTATTGTCGCGGATCTCTAAACAATGCCAGAGAAGGAAAGGAAGGTTGGCGCACATTTGCGGGACTTAATACTGTAAACGAGGTAATACGAACGTAAATCGCTTTAAACCTCGAAATACCGATGTCATGCCGAAGCAGACTTTCTTAATTCCACGAATCTCTTTTTGTAATCGCGTTATTACAACAGGATGACTCGTTAGCAAATATCATTTATAACGGTATTTTTCTACATAAGCCCGTCGAGAGGTGTGAGAGGTGGTTTCTCGGCAACGCTAGCGAAGACGCTCGCGAAGGAAAAGCTTGCCAGGAGGAGCGTGGCACGGGCGGGATACGAGAAGCACCCGGCGGAAACTTTAAATTGTTCCTGTTTCTAACGGGCATACGAAACATTCCGGTAACGCGTGGTGCGCGTTATTGATGCCGGGAGGGGCGAACTATACGACACGTTCTTGCGCAAAACGTAACTTCGCGAAATACCTCTTTACCCGCGCGCGAGATCCTTCTTCGAAAATCTCTCGTGACCTACGAGCGCATTTTCCCAGTTTGCTTCTCGAGACTACTAAAGCCAAAACATAGTACTACCTTATTTCGTAGAACGATAATTTTACTTTGTTATAGCTGAATAGGGCAATTGAGATAACATTTTACTACTGTTGTTCTTTTGTTAAATTAATATCTATGTCATTTATATGTGTGTATATTGATACTTCAATCTAGAAAACCAGTTATATTAAAACAAGTAGAATTGTTTTGCGAGATTTAAAGAAAATAGTAGATTATATTCTGATAATAAATTTTATAGTAAATTATATATATTTTATCATTTCGTATATTGAGACAAAAATAAGTTATTGTTTCTTTTAAAACATTAACATTTTGATATAAAAACAAATCTTATATAATTATCAATCTTTAGTCTTTAAAATCCTTTATTATTTTGTTCTGCATTTGTACGGTTATAATATACGGTTATCACTTTGAAACCAAAATTGCAATCTTAAATGAATATTTATTATTACACAATATTTTTAGATGTTTAAAACTTTGAGTTATATAAAAAGAATTGTTTTTTATACATCACTAATTATCCAAAATTTAGCATATGTAAAAGATCTTTTTTCAATATAGCATTTAAATCGTCATATACAATTTATTTTACGACATAGATGAATATAATTTTGTTTTACTCAAATTCTTCTTGATCAGTGTTAACTTATGTCTTCGTGTCTCTTTCAGCAGTTTGGGAATCTGGATCATTTTTGTAAGCGATTTTTGCACGGTAAATTGTTTTAACGTGTATCAACACTATCGTGAGCCGCAGGCTACGGTAAACGGTTTAAAGTACGGCTGCCGCGTTCCGGAATTTATCGGTGGCGATGACAGTAATCTGGATTGCCACCCACCCTGGCACAGCTGCTGACAATAATGCTGCTCGTGGTCGCGAGCGCATAGTATATATATCCTGAATTTTCTCGACATTTATGGATTTTTTACGTAGTAGCACTCACGCGTACCAGTTTCGCGTTAAACCGGTCGCGCGTTGTCTAGCCAAAAAAAAGGGAGGAAATAAAAAACGCGCGTTCGTATGCCTTGTTGGGAATGTTGAATTGCGAAATTTATGGCGTCCGTAAAAGCCAACGCGGCCAAGTTTACAAAATTAATCCAGATGCACAACCAAGATTTACCGCCCTTCGCCGCCTATCGGTATTGCGTGCGCGCGAAAATCTAATTAATGTTGCGGTCGTTATCAAAGCGTCCTTTGATTATCATCGATAACACGTATCTTCGGACAAACGATAATATATGGTGCAATCTTATATATTCATGTCTCCATTTTATATTTAGCGCGATTAATGTGCATCGAATATTTATAAATATCTTTTACACATAAGTATGAGCGTGAATTGAACATATATTTAGTATTTTTTTAACTATAAAATAATTATGTGAAGAAATAATGCATAGTGTAGATACATCGTTCTTTCACTATTTTTTAATACTTTTAAAACGATATACTTAACACTTCTACTGATCGAATATATTATATTATCAAGAAAAAGTGAGGTTGCTATTCAACTTTCTTGTATTCTTATTGAAAAAAGATATTGAACTTTGCATTCAAAGAAAATTTGGCTTTGATTGATTTACATAATTATTCATTATATATAGTAAAAATAACAACTATTCAATCTTCTTTAATAAAAGAAGCTGGGGCGATATTATCAGCTTTTATACATATTATATAACTTTTGCTTTAAATATCGATGATCGTGTTGACATTTGGATACAACAAATGAGAATACATAATCACGAGGATAGAGCAGAATAATATAACAAAATATCTTCCGGAAAGCTTTCTCCTGTTGCATTAAAATTGTTTGATTAAAAATAGCTTTGTTTCTCTAGTGTCCTTGTGTGTATATATAATCGCTTTCTCTCTCTCCCTTCCTCCCACTCTCTCCCTTTCTTTTTCTCTCTTTCTTGATTCAAATAGCTCGGTGTACATGCATTTTCGAGACAAACCATTTTATATAGCGAAGTGTCTATTTCCACAGATGCGGCTACAATAATAGAAGTGTCTTTTTGCAATGCATTTTAAATGTTACCGCATTTAAACGTTACCGCACAAGTGGTACGACTCTCTAATATGAAGAGGATGAAAAGTGAAATTTTTGGATATGCGCGAATTCCAAAACATAATAATGTGATGTTATGATGAAAAATAAATTTCGTGACGATACATTATTGTTTATAATTAACTCGCTTTTTTCGCTGTTCATATCGATCATTAAAAAAATAATTAATACATTTTGCCGCTTTTCCCTTATTTTCTTATTTTGAGAACCAAGTAGAAGCGAATAAGCAGTGTTATTTGTATCTCTTTGTCTCTTACAAATGCAAGTTTTAACAGTATTTAGGCAAGAGGTTTTAACGTAAATATCCTGCGCGAAAGCGAAAGAAGAAAAAGAAGAAGAAGTACGAAGCGGTGAAAAACGTCAGGATCGCCGTTTATAGATCAGAAGGTAAAATATGCGGAGCTTTGGCAGAGAGGCACAAAAACCGAACGCTCGTCTTGCTCTCTTAATTTATCATGGACTCCCGTAATTACTGCTTGGCCGAACAGGAATTTCTTGCTCGACATGACGTACTCGGAAG
>NW_021849298.1:266784-292700 GCF_003651465.1 Formica exsecta | reverse complement strand
ACGTACGCGGAAGAGCCTGCGAAGAGTGGGAAGCCATTCTTATGCAATCTAAAAGTTTTAATGACGTCGAAACTCAGAGATAGCCAATATTCACTTTGTTCCGTCACTTTTTCTCGTATCGTCGACTTCCCTCTTCTTTTTCTCTATCTACTTCTGTTTCCCTTCTTTTCTTCAATGCGCATCGCAGTCACTTTGGAAAACTTACCCGACCTTCTCTTTTCCATCGCATCAAACAGCGTTCGCTATAAAACTTGAACCATCGTCAACCATCGCTACAATTTTATAAGCACCGAGTATTAACGCAGTTTCCGCCAATATCAGTCCGTCTGCATAAATTAAGGAAACGTAATTTAAGCAGTTTGCGAACTTGTAATATTGCGAGCAGGGGTAATTTATCATCAGTTCCAGCTTCTTTCTTTGATCACTGATGGAGGTGCTCGCGGTTCGCCCTTATCGCATAAAATATGCATACAGTAATCACTTAAAGAGCTACATTTCGTAAAGAACAAAGTAGAGAAAGCAAACTTGCACCGAAAGTTTCTACGTATTATCGATGCACTATAAAGCAAATTTTGCAAAAGTTGAGAAAAAGGAAACACGAGAAAAAAAATTATATACTTTTCGCGTAATTTTTAATTGTATCTTTTATTTCGCGTAACAAATTGCGATTTTTACGAATGATTCATAGCTCCTCTTGTTCCACATTAAATTTAATTTTTTCGTTGAGAATGTTGAGAAAATGTTGAGAAACGTAAACGTGAATTTTAAAACATAAATATTAGACATTTTACGAAAACTTATTTTTTAATTTTCTATTTTTTTTTAACAAGATGCTAAAGTTTCGAATTTGTCGCGATTTCTTGGCGAAGCCAAATTCTGCAAAACATTTCGATTACTACATTAGAGTGTCTTCATTAGCCAAGAAAGTGTTGAATGTCGTAATTTTTCCTAATAGGCGGGGCTTGTTTCGTTTCTCGCGTGGTACCTACTTATTACGGACTTTAAAAGTCCGCATCAACTTGGTGTGCGAGTCGCAATCTAACAGGAGCGAGAAATTCCGCGCGGAGAGAAACCGAGAGAAAACTAATGAAATTAATAATTCGCTCAGCGCAGGAAACTAGACGCGCGCGTAAGAGCTCGCAGGATGAAGAATTATAGAGCTAACAGTTATAGAATGCGTAAGGACGTGGAATGGTCGAGATTGGAAGGGTGTTGTGGGAAAGGAAAAGTCCATCCTTTCAAGTACATACAACAACCTGTGCTTTGTGTATCTTCCCTGCTGCTTCGATCGGACCCCTAGTAGCAGCTAATTAAATTTTAATCAAAGAAGTAGGGTATGTCGCCGCTTGTCAACCCTTCTATATCATTGAAATTGCCTCTCGTCCCTGCTACACTTTTATTATGTCTGTATGTTCGCGTTTACAAGTACAATTTGCTCGCTCGAGAGATAGTTAGTATCGAGTGTTGTTTCTTTTTCAATTGCACATTCGCATTAAAGAGACGGTTTTCAGAATAGTTAATATTAAAGAAGCTTTTCTTACTTTTGCAATCATTGCACTGTAATTTCTTAATATTCTTTAATTAATTTCAAGGCAATTTGAATATGATATGAATTGAATATGAAGTAAACTAAAGCGCAATTAAATGTGTTGTTCCTCATATAATTTTGTGAATAGATTTTATTTAAAAAAAATTTTAATGGAAAAATCAATTATAAAAATATTTAATAATGAAGATTGAAAAGAGGTAAAGGAATATTTTGTATGCCGACACACAAATCACAATATCTTGTGATACATTAAGAGGATACTATAAACACACATAACACGATTCGAATCGTGCAGCATTCACATTATACTGAAAATCGACACGGATATAATAATATATTTGCGAAAGTCGTTTTCGATTTGTTTCTTTTCTCTCTCTCTCTCTCTCTCTTTCTTTTTTTTCTTCTTCTTTATTCGCTTTCATACTCACGTAAGCTCACAATCCCACCGATTTCGCGTGGATTAGACCGATGCAAAGGCGGCTTTAGCCAGCCGATACGATGCAACTTAAATTACACGTGCGCGAGACTGCGCTCACTCGATCACCGATTAAATCTTGTGCAAGCGAACGCAGGGCGGATTATTTTAATTAAAAGAAGCTCGTTTGCAGCGAAGCAAAGAGAACAAGACTAAAGTTGGAGGCTGCGGATTTCCGAAAAGTTATCGTTATCTATATTCCTGAAGTTATTACTTAAAATGAGACACGATATACGCGTACTTGTCATTTTTAAAATTTTCTGAAGGGTATTAAAAAATGTATATGTGTCAGCTGTGCGACGCATATACATTTTTCAGCTACCAGAAATTGCTTGCTATGTTATACACCTTTGAAAACTTGCAAATTATTATTGTCTAGACTGTAAAAATTGCGTATTTAAACAGGTTTAAACAATTGTGCTTAAACAAGTAATATCAAAATAGCTTTTTCATGTTGTATTTATAAAGAAATTGTTTGCGGTCGTAGCAATTTTTATTTGCCCATTAGTGTAATTAAATGTTTCCTTGCTTATTTCGACATTGAACCTCCATTTGGTAATTACATTTATTGAAATAATATTAAATCTTAACAAATGTTAATATTATAACAAATAACACTAAACACACATATTAATTTTATTTAAATATTCTTGTCATTATCACATAGCAATAGTTTTTATTTTTTATTTTTAAATACTTGCGAATTTTTCTTTGTATTTCTATTTTCTAGATTGCAGAATAAATTTTGATATTTTAATGAAAATCCGCGAAATTACTGAAAATTTCAAATTTCTGCTACTCTATCAGAATTATAAAATATTAAATTATACGTGAAACTATCACACACAGAAATAACAGGAAATAATCGAACAACTTGTCTTTAATACATCATATCTATGTCATTACTCAATCCTCGATTTACCTTTGAGTGAGATTAGCCGCTGCTTTGAAGCGATCTCAGTTGGTTCCATAGTCCATTTGAGCATCACCGATATCTGCTCGATATTCGTTAAGGATTCGGACACATTATACAATATTTTCGATTCAGCTATCAAGTTTATAAAATCCTATAGAAAGGCTGGTTGAAAAATCAATTTGCTAAAAAGCTTGCGTTTATGTAAACATATATCGATTCTCATTTTTTAATTTAAGTTTTCATTAAAAACGTTTACGTGAGAGAGAGAATTTTTACTGTGGTGTACTGTATATATATATATAACTGCTGTTTTTGTACATATAAAAATGTATAATATATTAATAATTACAGTATTGATATAAAAGAGAGATTTTAATAAATAATAAACCTGAAATGAATAATTATTATTTAAAAAATGCACAGTTCTGTTAATCTTAGAGATATTAATACATTACATATAAATTTACCTTTACTATCAGATATTGGATTGCTTAATTAAATTGCGAAGACAAGTCCACTTTAAACATTCTATTATTGTGTTTTTGATATAAGATTTCAAATATATTGCATTGGCTCAGGCTTAGAATTCCGAGTATTACTCGACCTTTAGCGCAATATCGCAGATGCCGTTCTAGAATACCTAAGCATGCTTATAATCCGCACTACTTATCGATAATGCCTTTAAGTACAGAGAATTTTCGCTTAACTTCTTCGGTTCTATATTTTTAAATGACAGATGAACTCTTCCCTATGTATATATTTTTACTTTGCATAACATTACTACGTTTTCACTTTTTTATTTTTTTTTTTTTTTTAGTTGCATCTCTGAAGCTATTCTAACAGATAACTAAAATAATTTCTTAAATATTGTATATCTAAGAGCTGCTTTTGATGAATTATTAATCATAAGGTCATAATAAATTTTGTGATAAGTAAATTATAATCTTTTAAGAGAAAATATATACAAAACTTAGTATATATTTTTTGCTTGCAGTCTGCAAGTTAATATTAGTAACTTAAAGCAATGCCGAAAGGGACGACAGACTCTTTCGTATCGACCTAATGCTCCGCGGCCTGCGACGCGTTCTCGCACAACCCTCGTCAGTTTTAATGCTAGCGACGGAGCGTGTAACATCGGGTGCGATATCTAGGACAGGCGAACGTAGGTAGGTAACCAATTCAATAACGGAGCGTCTAAACACAGACCCGGTACGACCGCTAATGGTTAGCTCGTGACGTAGCGGCAAGTATTCCCTTGCTCTAACGTTCGTTTGCCACCGTGCTTTCCGCCAACCCTTCTCTCCTGGTCGCGCTTTCCCCCTCCTCCTCTTCCTCTTGCGTTTGCACCACCGCAAGCGTAGGTTCTCTATGCTTTACCGTGCAGGCACAGACGGGTACACGTATAACCGAACGGTGTTATGGGCATGTTCTCATGTCAAACCGCAACCTAACGACCTTAGGCGGTTAATGGTGGTGCTTGCTGTTGACCCCCGCTCACCCCGGCTCCGTGATAAATTGCTGTTAATGAAGCCGTCGCGCGCTTCTCTATCATCCGCTTTCGTAATTTGGGTTCGCTGTTGTTGTTCTCGATTTTGGTGCTTTAGTTGAGAGAGGAAATATCTTGCCTTGCTAGTGAATCTGAAAACGAAACCTTGCTGATGGTGCACATGCGATTCAAATATGTATGCCTCGAAAATAATCTCTCAAGTAATCGACTTTTGAATCAAATGTGCGATAGAAATGCTTAGACGACGCACAGGTGTCAAGACACGGCACGTTGTCCATGATTACATTCATTGGCATAAATATCCGAATATACTGACCAGTCAACAAATTTTTTAAAAATTTCTTTGTTTCGATGAGATGCACATATTTTAAAAATATTTAATTTCTATGGAAAATTAATTTTTTCTCTATTTAAAGAAATTAAGTCTATGTTTTAAATAGCTTATATTATAGACATAAATAGCTTACATTATGGTCTTCTTAAATTTCTCTGCTAGCGGGAAGTGCCAATTCTTGCAATTCGTTTCCCGTTCGGCGGTTCCACTTGACGGATGTTGTCACGCACCTTCGATTTACCACGTTCGGTCCACCGTTATTTTCCCGGACCGCATTGACTGCAGCCTCTCGCGTGCAGCATTTGCATCGGGTTTGCAAGAACGGAACCACCCCTGGCCGCATTCCAAACGAAAGTACCCTTTCCGGTGCTCCGGGCGCTCTTCAACGCCACGAGTGTCGTCGATCGTCTAGTTGGAGAGGAAGTGGTTAGAAGGTGTGCGAATTAGAGCCTGCGTTCTTACTTGACGACATTTTTCCGCCCTTTTGCTCTCATCCCGTACGTTTTGGCAAACGGTATTCGCGCCGAATACTGCATTACCGCTATCCACTTCTCGAAGGGTTATCCGGGAAAATATCTTTTATGCGAGCGGTAATGTAATGGAAGCTCTCTCCGAACGGCGATTGCTCCGGATTTTCATATGATTTTGGAATCCACTGTTTTAAGTAAGCAAAAAATAATAAGAAAGTACGTACTTTAAATTGATGGATTAAAAGACAGATTTTTACCTGTGTTGTTATGACGTTTTACACTGGAACGTCTCTCGGGTACTCAAAGAGAAATTAAAGGCATCCTGAAAATTATGACGTTATATTATTTCCGTTGTCGTAATCTAGATTTACTTGCGATGAAATTTAAGCATTGTTTGGAATTTTTATTTTTTACTTTAAAGGAAGTTTAATTAATCTAATTTTTCAACGATAGCAACGATATTTAACAAATAATTAATTTTATGAAATTTTATATTAAAATTTCAATATGCACACAGTTAGTGAATACATTTATAAATATAAAAGAAGTTGAGACACCTTAATAGATTCACATGAATGATCTGTGTAATATATTTTTGGAAAGAAAATCTTTAGTAATCATATTGAACAAAACAGGAGTAGTTGAGAAGAATTCAAATATATATATATATATTTAAAGCTTAAAATAACACGTGAGAGGTAATAGTTTTTGTGAAAATTTGCAATAAATTTTTGTAAATATAATTTTTCTAAAATATTATATCTAAAGTCTAACTTTATTAGAAAAATAACTATATTTTTTATTAATTTTTATGGTGTTTGAAAATTGTGTGGAATTTGCAACATTATTTTGAGAGAGCCCTTAAAATATTATCGTCATTCGGAACTCATTCCATGAGTTTTTTCATAACATTGACCAATACACCGCGATAAAATGAGGCCACGTACGAAATGTTGGCGCAATCATTGCAATCTTGAAAATCGTGGAAATCTCGGTTGCGGATCGTCGAGATCGATACAGTTGATATCCTGTTCAGAAGGCTCATCTATACGTGCATTTGTACCGGAAAGAATTCCGAATTTACATCGCCGTGCGGAATTCTCTGCTCGTGCCCCATGAAAAAGTCATCAAAGCGTAAGTTCACATTCTGCCGCAATCCGCCACAAATATTGCAGATCTGTATCTTTGGTCTCCTTTTATTTCATCTGTCTTGGGACAAAATATTCCTTAGACTCTTTCTCTTTCGATTTCACAATTTGTCTGTATTTTATTTTTATTCTATCTTTCTCTCTGTCTCTTATCTTTACTTATTTGACATCTCTGGAAAACGGTGGAATGTTACTTTTATTGTTTTATTGAAATGAAAGATCTCTCAGTGAACTTTCTCACTATCAGCGAGGGGCGATGAGCAGGGTTATTCGTATTACATCATCTATGACTTTTTTCTCGTATTTCACCGTTGTTAGAATTTCGAAGAAGTTAGTCTCGATCCCGTTAGGTAAGCGAAAATATAGTGTATACGCGGAAGACTTTTTAGCGCGGCGCTTTTGATTTAGCATCGAGCCGGTGTTCTCGACATGATGTCAAGGCTTTGGCGGAGGGGTGCGAGAGAACCCCGATGAGATAGGGTAGAAGAAAATCCAAGCGGGATACGAAGAGAGTGCACGAGCGAAAAGAAGAGGACGAGAGAAAGTGGGAGAAAGAGGGGGGGGGGACGACATCGTTCCTCGTCTGCATCCTAATTACCTCATTTTGCCGGAAACTGCTCGGAATCCAGGATACTCAGCCACCGTTAGGTTTCAGCGCCCAAACTCATCCTCACGCCCCGGCATCGCAGAGGGAGAGAGCGAGAGAGAGAGAGAGAGAGAGAGAGAGAGAGAGAGAGAGAGGAGGTCGCAATTCCTTCTCTTATACGCCGAGAAGGAGGGAAAGATGGAGTATAGGCCGAGAGTGTGTAGGTCGAGGCAGGGCGAGGATAAGGGACAGGAGGCGGCGGAATGGCTTTCATAAATCTCCGTCGTAAAAAGAGGATTTATTTGGGAGGGGATGCGCGAGGGCGACCTGTTTTTCTCTCCCACTTTCTCATCCCTCTCTTTCTTCGCGCGCGATTCCTGTCTCTTTATCATCTATGTGGTGCAACGTGAAACCGAGCGCGGCAAAGTCAGCGCGGACCGCCTCGTTAGCCTCGCGATAAAACGCTCGCTCATCCGCCGATGTCACTCCTGACGAAATCACTTTAGAGTCGTCTCCGCGACGCGACGTTGGTCCTCCGCCCTCTGTGCCCTCTGCCCTCACGTAGTGACGTTTTCCTTAATAATTCCCTTCGCTCCTATCGTTTCCGGCCATCGACCGCGTCGTATCACCGAACGCCGACGTGTTTTTACGACGGGCTGTATTCAATTGCTGTCTTCGACGTCCTCGGATGAATTCAAACTCGATGACATTGATGGACGCTTCGTGATAACGCGGGATGTCATTCGGCCATCTTTGCTCACATTGCGCATTAGCGACGATTATTGCCAGAAATATCTGCGTCTATCACCGTATTCTTTATCTCATGTCACAAAGCCGTTCTTAAAAATATTAATCGAAGTCAATTGAGATGGATTGAACTGGATTGTGAAGTTTATTGAAACTAACAATAATTTTAATAAGCTGAAATTTCAGCTTTTTAAGCTAAAATCATGAAAATGATTTTTATATTTATTTACTCGTGACGGAATGAAAACGCGATAATTGACTTAAAATACGCTTTATATTAATGAAAAATTGGAAAAAAATTCATCAAAATTATATCAGATTAAAATAACAATTTTAACTAATATTTATTCGATGGATGTATATTGTATATAATTAACAAATAAAAGAGAGAGAGAGAGAGAGAGAGAGAGAGAGAGAGAGCGATTATTCTAATATGCAAATTTCTCTACGCGACGACGTATTAATTTTTCGCACAGTCAAAGTAAAAGCGATTTGTTCATGAAAAATAGGAAGGACGTGTGCGGGCGACGCAATACTCAATATACAATCAAAAATATTCAATATTTCTGCATCGATAATGCTTTTCACGTGTTCGACGATGACGCAGCATTGCGCGCTGCCACAAACAATGAATTAATTCTACGTTGTACTTTATTAAAGGCTCTTTTTCCCCAGTAAATTTCAGCACTCCCATCGCCGTTGCGCTCGTCGATGGTATGCCGTAACATGTCATTTCCCTCATTGGATAGTTTCATTATCTGTTGCACCGCAGGCTACCCTCTACATGGAGTTCAACCGAGGTTGCGTTGATAAAATCCGAATATTCCGCAGACCAATGGCAGAAGCGCGGTGGCCGAAGGGCATGTTTTTAATATACCGTACTGTAGCCGATTTTTTGTTCTATCAATACAACAGCGAGCGAGCAGCAGTATCTATGGTAACGAGATCTTATTCATTTTGTTCGTACGATGCTTGTTGAAATAGCGTTACAATTTTGCGGCAGGTTTTTTGAGGAAACTCGCGTTTTGCATGTGTTCGGTGGTACGTGCTCGATCGTAAGAAAAAAGAAAAACATTTTTGTTTATGCGCGCATTTGTCATATACAAGCTATCTCAGAAATATGCACATTTTCTGAAAGAGTTGCAAAATTTTCTGAAGAGTTCTTCTTGTTTTATTGGAAATACTGATTTTTGAATTTTGACAAATTAAAGACTGCAGATAAAAATAATATTTGAAACAAATAAACTGCGAGTGCAAATTGTACTTAATTAATATTTAATGTTTATGCGCGCATTTGTCATATACAAGCTATCTCAGAAATATGCACATTTTCTGAAAGAGTTGCAAAATTTTCTGAAGAGTTCTTCTTGTTTTATTGGAAATACTGATTTTTGAATTTTGACAAATTAAAGACTGCTAAAAAAGATAAAAATAATATTTGAAACAAGTAAACTGCGAGTGCAAATTGTACTTAATTAATATTTAACATAATTCCAAAATTAACAAATTTAAGAAGAAAAAACATGCAATATATAATTTTCTTTTCGAAAAAAATTGCTACCATATATTCCGATTAAATATTATAAATGTGTTTCGTGATTTAATATCATAAAATTATGATTTTAGATATAACATTACGTTTTAACATTCTATCCCTTCGAAATGAGATGTCAGCGCATCGTATTTGAAACATTAGTTTGGTTTACAATGAGTTTACTTTGCAGTGAAAAAAATTTATGTTTTTTACAAAAATATTGTAAAGAGATATGATGAAAAAAATTGGAAAAGTCCAGTAAGTACCCGCAACTAAGTTGCACGATGTTGTTAATAGTTGTTGCGTTGAAAAGAAATAGTGTCAGATTATTTCACACCCGCTCGTTGAATCTGAAGCTTGTTTAAATTTAACAAGCGATTCGATTGGTGAAATTGCATGCATGCGTTTTTTTTTAACGTTGTGGTCGGAGGTTTATTATACAGGACGAGATACACTTCACGAATAGATACACCTTATCTGACATATTTCTAAATTAAATACATGTTTCAGTTAACCGGTATACTAGCTTTGTTGCTGGATTTTTTTACATTTAATTTTTGTCGGGCGTCATGTGCATCAGACTGTTTTGATATCGCGAGATCATTTTCGTCGAGGATTTTCTAGAACAAGGAAAATCTATCGTTGTAGAAAAAATTTTTCTTAGACTTTTCTCGGAGTTTTTTCAGTTTTTTCGCTTTCTTAACTCACGCGAGATAGAAAATGCTCACGTTTCAATCGCAAGTCAGTTCTCGTTGGCTTTCGTTGACGAAGAGTCGTTAGTGTCAGTTCGCGACACTCAGAAGTGACATCCCGAAACATCGAGATATTCGAAAGCTCTATAAGTGCTTCCGACTGAGATTTACCTTAGGTCTCGTTCTCGTTCATTGTTGTAGTAGACGGGACTCTAAGAGAGGAGCTCTTCTCTCTCAGCCATCAACTATATCGCGAAGGGGGACTGGAAACAGAAATACTTCGAGGACGAGATGGCAGACAATGAGATTCGTCTGCGTACAGAATTGGAAGGCTGCGATCGGATGATAGTCGAAAGATATAAGGCGCTTGGGAATAAAGCTGCGACAATTTCTCTAGGGATGTCCCGCAGGATTCATGTTCTCGTTCAACGAAAGGGGGCGAGAGCCGTTTTTTTCCTCATCATCCCGCAACAAAACGAAATCTTCGCGCATCTTCCAGAACAATGATCGACGGCATGCAAATTAAATTCATCTTACAAGAGACGTGAGACATCTTTTCGTTCCTTTAAGAAAAATTCTCCTCTTTTGCCGGATTTTAATTTTGATTTACGGAAGTATACCGCGAAATATATATTCAACACTTTCATGATGGATAGCGGTGAGAATTCGTAAGCTTACGTTCAGGAGATTTAAAAAATTCGCGGCATATATAAGGTGTACTAACGATATTCGAAGAGCAATGAAAAAAGTGATATTTTCATTGGAGAATTTTTTTGTTGCGCCGATAAATTTGTCGCAGCAACTGAAGAATAGAGACTTTACTAAAAAGACTTTTTTCCAAAAGAGAGAGAGAGAGAGAGAAAGACGAAAAAATTCGGACAGAGATACAACTCGTGTGAGAAGCTATCTATGCTATTACACTACTACACAAGATAGATCGCCCATGGGCTATGTAACTTGCGATTCGTGAATTGTCATGAATCGTATATCAAAGCCAGGGGGGTTGAAGGATGGTATGTACATAGTTTGGCAGACAGCTTCAGTAAATATATGCGCAAAGTTGTCTGCTAGAGATACTCATGATTTTGGAAATTGCTACGAGCTACGCTGCTGAGACTGGTTAGAGTAATTTTCTCTAACCTTGAAGTACATACACACGATCCGGAAGTTATGATCAATTCGTTCGTTTTCCTCTCGTGGATCGTAAGTATTCATTTAGACGAGATCAGCTGACCGTGCGAGAGAAACGGCGAACAAGTGTTGCTAGGAACAATATACTTCGGAATTTTCTGTAATTTGCTATCAATCTCTATGTCACTTTGTAGCAAATTATCGAGATTGTTACATCTGCATTATGATTTTTGTAAGTTTATTAGAAGAAATTTGATAATGTAAAATATGTTTTTTTGCAATATTTTATATATTAGCGGTAAATTATTTTATATAGCGCTATTTCAAAACCATAATTATTTAAGTAAAGCTTTATTGATGTTACAGCCACGTGAAAATGATTTCTGTGTTTATTCGCGGTAATAAAAAAGTCATAATTATGATTAAGATACATTTACTTTGCAGCATTAAAAATGGTTGAATATATTTACACACAATCTGTAATCCCAAAATCTTAGCAGAGAAGACAATAGGTTTCGAGATTTCGCTCTCCGAAATCGCGATTCAATCGCGTCGCTTCGCTTGTCATTGCATTAACAACAACCACAAAGTGCACCGTCATCATGTCATCATACAATCTTGCACGATCGTTTAACGCGTTACGGTGATTGGGACGAACGCCGTTGAATCCCGGTCAATCAGAACGCTTGACACACTCGCTCGGGTAGTTTACAACAGTTAGCAGGAACGAACCCGGGGTTCCTAGTTACCGGAAGCACGGTCGAAGTCGGACAGAGCGAATATTGGCCCTGTGCCATATTGCCGTAAGAGTGCCTGCACTTACCGGCTTTCACCACGGTGTAGTAGTTTCTCGTTCTATACTGCTTTATTGAAGATCGTAGTCAGTTTCGTCTTTAGCATGTGATATATCGCGCTTTTCTTCTGGCGCTTATGCCCTCAATAAGAATTTCATAATGCGTCGTTTACCGAAAGAAACCTTTTTGCGCCTTTTATCGTTTTTCTGATAAATAGATTGATAGATTAAATTTTCTTCTTTAATATATATTCTATTTCCATTTGAAATGTAATTTTAGATCTCAGATATATAAAATTTACACTTTCGTATGCTGTTGTTTCTTTATGTGAAATAACGTATTGTTTAAAATTACTAACCAAACATTTTTTTATTTTTTAATATATTATTTTATCGTAATATAATACAAATATATTTTTTAAATAATTTTATTTTGACATATTAGTATTCACTTTTATATGCGATTCATGTATATATATTTTACTTTTATACATATGACACGATGTTATTATTGCGACTAGGAAGTTGTTCGTGCGAATGCGAACATATAATATGTGTGGATGTATATATACTCGATACATGTATATCCGTTGTGGCTACAACACGATGAACGGTCAGCACCGACAATAATTTCTAGGATAGGAACACTCGGTATATTTCGCGAACTGAGTATAGTCTTTTTGTAGATGCTATGTTGGAGTTATTAGCACTGTGCGACACTCGTTGTTCTTCTTGCTGTACTATCGCGCCATACCGACCGCCTCCACTCGCACTACGCGTAATTTATCGTGCTCACTGTTGTGTGTGTATATATATTCTGGCATGAAAACTTAGCAAGAGGTGAAACCAGTGTAAATGAATAAGTAAACATTTCGGAGAAATATTAGATTACATTAATGAGACATTGAGTGTGTAATTATATTGCGAAGAATTACAAATATTACTTAGAAAAATAACTATTATTCGTCGCATTTATATGTTCTATAGGAGAGAGAGAGAGAGAGATGATAAAATTATAAATGCAAAGAATATTATTACAATAAAATAATTTCATTATATATTAAGCAATTTTGTGTGCATACATATAAATACTGTCGTTGTTCTTTCCAATCGAAAAAAGTTACTCGTGTTATTGTTTTCTATAATATGGTTCGAGAAAGATAACTTTCTTTATTAAATGATAAAAAGTACAAGTTTATGTCATTCGAGACACCCATCCCATTGAAAGAATGTTTGTGTGTGTGTTCCATTTCTCGAGGTGATTGGTCAGCAAATTTGGATTTATCAGAATGAGTTTATCGAACTTGGAACAATGCAGCAAAATTCGCTTGTTAACGTCCTCGTATATCTTAAAGATCAATAGTCAAGCGATTTGGCACTTACGACCGCGATGTCTATCTGCTAACGGAGCAGAAATCGGTTTACTTTAACGAAACTAATTGCGGAAATCATGTTTCGTATATCTTATATACTCGAACACAACTTTTTTAGAATAACTTATTTTGCTAATATTGGAAAACCGAGATACGATAATCATGTTTTTTTAATAATTAAATAATTCATAAACATTAATTTCTCAATATTTACGGAAAATTTTAAAATTAATTTACTGATTATTTTTTTACATGCAATATATTTTTAAAATTATATTTTATTATGACTTTTACACATTAATAAAAATATAAGAAGACGTAAACGTCGCGTCGTACAGTTTGAATGAAATCTCTCGGAAAAATAATCTCTAACAGAAAAAAAAAAAATTAAATCTTTAGTTCATAATTTAACATATTTGTATTGATAATATTCTAGGTGAGGAAGAAAAATTATGCGACAACAATGAACAATCCTCAAATGCATCTTTGTCAGTCACAAAAATATTGATGCGTCAATACATATTTACAGTCAATAAGTATATATCTATCTGAAAATAATTCAACATAGAAATGTATCAACCGGAGGAATATGCGCATCGATCCGCGATTTGTTTGTCCACGAGTCGCCGGCTTCATCTCAGAATCTTGAGAAACTAAAAAGTTTCTTGCAAAAGGAAAGTATGTTTTGCTTCGACGAAAGTTTTCCGACCGGTCGTATGTTTTCTTAATGTACACACGCAATATCATAAAATTCCGTCGCGCGACTCGATGATCATCTAACGATATCGTGTCCATTCGATTTGCTGTTTATTAGGGAAACGGAGGATCCATCGTGAAGCCGCCTCGGGATTGACAATAGTCTCTCTTTCTCTCTCTCTCTCTCTGTCTCTGTCTTACTCGGGTTCTAACAAAACCAATTTGCGGGAACCTTGGGAAGAAGACGTAAACGTCGCGTCGTACAGTTTGAATGAAATCTCTCGGAAAAATAATCTCTAACAGAAAAAAAAAAAATTAAATCTTTAGTTCATAATTTAACATATTTGTATTGATAATATTCTAGGTGAGGAAGAAAAATTATGCGATAACAATGAACAATCCTCAAATGCATCTTTGTCAGTCACAAAAATATTGATGCGTCAATACATATTTACAGTCAATAAGTATATATCTATCTGAAAATAATTCAACATAGAAATGTATCAACCGGAGGAATATGCGCATCGATCCGCGATTTGTTTGTCCACGAGTCGCCGGCTTCATCTCAGAATCTTGAGAAACTAAAAAGTTTCTTGCAAAAGGAAAGTATGTTTTGCTTCGACGAAAGTTTTCCGACCGGTCGTATGTTTTCTTAATGTACACACGCAATATCATAAAATTCCGTCGCGCGACTCGATGATCATCTAACGATATCGTGAAGTCGCCTCGGGATTGACAATAGTCTCTCTTTCTCTCTCTCTCTCTCTCTCTCTCTCTCTCTGTCTCTGTCTTACTCGGGTTCTAACAAAACCAATTTGCGGGAACCTTGGGCCACGTAGAGTCGACTATCTCTCGGGCACGCCGGACGTCGGTGCGACGTACGAACGGCCGGTCGTTAAGTGCAGGGATCACGTAGCTCTTTGATAAAGTCCCGGGTCGTTTCTTTCGTTACGACCCTAGCTCCTTATCCCGTTCGAAGGGAAGTTCGCGTCGCGCGTGTACTTATCGAGCGTGCCGGAATCGGGACATTTCTTACCGCGCTGGCCCGCGCTGATAAGGCGACATCGAATTTTTCTCACCGTCAAAAACGGGCTCTTTAATAAATTTGAGGTATATTTGACATATATATTCCGCGCTTCTAGTTGTGGTGCGCCTGAATTGATATTGCCGATACCGAGAAGCTGATATCGAGGAGATACGCGAGAAAATTGAAAACTTGAGGTAAAGTAACTCTTAAGCGTTAAAAATAGAGATCGTAAGATAAACTGCTTTTATAAGTATAAATATTATCATCGAACAAAGTTATAATACTTTGCTTCTACAATGTGTAAAGGTCCTATTAAAACATAATTTTAAAACTTGTATCTGAAAAAATAATCAGTAAATTAGTTTCATAAAGTTTTCTGTAGATATTGAGAAATGAATGTTTACGAATTATTTCCTTGAACATGATTATAAAAATTACTTTTACTGCAGTACAAAGTTATCTCAGATATCTATAGCGAAAATCCGTACAGTAAAAAAATCTATATCTGTTCTCTCTGATTCGCAGCTTTGTGCTCGTTAATCTCCTCCCTTTCCTCGATAATATACCGTCGTCGCGTCGGTGCGCCAGATTGGATTCTATCGAGCTCGCTGAACGCCTTTGATCGTTTTCCGCATTGTCACGGGAAGCAAGAGGGAGGGCAAGCGACAACGGCCGCGTTAAAAATTAACGTTCTTCGAGATTAACGGCGTCGGTGCTGCTGCAGGCGCGTCCGAAAATGCGGGCGAATGAGTTACGGACGGGACGTTAAGTCTTGTAGATTTTCATTAAGTGCTAACGCCGTCGGGCTTTCTGCAGCGGCCTCCCCCAATGGCAGCGCGGCAGCGCGTACGGGCACGAGGGGCGAGGAAACTAAAAAATGAGAAGGTCGTATTTTCCGAGTTCAGTACGTCCGCCCTTTGGTATGTTAATTCATTGCCGTGCTTCCCGCCTTCCGCTTTTCCCGTCTCACACGCTCGCGCATTCTCTCTCTCTCTCTCTCTCTTTTTTTAGTCCCCGTCTAATTTACTGATTATTTTTTTACATGCAATATATTTTTAAAATTATATTTTATTATGACTTTTACACATTAATAAAAATATAAGAAGACGTAAACGTCGCGTCGTACAGTTTGAATGAAATCTCTCGGAAAAATAATCTCTAACAGAAAAAAAAAAAATTAAATCTTTAGTTCATAATTTAACATATTTGTATTGATAATATTCTAGGTGAGGAAGAAAAATTATGCGATAACAATGAACAATCCTCAAATGCATCTTTGTCAGTCACAAAAATATTGATGCGTCAATACATATTTACAGTCAATAAGTATATATCTATCTGAAAATAATTCAACATAGAAATGTATCAACCGGAGGAATATGCGCATCGATCCGCGATTTGTTTGTCCACGAGTCGCCGGCTTCATCTCAGAATCTTGAGAAACTAAAAAGTTTCTTGCAAAAGGAAAGTATGTTTTGCTTCGACGAAAGTTTTCCGACCGGTCGTATGTTTTCTTAATGTACACACGCAATATCATAAAATTCCGTCGCGCGACTCGATGATCATCTAACGATATCGTGAAGTCGCCTCGGGATTGACAATAGTCTCTCTTTCTCTCTCTCTCTCTCTCTCTCTCTCTCTCTCTGTCTCTGTCTTACTCGGGTTCTAACAAAACCAATTTGCGGGAACCTTGGGCCACGTAGAGTCGACTATCTCTCGGGCACGCCGGACGTCGGTGCGACGTACGAACGGCCGGTCGTTAAGTGCAGGGATCACGTAGCTCTTTGATAAAGTCCCGGGTCGTTTCTTTCGTTACGACCCTAGCTCCTTATCCCGTTCGAAGGGAAGTTCGCGTCGCGCGTGTACTTATCGAGCGTGCCGGAATCGGGACATTTCTTACCGCGCTGGCCCGCGCTGATAAGGCGACATCGAATTTTTCTCACCGTCAAAAACGGGCTCTTTAATAAATTTGAGGTATATTTGACATATATATTCCGCGCTTCTAGTTGTGGTGCGCCTGAATTGATATTGCCGATACCGAGAAGCTGATATCGAGGAGATACGCGAGAAAATTGAAAACTTGAGGTAAAGTAACTCTTAAGCGTTAAAAATAGAGATCGTAAGATAAACTGCTTTTATAAGTATAAATATTATCATCGAACAAAGTTATAATACTTTGCTTCTACAATGTGTAAAGGTCCTATTAAAACATAATTTTAAAACTTGTATCTGAAAAAATAATCAGTAAATTAGTTTCATAAAGTTTTCTGTAGATATTGAGAAATGAATGTTTACGAATTATTTCCTTGAACATGATTATAAAAATTACTTTTACTGCAGTACAAAGTTATCTCAGATATCTATAGCGAAAATCCGTACAGTAAAAAAATCTATATCTGTTCTCTCTGATTCGCAGCTTTGTGCTCGTTAATCTCCTCCCTTTCC
This sequence comes from Formica exsecta, assembly GCF_003651465.1. NCBI lineage: Eukaryota > Metazoa > Arthropoda > Insecta > Hymenoptera > Formicidae > Formica > Formica exsecta. The sequence continues at coordinate 275,277 of NW_021849298.1, read as the reverse complement.
TCGATAATATACCGTCGTCGCGTCGGTGCGCCAGATTGGATTCTATCGAGCTCGCTGAACGCCTTTGATCGTTTTCCGCATTGTCACGGGAAGCAAGAGGGAGGGCAAGCGACAACGGCCGCGTTAAAAATTAACGTTCTTCGAGATTAACGGCGTCGGTGCTGCTGCAGGCGCGTCCGAAAATGCGGGCGAATGAGTTACGGACGGGACGTTAAGTCTTGTAGATTTTCATTAAGTGCTAACGCCGTCGGGCTTTCTGCAGCGGCCTCCCCCAATGGCAGCGCGGCAGCGCGTACGGGCACGAGGGGCGAGGAAACTAAAAAATGAGAAGGTCGTATTTTCCGAGTTCAGTACGTCCGCCCTTTGGTATGTTAATTCATTGCCGTGCTTCCCGCCTTCCGCTTTTCCCGTCTCACACGCTCGCGCATTCTCTCTCTCTCTCTCTCTCTTTTTTTAGTCCCCGTCTCGGTGCATCTCCGCCACTGTTCGCTTGTTCGCGTCGTTTATACCGTCGCTTCATCCATAACAGGACCTTTTTTTAGTCCCCGTCTCGGTGCATCTCCGCCACTGTTCGCTTGTTCGCGTCGTTTATACCGTCGCTTCATCCTAGGATCAATAACAGGACATCCTCCGCGATTTCATTAACGTAAATTCGAAATGCAAGTTTAGCGCGAAACAACGGAGCGAAGTGCGTTTCAGTTTGTCACTTCCATCCTTTCTTGAATTAAGTACTTCTTGCGTCAAGGACTGCATTTATTTTGATGCGTGGCATCTACGCGTAAACAACAAATAATAAATCATACTAAACAGAATACTGAATCTACTCTAATTTGTTCGAATTTTCTATTATATTTCACATATTATTATAGTTTTACTTTATTGACTTTGTATGTAAGTTATTTGCATTTATTCGCTGTATGAATTATGTAGAACGGTTAAATAATTTTTCTTTAAGAAACTTTTTTTGTATAGATATAATAAACACATTGCAAGAAGAGAATAGTATAATATATAGATATAATACATAGATATAATATTATAATCTACGTCAAACTTGATCGGTATATGATAGACCAGCACATTTCAGAGCTGTTAATTTCGGGCTTTAAAAAGTTAGACCAGATTAGAAGTCCGTCCTTTGCAAAAAAGCCGCGACTCAACGATGCCAGACGGTCAATAATTCAAAGCCAAGATCGGCGCGAAGTTTTTAATGAATCGCACGAGTTTCTTGCAAGCTCTCGGACGCAGGAGCGCGTATCTTTTATCGGCCATTTTATGCGAGAACGGCAGCTAACTTCTTTTTTCACGTGTAATCCCATCTTGATTGAAATCACGGACGACGAGATTTTTTTTATAAAGAAATATATAAACATTTATTGTAAAATTTATGCTGGATATCAATATTAATATTGTTATTAACTTATCTAAAGTTTAATTTACTAACTTTTTCTTTTTTCTATTGTGAATTAGGACTAGCGATTATTCTACTGTAAATTATGTTTATGACATATGATACATCCATATCACATTCCCATTTGTAAATAAATAATTTTCTGAACACTATATTTTATTCTTAATTTAGGAAAACCTGCTTTTCTAATGTAAAAACTATTTATTTAAATAATTTCATTACAAAAGTTGTATGTGATGCGTGGAAAACATGCCAAAGAACGCATATTTACAATTTAAAATAAAAATAATATGTATCTTTTTATTATCGATGTTAATCAGCATTTGTACTTTCTCAAGAGATAAATGCAATCTGTTCATCCGTGCCAAAATGGAAATAACAACAATTCGGTGTATGCAGTCGCGGCAGGAATTATTTTGGCAACGCGAATTAAGACGATCCTGTCCATGGTTTCGTATAAAGTTTGCCAAATACACCGGGCCGGTTAATTGACGTAGTTCTAAGAGTATCCCGGAAATGTTGATTGCTTCAACAAGTTTCTAACGTTCAGTCAGCATGTCAGTTTGTTTCGTGCCGCTGACCAAAGTTTCCAAGAGCACAGGTGTACGTCGGGCCACGTACAAAGCAGTAGTCTCAACAAACTTTTGTGAAGACGATCAGATTCTACAGGATATATCGTTTTTACAAACTGTCAGCCTTTTTTTTCTCGCGTCTAATTAACACTCGTCATTACGTGTACAGTAATAGCCGTGACAATTATTTGAGCCATATTATGACGCAATAAATAATATCTAACTTAAAAATTAATTTTTTCTAATATATGTATATATTTTTTTGTAATATATATATGTTCTAATAGCAAAAAAACAAAAAAGTTCGTTTATATAAATAAAGCGAAAATCAACTTAATTATTTGTCCATATTTTTTATTTGAAATTAAATGAGTAAATATTTTATGCTATACTCGTGCATATTGAAATAAATAAAAAGTATTCCTATTCTCTATACAGTTCGCGTATTTTAAAGTTTAGGTGAATATAAAGTGCATGTGAAGAGGAGAATTTTCACGATCCCGATAGAGACTATTTTGTCGTTACCGCGACGCGTGATCGCGCAATGTTTAAACGCAGATGGGCCAGCCGTTCCGTCTGCGCTGTATTAAAGTCGAATATCGGCGTTCAGAGTTTTTTTCTCTGCCATTTGTCGTGTATCCTGGCGTGCGAACCGTATGCGCGGGATTCCGACGCGGGCTTTATAGAACCGACGTGACGGGAACACCGAAACGCTCTTGACTAGGAAACGTCGAATACCGGCTCGACTCGGCTCGGCAAGTGGAGAGGTCCGAACGAAATTTGACGCTTAACGAAACTCTAGTCACAAAGGCCCGGGCTGCCAGCAAATAGCCTATCTACGGGTTATCCCCGGAATTCGACACTGAGACCCCGGGCCGCGCGTTAACGCCAGATGGATATTCTGTCCGGGCGTTGCCTTAGGCTACTCTAGGATGGAGCTATGTCCATAAAGCTGTAACATTCCACTTTATCCTGCTTTGTGCTTAAAACGGCCCAGAGTATCCGTTAGATTTTTATAGCGAGATGTGTTAAATCGAACGAGGGTCACTTTGGCGCGACGCGAGTTGGCGTAACGTTGTACGATGGCTGGCGGAATTAATGCTCATCATTAGCTTAACATTTATTGTTCATTAAAAGTATTTATCCTTGAACTAGTATATATATCTTTACGATTGTATAAAATTTAACAAGAGTTATAAAATTGGTGTAAAAAAAAAACTTTTTTTCTTTAGTCAGTTATTGAAGTAATAAGTAAACTGCTTATTCGATACATGAGATTACAATAAGCAAATTTTAGAATATACGAGTTTATCAAAAGAATTACAATTTCTCAAATTTTCGATTAAGTCTCCTGCGAAATTTTCTCTTTGCAACTTAAATCTGTGTGACTTTCGGCGCTTCATTACGATGAAAAAAGATACTTTGATGCACGCGTTTCCCCTCGAGATATCCGGATAGTGTGTGATACCAGCAGGGAATGTAACCTTGGAGTGCCCCGAAAATCGGTGTACAGAAACGCGTGCGACGTATCAGAGCGAATTAAATTTTGTCTCCTGTCTGGCGGGAATGTCTTCGCTCCTATCTTAATGCTAGCGGTTATCTTTCCGTAGATAACGAAAGCTGACGTTCTTCCGAGATAAGGAAAATGTCCCCCAAAGTACGACAGTAGATATATATATATACTTGATGGTGGTCCCGACCAGAGAGTCGCAGAATTCGCCCACCTATCCGACAGGAGAGCAGACTTGCGATTGCGCGATTATGCGACGTCGCGGGGGCGCGCGGAGCAAGAAATCGCAGGAGAGAAGACTCTACGTATAGCGGGTGAAGTCAACTGAATCTCGTTTTCGTTCTCCTCGATAACCAAGTGCCTTTGATAAGGACACGAGGGTATCTTCGAGACCGTCCAATATTGAGCCGGGTCTGGAACGTGATTCGAATCCCGTTGTTATATATATAGTAGCAGCTTTGACTAACTTGTTATTAAAACGAGAAAATGGTATTTATCAACGTCAAGTCGAAATACATAAAAAAAGCAAAATAGAAATATTTTTTATTAAATTTCTCTTTTTTTTTTATAATTTTTTTTTCGATATTATATTATATTGTTATTAATAAATATTTTTTCTAATATTTTTATGTGTGTAAAGAAATCTTTCTAGAATCAAAAATCTTTTGAGATTATATAAAACATAACACCATGTAAACTAAATGAAAAAATGATAGCAAATTATTTAAGAGTTTATAATGCTGAAACTCAACAATTGATATTTGCATAATAATAAATTAACGATAATCTGATTCGCTGCGTTTGCCTCGCAAATTGCACAAAATATACTTTACATTTTAATTTAATGGAATGATCCTTCCAATGTAATGTCATAATATGCATTTTACATCCGTCAATTTTTAAAGGACTTGTAAAACGTAAACTATCGAGATTAAAAAGATCCGAGTGTAAATTTATTGTTTGCCTTATCACGACGAGCTGGTTATTCGGTGTGAGAATGAAGTCAAAAGACACAGAGAACACGAGCGACTTTATTTCTACATTCGGTTTACATCCACGATGAATACTTTTATGCCCATTATCCCGGAATGTTAAAACTTGTGACTGTGCCATAAATGGTTACATTGTCGGGCGGAAAACTTTTTAACGATCGGTGATTGCAAGAGTGTTAACGGCTTATCATGCTAAACGATGCTATTTCAATGGTGGTATCACTGGGAGATATAATCGTGGACATATCAAATCGCAAATTATTTAAAAATGGGGCTGTGCTATTAATAAATGAAATGGTTATTTTTAAAGATCGACATAATAATAGAAATCAATGCTTCTTCGGTTTATTATCAATTGACGGTTAACGCGATTTATATATCGTGTTTCGTGTTATTCCTTCCATAATGGCGAAAGTGTTATAAACTCGGTTTGCGTATACCTATACAGATTTATCGTTCTATAAGTCATAATTTTGCCGTCAGTTGTGTCATTCGAGAATCGACGCGACCTACTTATCATTCGCGTGCTTGTGCCATGAAATGTGTTTCCGCGACTACGGCGACCACTCTCTGAATAGTTATTATTAATGTGCTTAACATAATTTACGATATGCATCTGCTTTATTTTATGTTTGAATTAATATTATGTGTAGTATACATTACATATGTAATATCAAATTACAGATAAATGCGCTTTGCGCAGTTTTATTCATCATTATTTCGAATAATAGCAAATGTATAAATTTGACAAGAATCAAAGAAACAAACTTATATATGTTTATGTCATGAAACGAAAACATATATATATAATCTCTATGAAAATAATATGAATTGCACAGTTTAGCATATCTTTTAAATATTCAAACACAATTATATTTAATACAGTTTGTAAAGAGAACGAGAAAAAAAGGAGAGCTTTCATCGATTGTAAGATAAATTTAGATGTCTCGAGATATAATTGAGTTAACAGAAATATAATTCTCTTTTTCTCAAGAATGATTTAAGTGTAATTTACATCCGAATAATGTAAATATAACAATTCTTTTTTCTTTTAATTATTTTATCTTTAAAGCAATTAAATTATCTACTTTTATAAAGAGAAAAAGTTTAGAAAATCAGAGTTTATTCTAGTTTATATTTAACAACAATTGGCAACAATTAACAAGAAATTCCAAACTTGCGGAGAACATCTGTTTTCGAAGCGATGACATTACGAGATATCGGATAATATTTGACGATGAATTAACTGTTGCCAGGTTGCCGTGCTCTACATACCGTGCTCTATAGCATCCGCGTGCATCGATTATCTGCGCTCCAATTATCCGTGGATAATAAGCGGTTCGTATCTCGCAAAGAGGCTGAGCGATCGTATCGCGTCCACAGGTTTAACGCGATTTTAAAGCGCAAGTGAGGGGTCAGATCGCTCTGGGAGGATATGACGAAAAATCGAATCGGCTGGCTAATCGGCTAATCATAAAGGAAGCATATTGTCGTATCTAGCGTGCATACCAGCACGCTGTAATATCGAAGATTCTCTATCTCGCGCGTGAGATAGAGTGAGAGCGAGTGTATGAGAATGCAGACGCAGGTAATAGAGTAACGCTTGTTCAGGACGGCTCGCACTCGGAGAAGGTATCTACGGCCGAGCGACATTGGCAATTGTATGACGAAGAGAGGAGAGGAAGATCCGAGATAAGCACTCGAGACAACCACGAGAGCCGCGATTTAATATTAACGCGGACGCGGACGCGTCGCACCGCTCCCCCGGTAGCGTTGATTACACTTCATTGTGCCTCTCTCCCATCTTCGGTAATCTATATACGCCTGCGTGTGCTGTGCCATGTGATGCATATACCGCGATATATCCGTATATCAAATGTGTTCGTACCAACGGAAGCGAGGACCAGGACTATTCACGCCGACGACGTGATACAGGAAGAGAGAAAGAGAGATATAGAGAAGGAAATATGGACAGGATGAAGAGGATGACGAAAAGGCAAGCAGATAACGAGAGCGTTTCTAAAAATCGGGATTTTGGACAGATCTCGTTGTCGAATGGACTGACTGGTTTTGAATACGTATTCCCAGGACCGATCCTCTTCCGCTCGACGTGTTCGTCTCTCGTCATGCATATTTCCTCCAAAGATACCGAGTTTTATCATGTTTGATCTTTCGATTTCGCTGATTCGCCAACGGATCATTTCTGCGATCGTACACGTTTAAAAACGTGTTTGGTTGTCGATACTCTATTTCGGAACCGTGATATCGATTAAAAAATTGTTTTATTATGTACAGGATTGTTTTATTTCGAGAAAATAATTTAATAAATGTGTTTCTTTTTTCGTGCGCCTAATGTGTTATTGATACATTTCAATTAAATAACAATATATTAATAAACGCACGCTTTTATATGAGTATATAATTTTGTAGACTTTCTATTCCTTGTTAAAATATTACATTATATACAGAATAATAATTTTATTCTAATTTTATTTTGTATTTCGATTATTGTATATTAATCAAGTAAAGTGCAATAATCTCTTATAGCTTAGAAGCGCGGAGCGTCATTTGCTCATTCAAAGTTTGGCGTATGTCTATTCTCCTACGAGCTTAGTGGCAGTTGAATTGAAATATCAAGCCTTGCTGTCGTGCATCGTGTGTCGTGTGCGCGAAACCCAGGTGTGTTCCATCGAAAATTAGAGCGGCAGAATATGGCGGTGTCGGCGCGCAAGAATGGCGCGTGATTAGCATGTCTTTCGAGATTGATATATATCTCTGGAGAAGAACGTGACCGCGTTTGCAATCAACGTGTCGCTCCTCCGGATTCGAAATCGTCATCGCCACCTGTCGATTGTGCAATTTGCGTGGTCGCGCGTCAACGCGGCATAGATCGACGACCATCGAGTCGCGCGAGTCGAGGACGTGTCTCGATGAAAATTTAATTACACCCTTCGGATTTGGCTAGATTCGTATATTCGCCGATCCATATCTCAAGCATATTTTACTTTTAATTTAATCAAGATTTTGTTATCTTTCGAAAGACCAGAAAAAGTGTCTTCTTAAATCTTTATAACTTTTAAAGAAAAAAATCTTTTGGCTTAATATCTCTCTCGTTTGAAATTAATTTATTATTAGTTTGAAAACAATAAAGAATAATTATTATAGAACACAGAATTTTAGAAACGTAATAATTTATTAGATATATGTGTGTGTAAAGGGATAAAATTAATATGTTTAATTACTTAAAAATATATAAGTTTAGTTTATTTTGTATGTACTCTACTTTGTTCTCTCTATTGTTTTATATTATAAATCTGAAATCAAAATATTCAAACTTGACATGATAGATTTACTTGCGTAAACGTGAGAAATTATTCAATACATATTATATCGTTTCAATCTGATACAATTGTTTTGTGTTTATAATTAATATCGCGTTCGAGTTAACGAGAACGATGATTTTTCTCGGATCAGAATGGGTACGCGATAGTGCGAGATGATTATATTTCAATGATATATTGTTGAGGGAAATCAAAAGATTTTACAATCGATTTTGTAAAACGTTGCAGCATATATAACATTCGATTGCAATTCATTTCTCTTCAGCTACGACCGAGCCTGTTCCAGTTGCTTTTACGTATCGTTGTGTAAAGTGGAGCATAACAATGTCAGAAAAATAATTGTAGCGCTACGATTGAAATTGCAATTGTGCATTGGATTGTAGTATTTTCGGATAATTTTGTTTTGTTTGATATCGTTGATAAACAAAGATTTCAATTAAATATTACTTTATAACTATAGCCTAATAAAGCAAGAATTGTTTTATGCGCGCATATTTCTCATACAAATTAATGAAAGGTCTACGATCCCATTTATCTCAGAAACTGTGTCTGAATATAAATCTTGTTTGCCGAGTAAAGTGTGCGTTTTCAGGGTGTACTCTTTGTTCAGTTCGCGGCGATGTAACATGACTAGCCGGCGTCAGCTCGTGCATTACACGAACCGCTC
>NW_021849298.1:262455-266696 GCF_003651465.1 Formica exsecta | reverse complement strand
CGCTCTCTTGATAATTTAGTAGTACGTCCGGCTTTCGCCGTGGCATAAAATCCATTAATTTTCTTTCGGACACGATGAATATAACCGGCGCGACGTAAATTAAATCGTTATTCGGATTTCGCGCGGTAAAATTAAATGCGAATTTAAACAAAATCCTCTTTCGTACCGAGCGCGCGCGCATGTCTGTGGGTTTTTCATTGTAGCCGTGTAATTTAGCTTGACATTTGTATTCAGAACGTGTCAGATTGTTTATGGAATTGTCGATAATTTTATTTAAATCCTGTAGCTGCGAATCGTTATCCGACGTGATAATTATGCGCTTTATTTCTTCCGCAGATATTTTTTGTCGTTCTTTCGAGTTTATCTCAAAGATACTTTGTGATTATATAGTCAAACCGGATTTAAATTGATACTATGGCATTATTAAATAGAACCTCCATTGTTATTAGTTAATTAACAAGTTCACCAATTAGAGATTGCCGGAGGTACCGTGAAGACCGTGAATTCGCTTATATATAACGAGGTACTTCCATCAGTGGATTAATAAAAGATTCAGTAATTCCGGAGCCGCTTCGCCTCTAAAGTTACGTAAGGCGTCGGAGGACTTTTCGCGGAACGTAAATGTTTAATTGAAATTCTGTCTCGCGATCTGTTCGTTCTCTCAAACAGGAACACTTAAAATATGAGGACATCTTTGTTCGTCAGAAGAAAGGTGCTTGCCCATTTAAGGAGAATTGATCACCAAGATTTCATTTCGTGCGATTATTATTTACGATAAAATGTGAATTTAGCATGACATGAGCTGCAGGATAATAATATTAATATGTTAATATGTTATAGCGCTATCATGTATATATTTTGAACGATTATAGCAATTTTGCAATTTTGAAATTTGCACGAATATCTCGATACAGTTTGTTATCCTCATCTTCGCTCGATTCCGCTGACAGACAGATACCGTTCACCGATCAATGGTTCTCCGACCATGCGTTTGTCTATATTCGTCGTCCTGACGCGAGATCAAAGCGAGAGGAATCGGATTGAATCCCTCAGGGTCACTGGCCCTTTCGATCATTCTCACCCTGCGAGAAGGATGCTGTCGCGCATGCTACGAGACCTATGGCAGAGAATTCTCCTATGGCACAGAGACATTGACATAGTGGCACTAGCTCTTGGCTAAAGACGGTTCACCTCTGACCCTCGAAGCACCGGCAGATTAAGGGATGAATACACGTATAGACATTAAACTGTCGGTGCAATGGCTGCTAGGTCGACCGAGCGAGTAGGAGGGACCGTTGCCTGATTAGCATTCTAAATTGAAGCGCTGCGGTCGAACCATCGTCGTCGGAGCAGGTCCAGTTTAGTTTGGGGGTAATTCAGAATAGACTCTCTCTCTCAGCCTTCCCCGTATTATCCGCGCGTCCCCTGGACAACCCTATGCCGATATCGTTCGTTAGTCCCTCTCTCTCGCTCAATGCTAGTTTCGTCTTTCCGTCCTTCTCGGCTCTTCGCGATCGACCATCAGTTAAACCGGGCCTATGCCATACACTCACGATAGCTTAGATATTTGCATTAATCGGCAACCCTTCGTGTAATCGTGTCGGATCGCTCTCACTGACCGATGTAGGGTGCTCGAGTTACTTCGTATTGCGCATTTCATCTCGATCTGCGATCATTACGACTTTTCCCATTGTTACCGTTTTAGCCACTCTCCTTCTTTTTTAAAAGCCTCACCTTTTATGCTATTTTTATTATGATTTTTGTATAAAATAGATTTGTTCATTCTTCATAAAATATAATCGATTTACATTATCGACAATGAATGAGAAAAAGAGAATGAAATAAAAAAATTTCTTAGACACAGATCTCAGTTTATAGTAATTATAAAGAAACTTTTTATATACTAGTAACATTAATTTAGTGGTTTAGTATGTTGCAATATCTGCAAAATCATGCGAATATTTGACATGGACTGCTCGAACTTGATTAATTATGTTAATTAGAAACATTTATTAGAGACTATGTAAGTTACAATGCTTTCAATAAATAAATTGCGAATGAGGAAACTTGTTAATGAGTCTAATATTGAGATATTATTTATACTATTTATAGTTTCATATTATACATATTTATATTTTAGTAATTATCCATTTATTAATAATGCAGCATCCAAAAATACTTTTGTTAAATATTTCAAGTTTGATTATTTGAAATTTATTGGCGATTAAATAGATGCTGTTAAAACGATATTCAATTAATATTTCCTTCTATTTAGCAAAATTCCATGTTTTATAATTTTGTGTTTTAATTTTCGGACATTATATATGATAATCAAGATATTATAATTTGTTCATTTTTTTGAATGTAATATATGTATAAAGGCGGCTAAATAATTAAATTAATTAACTCAATATAAAAACTGCTGTCTTGTATATTGTTAAATTTAATCCTTGGGGTGATGAGCTATTAATAATATACAGAGACGAGATTGCATAGAAAACGAAATGCATAATATAGCACCAGAATGATACAGTCAGTCGTTGCAATAATCACCACTTATAATGGACAGGCTGTCTCGCGAAGAAGAGTAGGAAGGAAGAAATAAACAGAGACAGAAAAAGAGAGAGAGAGGGAGAAAGGGAAGAAAGAGAAACTGACAAATGACCGACGATCTCGCGTTGCAAAAACAGTTGCACTCGTGGCCCTTTAGGTCCCTTTCTTCTTTCCGACTTCGATTCATTCATTTCCTCATCCCGCGGCCATTTTCTACGCATTCTGCAGTCGCCATGGCGACGCCCGCCGCGGGTGATTATAGCCGGTACCTGCTAAAGCCTTCCTTAATTAACGCGGGCTTAAGCCATTTTCGTAACGACGTTCTCTCTGGCGCGCCTTACGTAATGCAGGAGGGACGCCCATTATGTGTATGTGCGTGTTTCATATATATATATAGTATATTCTATTATTCGCAAAAATATATTCTTTTTGAATTATCTTTTATCTTGCTTATCTCGATTCGATCGATACTCAATACACGAAGACGCGTGCATAAAAAATTAGGAGATAACGAATGCAATAAAATCTCTGTGCGTCATGTCCAATTGTTAAAATATTTCCAATGTTTTAGTGAAATTATAATAAAGATCTTTTGTTGAAAGTTTTAAAAGATTTATCATTGTAGAATGCATTTAATTACTTTTTGTAACAACAGAATTGAGGTAATATGTATTTGTATTACTGCTTTTGTATAAAATTGCTCATTAAGTACATAATAGCGAACGAACATGGTAACGTCAGTTTTGTTTGAAACTGAATGGATAGGCTATTACGTTGGATAAGAGCAGACTTTTGTTTTCGTAGCAAAAAGATAGAATAATTGTTATCATATTTTAAAAATAAAACATGTAGTTTTACTTACGTCAAATGCTTTAATTAAAAATTCAAAGATATCGAGTATTGATCATAGGTTGAGATATGGATAATAATAAAATTTATAAATAAAATTTATTATTAATTGAATTAGTTTTAATGGTCAAGCTAAAAAAAGCAATTATTTGATATGATTTGCACAAGATTTTATAAGTAGATTTTTTAAGGTAGACTGACTCATCTTCTGTACGGGAGTGTTCATGTGTTTATTATATCTTTAAATATACACGGGCAGCAAAAATACACGGACGCGTAAAAATTCGCGAGGGACCTATAATAATGTGCAAACACTGCCGCCTAGCTTGTGTTTGCCCGACGATAAATTTACCTTCTATAAGATTAAAGAGGCAGAACGCGCGCAGTCTTAAAGAGACGCCCTTAAAGTCAGTTGTAAGCTCGATGCATTTGACGGTATTCAAGCTGAAATATATATACGATCTTTTTCTTATTTCGCAAGCGGAAGTATATTGTGAATGCAAACAGCCGGTTCGCATAACGGTAAAAGAAGTATATGGAGTATTATCGGTCGAGATCATAATTTTGAAGCGTTACTATATTATGTTAATTACTTCGCGCGTTGCCACTCGCCGATGTGTTTGAAATTTTTGCCTTTGTGCGCGATAATTTGCGCGTGCACGCAGAGAATACGATATAATTAGTAAACTTAATACGTCCGAGTTAACTTTTCCAAAACACTCAACCGAGCCTTCACTCGCAGCTGCCAACGTAGGCGCAACTATTAATCGCCGCTAATGTCGGCGAAGTTGATCATCAGCGGTGGTAGAGTTTTCTCTCGCTCTTCCTCTCTCTCTCTT
>NW_021849298.1:260183-261959 GCF_003651465.1 Formica exsecta | reverse complement strand
TTTCCCTCTCTTCTTTTTTCTTAATAAAACTGGGTTAAAATCTGTTCGTTTCATTTAAACGCTTTATATCTGCTTTGTATCCGCCTCTCTGAATTGCCGGTTTTTAATTAAGGCAATTTCGAAAAACACCACAAAACAGCATCAATCGATTTGCGCCACAGATGCGCCGTAATTTCCTACTCTCTCTCTCTCTCTCTCTCTCTCTCTCTCTCTCTCCCTCTCCCTCCTATTCTCTCTCTCTCCTCGAAATCAGGTTGCACAACGCGTGACAGCTTACGGACAAAGCCGTCGCTCGTTATCCGCAATCGCACTTGCTTATACGCTGCAGTTCGAGATGATGTAGGGGCCGCCGTGAAATATCGTTCACACCCGCCATTATCGCGAATAAGCCTTTGTATATATGGATATAAGGATATACAAGGCTAATCGAGTCGGTAGTTCTCTTTAGCTTGTGATTATATATAAGCTTCATAATTTCTTAATTCATCGACGAATGTTTTAGGCGAGATGAGTGCGTAGGGTATATTTCTAAAAATCTCTGCCTTGCCCTTGTTAACAACAGCGAACGATTGATATATAGCTTTCTACGACTTTTTTTCATGTATCTAGTTTTCACATTCGAGATGAACTAAGGGAAATAACATGTCTATTCAGAAATTTATTAAGATATATACATATATGTGTATGTATATATACATAATTTTATAAAACGCTTAAGATGTATATATCTTGTACTTTCTGCTTGTAATTTCTATAACATGGTTTAAAAACGCAATTTTCAGAAAATCTTGAATAAAAATCGACGCGATGTATTCATGTTGCTTCTGAATAATATAACAAAAATTAATTATGCATTGAAAATGTGCAATTTCATTCAACGAATAAAATGCTGTAGAACATAAACATGCGCAATTATACGAGCACGAAAAATACATGCGTCAACTTTACATATTTTATCGCGCCCTATTCATAAAATATGCGATAACGACATCTCGCTTAGTGTTTTTTCTCGCATATTTATTGTTAGTGACATATTTCCTTCATATGAGTGAGTATCAGCGGAAACCACTTCAAAATGACAAATGCGGCAGCATCATTTTTGTCCGTTATTATACGATAATATGTAATTCTCTATCTTAATTTGTTTAAATTTTATTTTGATTAGAATAGTTATGTGTTGTTTTTTTACGTAAGTAAAAATTTGTATAATTAAAAAAAGACATTTAAATTATTTTTTTCGATTGTTTAATCTTAAAAAGATATATAAGCATAAGCGGAAAATGGCCGTGAATTTTTAATTGCCTAAATACTGGATTTTTTTTTCCTACCTATTTTTGTTTTTATTAATCTTTCTTTTCTTTCTCTTTAATATGTGTAATAATATTATAGATAACAATATCTCCTGATAAATTGATATTTATAGAGTTAATAATTTATTTCGACTAATTTTCGGGATATAATTCCAATTGGAGTTATACAAAAAAAGCGAGAAGGATTCAAAGAGTTTGAGATGTCGTACTTTCCAACGTACCACTTTATGGAGGTCGAAGATCACCAGTTATTCGGGGCGAATGGTTTCAGCGGAGTTTAATTTGGTTTTATTTGCATTTCGCTTCCTTATCTTTTCAATCAGAGAAAAGAGAATAGATGTGATCCTTGATTATATAGTGACTCGCGATAAAACACAGGATCCTTTGTACATTAAAAGTTGCCCGTTGATGGAGTTTTTCGATTACGAAGAAGAGGGAGGGGGGGGGGGGGGGGAGGAGGAAGAGG
>NW_021849298.1:245579-259900 GCF_003651465.1 Formica exsecta | reverse complement strand
TGAGATGAGGAGAAGGGGGGGGGGGGGGGGGAGAGGAGGAGGAAGAGGAGGAAAGGCACTTTGGATATCCTCTATTTAAGGCCGACACAGTGACAGCTCGTGAAAGGGCGTACTTTCCGCGCAGGCATAACTTAATGAGAAAACTGAATGGTGACTTTTTTCAAGGCAAGTATCCTCCGTCGAGCAAGATTAGTGCCATAACAAAAGATTACGTGGGATTGATGCTTTTCTCCGTCAGTGTAATAAAAGCGTCCTTAGCTATTCGATCGATTACGTTGAAATGCGAATATTAATAATCCTATAATTATATCCTGATAATTACGGTTTTCAAGCCGTAAACAAGATATAGAACCTGAAATTAATTAAAGAAATGCAATTGTTTTCAATGCTTTTGTGTGTATGTGTATTCTTAGTAAATATTTTACGTAAGTAGTTACGCGCGCAATATATGTATTTTACTTTTAAATATAGTAAACTTGAATATATTTAAGAATAAAATTGTAAACCGTAATTGTACTTATGTAAACTGACAGAAATAATTCTTTCTCTTTTTAATTTAATGTCAAGACATAAGTAATCTTACAATTGGCCCTAAGAAACTGCATTATATTTCTGACCAACTTTTGTTGCTAATAAATGCGATAGCATAAAGCCATCCGTCAGTTCAAGTGTTTACACGAAAGTTATCAATAAAAACTTTAATTTTGCGGCTCAGCTTCTTTAATTAATTTTTCAAGATGTTTTTAAGAGGTAATGAATAAAAGTGCCGCCAACTTGTAAGTTGCGCTGTAATCCTGCAAGTTGCATATTACATAAGATGCATTTTAATTTATCGGATCGATTTATCGATAGACGATTATTCGAGCTCTGTGCCGATATATTCTCGTTATAAGGGCGTAAAGCTGATGGCGATCAACTGCGTTACGCAATTCGCGCGCACGCGTAACCAGATAATCCTTTCCCGTGCTCACGTATCGTACCTTGTTTGTGCTTGCTTGTGGATTGCAGTTTGTACCTTGGGGCGTTGGCACGGTGACGTAGTAGGAAGTTAGAGTCAACATATTTAAAGTTTTAAGTACATGGTCCGCCTACCGCGACGCGGCGTCGGCTGCTGTTTGCGGCTGTACGAAATAAATTAACTGGCGGCGAAGAAATAAAAGATTTAAAGAGAATTTCCGCCTTTAACAATTTTTGCTATATCTTCTTATTTTCAAGTTCAGCAATAAAAAATTCTATATAAAGTGTAAACGAGTAAAAAGCGTTTGAACAAACAATTTCTATACCATTATGAATATATAAATAACCAGCTACAGCGAAAACATATGTATAAATTAATACATATAACTATATAAACTTTAATAATTTGTTGTTAATATTATAAAAATGTAAAAGTATAAGAGAATATTTTTGTCTCTTGTATGTGTGCTCTCCTTTTTTTCTTTTTCTTTCTCTTAAGGAGAAACTGGATAGATCAGTTATGTCAAAAGTAAAATATAATTTAATTTCAAAATCGTAAATATTATATTATATTGAACTAACTTTTTTATAGTGATTGTACCCACAATAATTTTATAGTGACTGTGACACAAATTTATAAAAAAAAAATTTTAATTGTACAGAGAAAATGTTTAATTCTGCTCATAAATTATTACTTTTATATTTTAAAAGACTAAAAGTATGCTTTTTGCGTAATGTCAAATTCATGAATCTCGAAATTTATTAGATTTATTAATTTTTTGACATAGCTAATTTTCTCCTTAAGAATCAAATATTAATCACGTATAAAAATATAACTATAATATGTCGAAAGAAAGAAATAAAAGATGCTTTAGAGTACGGCTATTTTTTATATAATTGAAATGTATTAAAAATTTTTTAATTCATTAAACAGTTAATTTTAAAATATGCTTGGAATTAGATATTTAATTGCACAAAGATAAAAGAACTACGTTCTCTTTTTTTCTCTTTTTTCTTTTATCATATCTATACTTTAGAGCTACAGATGTTGATCGATGCATTTTCAAGTTCTTGCTAAATATTATTGTATTTTTTATGTGTTATAGTTAATTATATTAAGAGATCTTTTATTAAATACATGTTATACTATATATATATATCATTCTCTTTCTAAATTTCTTTTCACGTTAATATTAATATTTCACATGAATGACCAGCCTAGTAAAAGTATTAAATTAAAGTGTGATAGTGATTTAATGTCACTTACATTCGCTATTTGCTCTTGTACGCCAAGCATATTTCATAACGAGATTAGCGGACTTAATCTCATTGTCAGATAAGGATAGAATATATGTATAGGGAGATAGTATTAAACTGTAAATCTATATTATCTATATAGTTCATAATTTAATCTTGTTTTTATTTACATGTTTATATAGAAAAATTTTGTTCAATTTTAAAAATTGGATCGATTCTTTATGCATCAAGCTCTCGCTAAATATTATTGTATTTTTTATGTGTTATAGTTAATTATATTAAGAGATCTTTTATTAAATACATGTTATACTATATATATATATCATTCTCTTTCTAAATTTCTTTTCACGTTAATATTAATATTTCACATGAATGACCAGCCTAGTAAAAGTATTAAATTAAAGTGTGATAGTGATTTAATGTCACTTACATTCGCTATTTGCTCTTGTACGCCAAGCATATTTCATAACGAGATTAGCGGACTTAATCTCATTGTCAGATAAGGATAGAATATATGTATAGGGAGATAGTATTAAACTGTAAATCTATATTATCTATATAGTTCATAATTTAATCTTGTTTTTATTTACATGTTTATATAGAAAAATTTTGTTCAATTTTAAAAATTGGATCGATTCTTTATGCATCATATAAACTAGTATAAATAAATTATAATTTTTAATATCAATTATTACGATTGGAAACTCCGTTATTGATTTAACAAATATAATTTACATTAATTATCATGAATTATCAGTAGAATCAGCCCATCATATAGTAAAAATACAAAAGATATAAACTATCCATCATTAGAGATCCAAGATGGCCTTTGAAATTCTGTTTGCAATTTCGGAGGGCGTGGGTGTCCGCGTTTTCGGTGCACTGACAGAATTTGGATCACACGGACCGGTGGGAATTTATCAAAGGCCAAATACAGCGAAAACTGTCAGGCCGCGATACCTGCCTGCCCGTCCGCCGCAGGGTGCACAGACACATACGAGGTCGCAAGTGTGTGTACGATATAAAACACGCTCGCGCCACACGCATTTGCGTACGTGTACGCACTCGGACACAATCTCACGAGAATAGCTCGTGACACAGAAACGCGGTAATTTATTCCACGGAAATGAAAAAAGAGCTACGTTCGCAAAATTTGACGTGGGAATTCGTGCCGTCTGTCGTTATAATCCGTAACGGACACTTGCGTTTGACGCTCGAAATAAACGCGCGCACGTTAAATAATTTTGTAGATTACTTAAACAATTTGTGCAAGAATTTTGCACAACAAAATATCTCTCCTATTATACATTATCATATTAACATTATCAATTTTAAATGTATATCCCATTGCCCGTATGACAGATATATATTTATACAGATATACATTTATACAGATATACTATATGCAAAAACGAGATACGCTCAAAATTCCTAAACATTTGTTTTTCTCTCTATGCTAAGTAATTAAAATATTGAGTTACAAAATATATTAAAAATGACGATATTTCTTTTGAAATTATTATGATATACTATAATAATAATAATTCACTTTTTCTTGAAACTCATTGTAGTGCCACAATACGTGAGATATTTTGCAATGCGTTAAATATACTGACGCAGACGCTGTGAACATACAATACCACTAGGGAAAGTAACAACTTACTTGCTTATCTTTCTCTGCAACTTACTGCTCGAGTTACTTGTTTGTTAGTTCCATGCAAATATAACTTGTGATAATTGTAAATGCAATGCGTACCTACTGATGTTATAATTTCAGGTGCTCCCAGGAAAACTTTATTTCTAGTACTACTTGTAAATGTTATCTCGGGTTTTTATCAAGAAAAAAAGCTCTACATTTCATGGCAATCTACTTCGTATGTTTACAAAGATACCCGCAATGTTATATGTTATCATATATCGATTTGTTTTTTCTTTTACTCCGTGGGCTGGTTCTTGATTATGTCGTGATTGAGATTCATGCTTCTCTCGCAGTTACTTGTATAGCAAAGAGGTATTGCTGCCAGTTTCAGTAGACTGGAATGACGGATGCTTCTCATCCGTCAGGATCAACAATCCAATCACATAGCATAGGAATAAATCACATGTAGTATATATCGTTGTCACATAAAAGGAACCACTTCCATTCAATTTCAAACATTTTTATGTATACTCTTTTAGCGGCTTGTTGATTAGCAACAATTTACTTTTGATGATATAAAATCTCATGATTGATTGATTCATCAAAATACAAATACGTCGATCATATCATAATATAACAATACCTCTTTACTAAACAGATTTTCATTGCTGGGTATAGATAATTATCATAAAAAGATTATAGTCATTAATCTGATAGTTAAAAAAAATATTATTTTTTAATAATATTATTTTTTATTATCATATATTGTATCGTAATCTTGATTATTCCGGCTGACTATAGTTGAGTGGGGGATGAAAAGTTTCAAGACCTTTCACGGTTGTTCTTATGCGTATATAATTACGTATTTATCGTTGGTGTACCCCTTTAAAACCCTGTTAATTGCCAACATACTGACGTCTACATGCTACCCGCTGAAGACTTAATCTGCGCGATCTACTCGCGATGAAATGGGCCACGTAAGACGTGCACGACAGCGCGTTAATTAGGACGATGGATGGTGGAGAAGTGTACAAGAACGATAATTTTGAGATAGAAGCGTTGTTATCATTTATTAATATTGCGTCGATGAAAATTACGAAGTGCTAGTTTGTACATTTTAAATGTTTTTATTTCTGATTACATCTCTCATCGTACCTTTTAATTTACGTGTGTGTTGCGGCATAATTATTATCGCTCATTTGATCGAAACAGCGGAAGCTTTTTAAGAGAGATGATGGTGCTTACTATTGGAGAAATTATTATCACAAATTATTATTCGTCCTTTGATCGTTCAACAGCGCGGTTGTATAGAACGCATACGCAATCTATAATATTTTTTGTTGAAAACTGTCCGCGATTGCGCGCAAATCACGATAGCTTTGTTTCGAATGCTGATCGTGCGGAGATTCATGAAATTCGCGGTCCTCCGCATCGATGCGAAGTTTCGATTGTGGTTACGCAACTCGATGTCCAGTATTCGGCATATCGCATTGCTGATCATTGATTCGAGATAGATAGCGTCATTTCTCATCGCCCGCATATCAGCTTGCGTTTCCAATCGAGTTTCCATATATTTTCTGCAACGCAAGCGCCGTAAAAAAATATTACCGTCACCAGCATTTTTCGCGCGCGATAAAATTTCTTTCTAAAGGAAGGAAATATTTGGAATATTTGGTAAAGCCCGTTTCTCTTGAAAGGAATTTAATTTCAATAAAAAGATAAAAAGCTATGACTTTTGACAAACTTAAATTATTTAATAATTGACGTATAGTGAATTTAAATTTAAATTAACCAAATAAGATAAAGGGCAAATAAAATATTATCTATATTTATTATAATTTCTAGTTTATTTCTTCTTTTAATTCTTCTTTTAAATTTTATTTTTATTATACGTCGATGTTTTTCTTTGATCGTGCATGTCCAATGCAAACTACTCGCATACATTTTTTCGAAATAACTCGATATTCAGCTATGTCCTTTGCGGTATGCGCTAAGGTGTTGCAGCGTGTCTGCAGGCTGAAAGTTTTTGATAAGTTGGCCAACATCGCTGGACAAACACATAAAGCGAATTAATGAGATCCTGCGTGCGTGGCGCACTTGTAAGCTGCGCGACTTGAATAATGGATGAACTGACAAGACAGGGCTCGCAATATATCCAACGGTCTTTCCTCCGTCCTCTCGATTATCTCACGGTTTTCTCCTTCCGTCCGTTCGTCACGTTTCTTCGTGATTTTCGACCGCGCAACCGGTCCAGTTTCTAAAACGACGACTACTGTACGTATCACTCGAGACCAGCATTGCAAATGCATTTGATTTGTACGCGCTATATGATTTGAGCGTTGAAATGAACGAGACATCATGTTTTTACAAAAATTTGGTTAATCTATAAATGGATATTAAGCTTGACAAATCAGTTGTCATTCTTATGTAAATAATTATTTTTGCAACCGAAAGAAATTGAATTTTTCTTTCTGTATATTCATTACAGTATAGTAAAGCCATATTCGAAGATTTAAAAATTTAAAACTCTGAGAAGAAGTAAAAGATAATGCATAGAATTAATCCGTCATGGCAACAATCTAACGCAATATATCCAAAAGGAGAGCATACTTGTTAAATTAATTCTAATTCTCCTTCTTTAATTCAAATTTCTTTAAAGGTAGTATCCGATTGGATTTCATCTTCTTAATTTTAATGTCGCGTTTGATGTCAAATTTCATTTATTGGGCAAACTTCCGGAAGGTAGGGCAGTCGCGAACAAATTCGCGCAACAAGGGCAAGTCGAATGTAACGATTCGAGGGTTGGTCAAGCAGATATCGGAGATATCGAATTTCGCGCATTCGCTTTAATGGGCATCTCGTGTTCGGGCCGGAAAAGAAGAACTGCAGACGAACGAACGGTCGAGCAGATAGATGAAGTAACGGATAGTGTCTTGAAGTTATTTAATTAGAGAAAGGCGACTGGCGCCGCGGTGGGGAAGAGCAAGGGGTACATAGCAGAGGGTGGCCGGAAAAGTGGAGCTAAGAGGTAACCTCGTATATACCCTATATATTGGGTGTATCAAACTTATGGAACATCGTCTCAAGCGCTCAGTTTTCGAACGAGTCGACGTTCGTCCGATGGTGCGAAAATTTAGCGATGACAATCCACACATTTTTGTGATTATTCGACATTTGATGCTAGATATTTTGACAATTTCAGTTGATTTTCATATCGTCGAAAAATGGAACCGAGTTGAAATTTAGAAAATAGTGAAAATGAATAAAACAAATCTTTTAATTTTTAGAATACTAAATAATTTTGTAAATATCTATAGAACTTCTATAATTTTTTTTAGTTATAATATCATTGATTAAAAACATTTGGTACATCTGAGCACACCTTGTATACAGACTAGAGCGACAAAGAGGAGAGGAAGTAAGGTACGGTTGTATTTACAGTGAGAGAGGTCGTGCTCGAAGGCGAGTGGAAGGTCTGAGAACACGACATAGCCGTAATGATAAATGAGATTCGAATCATTAATTAACACCAGGAGACCTCTGGTGGAAGGTGCCGTTCCGTGCTTGCAGCTTTTGCCGCGTTGATGGCTGTCAGCTTAGATTTAGATAACGATACAGCACTGTTATTATCGTTCGTTCGTCCGTCGAAAATGATGATTGTCATGGTATCTCGACTATGAGAAATGTAAATTAACTGACCGGCAATGTAGAGTAAATAGTGATAATTTCTTTTATGAATTAAAATTAATTGTTATATTCTTATATTTTGAGATACAATCTCTCTGTACAATCCAAACTAATCAATATATAAATCTGTAGTATAATTTTATCAAAGAATTTAAATTTTAGATTATTTCGTTTCTTTAAAAAAAAAAGGAAAAGTTCTTAAGCTGTGCATTTTTACAATTAAACCAGGAGATTTATATTTTGTCGCTTCTTTGAGAATGTATACAAGCTATAGTAGAAGAGGCAATCTTAATGAAAGTCTGGATTGTTGGAAATTTGGATTATAGTGGAATCGGATTATGGAGATTGCATCGCAATTTCCTAAGAATTAATGAGCAATCGATATTTACTGTTATAAATTGCTAATTGCTAATTCCTGTTTCAGAAAATAAATATTTAGAATACTTATATATATATATTATAAATAGTTATTTATATCATATTATATTGTAGGTTTTCTGTGTAAAACCAGCTTTTTTACAAAGTGCTAAATGCTTAAAAAGCATTGACATTTTACAAAAAGCTCTACATTTTTTGAAAGAAAAAAAGATAAAAGCTGAATTTATAAAAAGCTCGCGACATATACAGTACTATTTATTATATATTAATTATACGAATGTCACGTGCATCGCCTTTTGCATTATAACAAAAATGAATCCATCAACAAGTTTAAACGAGTACCGGAACGCGACGTGGCTTCTGTTTGTCGCGATTTTCTAAGGTTTCCTGGCTGTCGGTACTTTGATTTCATACCACGGTTCTCCGTCTTCTCGATATTGCTTCGCGACGCTGTCCGTCCTGAGGCACTCAGGAAAGAAATTCTTATTTTAGACGTCGCCACACTGGATCCTTTCCACAAGAGGTTTTAACACGGACAATTTTGCGCAGACGAGAATTTTCGTAAATCACGTACGATATTGCACCGCAGTGTCGCGTTTGCCATGGATTTAAAGCGCGGTGTCCAGAAAACCATCGAGCGAAGACTTTAATTGTCGATCTAAAATTAATAAAATAATTTTTAACGTTTTTCTATATACCCTGAACTCTACATCAATCTCGCAATTTTCGCGATTTTGCAAGAAACGACCAAGTTCGAGTTCCGTTGAAAATGCTTGCGCACGCGCATAAAATCCTGATAACATCGATCACGCATGACATAATTTCGTTAAAAAGTCAATATTACTAGCCGGTAACGCAATAGATGTTTTATATTTTATATTTAAATTTTAAATGCTTGAAATAAAGGCTGGAACATACTACATACTATTTTACTGCCATTTATGCATTTAAAAATTATTAGTAGAAGGCTGTTTTAATCTTTTTGCTTATCTTTTATATAAAATAAGATTAAAAATATTGCGTTCTCTTTTTCTTATTGTTTTTATTTGACAATATATATTATAGTAACGAATATTATAGAAACGAAACATATAAATAAATGTTTAAAAAGCCGATAAGACTTATATACATATTTTTATTGTGTTGTTCATATTTTTCAATTCATTTTATTTTATATTAAATTTTTAAAGAGCTTGATATGAAATTTGTTGTAGAACATGTAATAAATAAACACATAAATCCATAATAATAATACTAAATATTAATAATAATATTTATAATTATATATAATAAGCTATAACACAAAATATAACAAAATATGCTGGTAATTCCGCAGAAATGTCATTTTGCGCCAATTATAACAAATTTAGTATGAAACTTGCGGTTACACCTCAAACATGTTAATAGTTATCGAATTTGCTAATTGATTTTAAAGCATGTATGTCTCTACATCGATATTACAAATATTTGAGTATTTATAATTCATAGTAATGCTTATAAATTTTGATACCTAAATTTCATTAAATTTGAAAATTTTAGTTATCTACATTAGACTTGCAAGATTGTGTCGTTGTCCATTTGATTTTGCAATGCATGTTTTGTTACACATTTCATTAAATTTGAAAATTTTAGTTATCTACATTAGACTTGCAAGATTGTGTCGTTGTCCATTTTGCAATGCATGTTTTGTTACACATTTTTATATCATAGCACGATAAAAATGAAATAGGTTCCGCGATGTTATGTCACTCGATAAAGGCTTATGGCGAATCGTACGAACGGCACTTTAACTAAAACTATTCGGCAAGAATTTCTTATAGTCACCACTTCCGTCCTCGTACAAGTCCTCCTTTCGAATAAACAGCCTACGATGATAACCATTCAGTTTTATGGAAGATTCTACATATCGGAATTTTCGGCTGTAATCGTCGCGCATGTATTTCAGTTTTCGCGAAGAAAAGCTCGTGAAACTAAAGATGATGTCCCATACCAGTTCTCGCCCCGCCTTATCACGTGCACGCGTGCGATCGATTCAGTTCGTCTTCGGCTCTAACGTTCATTTATATTACACTTGTCTAGCACAGCTTTCGACTTTCCGGACCAGTGGAGAGGGAGGGTGCGTGGGTAATTCCGTTGCAAGTTTCGAGTAACGATTTGACATTCGTCGCGTACAGTAGGTACACCTGCCATCGGAGAATCGAGCCCCGTTAACGGTTAAGGAAACGCGCACGAGATGACGAACATGGTTGTGTAAGCACTCTATTCCCTCTGGAGGTTTCGTTAATATCAGTTTCACCGTTCGCTTGCGTAACGAGCCAATTCCCTGCCAATGACTTGGGAAGACCTCCCCTTCCGGTACTTTGCCGAGACATATCCGTAGCTTTAAGCCGCCCGAAACCCTTCTGGCGTTCCTAAGTGACTGCTTCGCTTGGTTTCAGTTAGTTTGTGTCAATTCAACGACGGTAATCACTGTATATCGACTAGGATGTTTTCATAGTAACGTGAACTTCGATACTCGAAGGTGCGTTTACGTAACGCCACAGTATACTTAATATAAGTAATAGCATAATAGTATAATATGTATTGTGACAGAATCATCTAGGGAAAAGAAGGGATTATATTTCAAGATTCGTGCATATATTTAAATAATTTAAATATCTCTTAGAATAATAAAAATTTTTGTTTTTCTGTGGCTTCCAGAAATTCGTTCTAATAACAGTCAGGGAAAATGCAGTATTTCTAAGATTATTCGACGCTAAGTGCCAACTGTAATAATAATATGGTTTCAACGTAAAACAACTGACCCTCCAGGATTGAATAAATCAAGAATGTGACATAATCTTATTATAGAAACAGAGTCTCTCGTAAAGCGTGTGTAGTGTCATCCACAGGATTATTTTCCAGGGAAACGTTAAATCTTGCTACGTGTATCGCGCATGTGCGTCGACAGATTCAGTTTTACTTCAATGATTACAGCGGCGCGTTTGGAATTTTCCACGGGGAATGTTTATGAAGCCTCACGTTCCGGCATATTTATTAACGCCGTTATTCGCGCCTGTGCATCGTTTAAGCAGCGTTTCGTTTTTTATCATTGCTCATGAGCGCGTAATCGTATTTTACGCAAGATCGTACAAATAATTATGATCGCAAATATGTTAATCGAACCGTGAGTGTAATTTTTCACTATGTTTTCATTTGATCCTTTTAGAAGGCCTTTATATGCGTTTTCAATTGCTTTTTCATTCACTCATTTAAACAAACATTTAAACAAAAGATTTTTTTTTAATTATAAAGTAAAAAAGACAGAGATAAAAAAAATTTCTTCTAAAGTTGCGAACTTTTCTTTTAAGACAGAAAAACATCTCTTTATAAAAGTATTAATTCTTTCCCGGAAGTTGTATTTATGTGCTGATTTATATCTGCGAAAGAGACGCATGTGGTAGTCAAATGATGAAAATTTCTTTTCTAAATGTCATTATCTTTTTTAAACGTAACCGTATTAATATGCCGTGTTTGCCCTCTTTTTGAAATTTTCTCTTTATGTATTTCTCTATTACATCCCTCGTGAAATTTATCTGGTCCCATCTGGAGCTTGTTAGCAAACGCACTTACAATTACTGTTTGCTCCTTCTCTCCTCTGCAGCTCTTTCTAATACGTTTATTGACTTATAATTAACGTTTTCCCTCCATAATTTGCGAGTTATAATCTATATCACGTACACTTTTCTGTCTCTTTTTTAATGTTAATTCGCGAGATTTTACAATGTGTTAGCGCTTCTAACTGAATGAAAAAGAATTTTCTTTTTACGAATTTTAATACTTTCGTTAAAAAGTTACATCGAATCAATCAATATCTACAAATTGAAAATTACGATAAATTTAATAATAATTTAGAATTAAGTAGTTGAATCGAAATATTACGAAGTATATTTTTTTCTTCCTGTTCGTTATATTACTCGTTAACATAATTTTATTAAGTGTTAAGCTTACTTTGCTTTTTTTTTTAAGTATTCATTTTTAAAGTATTCTCCACTCGATTCTCCAACAGTCGGTATACAAATATGTTAGAAATAACAGCCTTTGTGATATGTGATATAATACTTGCACTGCAGTTTACAAATGCAAACTACCAGTATTGGTTGAAAAACACGTATCCTCGCTGTTACGTCGACAAATTTTCGCTGCGTTTCGTATGATATGTCTTAAACATTCGAATAGCGTAAGAAGTGTTACAAATACAAATTTTATTTTGTCATCGTAAGACTATTTGTTTTACCAAAACTTTTAAAAAATTTTTTTCTCCTCTTCTATTTCAAGTTGAAAACTTATTAAAAAAAAAAAAAAAGATATTAAAATTATTATTATGATAAATTTTATTATTATGACAGTTTACGTATAAACAGATTATACATAAACTGTATTCTAAAGTTATGTATTTTATTTTTAATTTAAGATGCAGTAAGTGTTATTATTCTAATTTCTTTTCCTCTCGATTATATCTAAAAAAAAAAAAAATGTAATAAACTGTAAAAAAATTGTTATATGCGAGCTGTTTTTACGCTATACTTAAAAAAATATTTAACATACTCGCAATTTACAGCATATTATATATTTAAAGCATATTCGTAGTTTCGTTGATTCGCACCGAAATGGCTGCGTCGCGGTTAACGCGTGCTGAAACGCATGGCGCTTTTCCTTTTTCATCTATATTCCTTTTTGCTTTACGTTTCCTACCTATTTATTCTTTATGCTGTTCATTTAGTTCTATTTCGCATATTAGCCGGCATGCGCGTTTACCACCGTAATGTCCTCGTTCGCCAAGCCGATTTGGGAGAATCACTGTCGTGGATGTATGTGTATATATATGTGTACGAGACGCGCGTCACAGCAATTTCGAATGAATTTTCGTATTTTTAACGATATAGTTGGCGCTTTGCTATCGTCTGCAAACGAGCGAGTGCGGCTTGTATGTACGTGAAATTGGTGATTCTCGGTGACACGAACTCGTTATTTTTCTACGCGGCTTGGCGCCCGCGATTTGTCTTCTATCGATTTTCACGACGCGCCATTCAAAAGTCGATATTTCCCTTGTCGATCGTACCGAACGAGCCAATTTTACGCGCAGTGTGTTTATCAACTTTTATATTTGCTAGTTATTAGATTTCCATTTGTATATGTGCGTGAAAATAATATACTGTACATTTTTTTATATATTTTAATTAACTTTCTAATCTCTTGATGTAGCTTCACAGATAATAAAAAAGTTACTATAATATAAAATTTTCTATAGAAACAGTTCTATTATTTTGTGAAAATAAAACAAAATTTGTTACAAGTAATTGCGTATATAGTTTCTGATACATTATATTTTTATAAAACATATGATATATTTTTTTCGTAAATTAAATATTTTTCTTATAACACATGGATATTGTTATATCAATATTCTCCCGTAGCTATTTGTTGCAAATTGCGCGCATATTAAGCATAACGAATATTCCATTATTGGAATGAGATATTCATTTCTTCCTGAAGTGCGCTTTTGGTGCGCATATGTTCCCTTTGACAGTTACAGCTTCGCTCAGTTTTTATATAATGGATATTCCACTCCAGCGAAACGGTAAATCCACGATATATTTTTTTTTTTTCATTTTGTGTCGATTCGATGTCAAAGGCAGGACTCCTGTTTCGCGCGTTTTTGAACAAAAGTTACAAATGCATGCTTATTAAGGTATTGTGAGTAATATATCAAAATAATATATAAGTGAAAATTGTACGTATAATAATTAGGACACGTACACGAGCATTGCACAATTGTGCTTCAATCGACTCACGAAAAAAAAAAAAAAAAAAAACATTTTTGGTTTGTATTCAACATAAAACGTGTATCGCTGCATATGTATATTCTTTCATGTATGTCTCATCCTGTATGATATAATTCTAGAAATATGCGTATTCAGAGAAGATTTTAGAGAAAAATATATACAGAGAAATACGTGTCGCACGTACATTTTGAAAACTATCCGTTTAATTTGACAGTTCCGCTTTGTGCTTGCCTTTTTTATGACGATTTTCGAAAACGGAAATTATTTTCCAGCGCATAGCACGCGAGAATCCGTCCGCTTTGTGAATTACATCAAAATGGAATTGAGGTCTCTCTCACGAATTCGCAAATGATCCCGGGACATTCCGGGCTATCGAGCGAATTTGCCATAAAACGAATTAACTCGTAATTGTATTGAAATATAACCTAACGTAGTACAGCGAAAATTGTTCGTTTCATGTTTTAAAATTACGTTTAGTGTGATACTAGAATAGTATTCTTCTAAGGAAGTAGATATGCAAAAAATATATTCATGATATATCTATGTAAAGTAATATATATGTAAAGATAATACAATAT
>NW_021849298.1:181723-245401 GCF_003651465.1 Formica exsecta | reverse complement strand
TTTCCGTTATTTTTTAAATATTTATGAAATATGGATTTTTTGTAACAGCATATTTAATATCATGTTATAATTATATATAAGATGAGAAAATATTCTATGTATTAAAATCACTTAATTATCAAAATAAGTTCAATATAAAAAAATGCAATTATTTTGCAATAAAAGTTTTTGGAGTTATTAGTAAATATCTCCATATTAAAAGTGAAAATGCCATTGATTTGATTAATTTAAATCCTAATTCAGTATAAAATTATAATATTTTATTTGTACGTGAGTGCATCTAGCAAGTTTTTCAACGTTTATATTTCTCTAAAAAATTAGTTTCTCTACTTTTCGAAATGGCCAGTACATATAGATACGCATCACTTTTCACAAATCATCCCTCGAATAATAACGATAAATCGAACGGTACGGTTAAGAGCGAAACGTGGTCGAACATCGCTGACGACGATCTCGTAAAACAAAACGCGAGGCTCTTTTTCCGGTATCGGCTCGCAAAGTACAGTCATCATACTTGAAAACGGCGTGTATCTATCGTCGCGCATATACGTGAAATATTTTGCGGCTTTAAAGGCGTTAAGGAACCATCCTGAGAATATCATTTGCCTTCGTCGTTTTCTCTCTCTCTCTCTCTCTCTCTCTCTCTATTTCGATCGTCCGTGAGGGTTGCTGTCACCGGTCGTTCGTCCGCGGGGTGTAAATGCGGAGTTTAAGTTGGATGCGATCTCTTATCGACGCTACGAGCAACGCGAGTCTACCCACGTTTCCCTTATCTTTCTCACTTCTCTCGCCCGTGGAACTTACAACCTCACTCATACATACGCGCGATACATATTGTCGTTTGAATGTACGTGTTATATGTCGGTAGCAGCGAGCTTACCTCTATGGATGGTCGCCATCGACTGTCGTCGTCCACGTTGTCCTTTTCGTCGTCGTTTCTCTCGATGAGGACGTTTTTCACCGTTTTTCCGCAGATCTCGCGTGATCTTTTTCCACGGATATAACCGCCGCGTTTCTCGTCGTTGTTACTTTTCGCGATGATCGATCAGCGTTCGCGTACGTACGTACGTTCTCGAATGAGTTCGAGTCTCAGCGATCGGTTCGAGCTCCGCGTCGTAAATCGCAGGAACGGCGATCGATTCATCATCGCCGGTACGTTCTTTCGTTTCCGGTACGGATTTACGGAAGCGAAACTTCGGGCTCTCGATTGTTTTAGGATCGATTGTACTAGCAGGTGCGCGATATGTGGGAAGAGTGAGTCGGGCGAGTCGAGTGTGATCGGAGAGCGATATCTTTCACGGACGCTGATTGTTTCGCGCTATATTATAGAAAGAGAGTGAATGACATAAGAAGTAATTGAACGCCGCATTCAGAAGAAGCTCTTATATTTTTATGAAAGACGCTTTTCTTCATTTTTAAGAGATAGTAATTACTATTACGCAAGAACACAGTTTTTCATAATCGTTTGCAGTATTATTTTACTACAATTAAAATTTACTACAATACTCACAATTTGCTTATTTTACACGTAACTTTACAATATACTGTTACAATTACGGCGTTCTTTTTTTCTGATACATTTCTTTGTGATATATCTCACTATATATAATGTATTGATAATTGATATAATCTTAATTGCATTGCAGTAACAGTTAACTAAAAATACAAGTAATGATGTTAATACAAATATCTGTATTACAAAATATTTGCAGTACACTTCCTCTAGTATTTATTATGTTATTCTCCATAGTGGTATAGTTACGTTCACTCAGCTCTTTCTCTGCTAAAGATTATCGATTAATTGCGAACCTTCACATGCAGCGCGTATATTACTAATGTTTAGTAATATTGTAGTAATGAGACGTTGTAAACAAATGTATAAGTTTAGAATCCTTTAATATACTTACGATATTCTATTTTGTCCCGAAAATAAATTCACGTTATTTCTCAAATTTTCAACGAATTTTTCAAGATACAAATACAACACGTATGTTGATGCTTAATGGTTTATAGCGGATTTGATAGCATTACTAGAACTTTTCTAAAAAAACGAGTCCATTTTTAATCAAAGGAACATTACAAAATTAAACTAACATTAAGAAAATAAATCACCTGTTTTTCAACTCAAAACATTATTTCTTCAAACAACAATCGCCTTATTAGAAAAATTAAAATTGAACGATGATCCTTGTATTTTTCAAGATTGATAAGAGATGCATCGACTACAAAGATTTTCATAGCAAAGCGACTGCGAAATGCGTAAAGTTTCCGCTCTCTTTAAGATGACAATATCGTTCGTTTCAAAAGTCTCTTCGTTAAAGCCAAATATTGCCCTTTTTCAAGTTTACCGTTTCCAAGCAAAAGAAGCTTATCGATCAGAACCCGACTGCAGAAACACCGTGCATACTCGCCAAACTATCGTCCGCTCTCTATAGCCAGCCGCTTCGAAAAACTCAGTCAGCTGGACGAAGCCGAGTAGCAAAAGTTTCCCGAAACTCCGGTGGCGCGGCTGAAAACGGGCGAGATTGAAATACATTCGTTTCGCTCTTCCCTTTTCTCCTCTTTTCCGCTTGCTCTTACTACCTACGTTTTTCGCGCCAGGAATTCGTTGTCTTTATCCCGGTACGCTATGTCGGATTTGTAATTCGGCGACTCGAATCGGGCTCTACTGTTGACATCGAGTTCAAAAGCAGATAAAGTTCGAATGTGAGCCGATCATGTCTCCCAGGTTAATTTACGCGATTCAATTTTGATGATTACAGATGAAAAACATTTAAAGTAAAAAAAGCAATTGATTGTATAAAGCGAAAGAACTTCAATCCTATAGATCGGTAATTTCAAGCCTTTTTTAATCGCAAACTTCCATTAAAAAAAAAAAGTTTGATCGCTGCGGTTCCTTTTTATTGTTATTGATAATATACAAAAGAAATAAGAAATATTAAATAAGAAATATTGGATTTAAGATATGAATAAAATACCGCTTTTTTAAACACGGAGAAAATAGCGGTGTAAATAGTGTTTCGCAGAAACAGAACCAATCTTTGCTTTCCTTCATTGCATGTGATTATCTAGGATGAATTATCTAGGGAGAAGCGTGTAAACATTTAATCCCAAGTGACTAAGGTACTAAAGCATTGGAAGGCTTCCTTTCGTTGGTTATATTGCCGGAATGCGCAACTCGAATATTAAAGCAGACTACATGACTACATCCAGTTTAAATTAAAATTAATTGAGTCGCATTATCAAACTTTGTTTCAACAGTTTCATTGCGGATATATTGTACAGATATTTGGATTTATAAAAGTTCATTCTCTGTTTGCAAATTTTATACCATATTAACTTAAATAAATGATTATTATTTTAATTGATTGCTAACTTTACATGAGATTGTATATTATATATCATATCTTGTATTAAAAATTTTTTTTTATATACAATATATATATTTAAGTATAATTTAAAAAATTCGTGCTTTTTTATAGTCAAAGTCTTTTTCTCTTAAAATGAATAAAAAACTAATAAAATTCATAAAATTATTAACGATTAATTTTGAAATTGGAATTTCATTATGAAAACTTAAAAGTCTAATCTCTCTCTTTTTTTTTTAATATTACATTTCTATTTTAAATCGTAACATCCTTTAAATTAAAATGTTTCTTAAATAAATATATTATTTCTCGATTAGAGCAGCTATCAGATAGCTCTAAAATTTAATTTGTCATGTCCATTGTAACAAGCAAGAGTTAAAAAAATTCAAGTGAAGTATACGATATAAAAGAAGTTACGCGTAGTGAACTTTACATGCTGATAGGATTGCAAGTCCTTTTATTCTTACATTCAACTTCTTCAAGTAAAGAACGGGAAGCGAACGCGTGCAGAATATTTTGTCTCTCTTCAAAAAGAGTTCGCATGAAGCATTTTAGAGGAATATATGCCTTTCGTGACTGATCCTTGAGGAATACGGGCGTGTAAATTCGTAAATCAGTTTGCTACTTATCGCAACTCCCGTTGGCAATGTTTTTCACGAATTGATTACTCGTCAGATGTTCAATGTTGAAGAGAAGGGATAGATAGAAAAGTTATTATCATACGTTTTGCTTTAAAATTAGAGAAGCAAAAAAAGTTTCTATTTATGAAAATGAACACAATTTAAGTTCTGGATATCTTCAATGTAAGAAGGCTGTGCAAAATAATTCTGTTTTTTTTTTTTAAGAGAATATCAATTTTTTAAATTAATATTTTCTAGAATAACAAGAAAGACGTTTCTCATACTTTCATGAGTTTCATATTACGATCTTAGAAACTTTCTTAAATTATCAAATAGCATCTCCTTCGTTTATAATGAATTGTTTACCTCGTTTACACATTATGTAGCATTTAATTTATTGATCTTTGTGTAGTAATTTTCGAATAATTCGTAAAATTAATTTAGTTGCGCACGCAATTTAGGAAAGGACCGTGAGAATGCCACTGCAAGGATTACACGAGGGCCTCAAGGGCTGCAACTCGTAGAATTCGAAAGTTTAGATTGTACCTCCGCGCTGGCCCCAACCAATTGGTTTAGTAGTTTCGGCCAGTAACAATGGCAGAAAATGTCGGAATCGCGATGCACCGGTCACGGCAGCGATTTTGTGGTATCTCAAAAACAAATAGTTATTTCGCTTACTTCATCCGAAAAAATTAACATTATGAAATATGCGCATTATATTACGAGAAACTATTTAATTATTGAACAGCTTTTTGACCTAAACAGGAATAAATTTGTAGTTTTTTCTTCTCTCTTGTGATTAATTGATATATGAAATAATTTTTTTCTTGAGTTTTAAATAATTTATTTTACATTTCATTAATATATATAATAATATCACAATATAAAATATCATATTTTAATTATTTTAAAAATTATTATACAGAATTTTTTTAAATAAATATTTCAATAAAACAATGAAGTAGTTTGAAAAAATATTACAGCAAAGTGATATTAAAATAAATATTTTTCATGTAAAACATTGAGATTCCAACGGTCAATTTCGCAATTTGAAAATCTGCATTTATGTATTCTAAATAATCAGAGACATAAAGTAGAACAAAATATTTGTACTACTGTATTGTATTTTATGTGCGCGCGTGAATTGCATCATAAAAAACAAACATTTTGTTTTATCTGAGTACGGAATTGATAATGTGAACATTTACAAAGTTAAACCGCAGTATATATCAGTATATACTACTACATACATATACATATACTACTAGGTAATTAAAATATGTGTTTTGCCTTGCCGTAAATAAATGTATTTTTCGACCTTTTATTAAACTGTTTTATAATTTTGTTTCTTAATGCAAACACATATGTTTGTAAATAAATTGATAATAAAATTTAATTGTATTTTTGCAATTGGCAATATCAGTGATTATGTTCAGAATACTGTACTAAATTTTATTAGATACTACTTCTTTCCTTTGCCATTTTTGTCAAAGACATACATGGCGCAATAATTAATATTTTTTCTATACTTGATGCATTATATATATAATCATCGATTTAAAACAATTTCTTTTTTCTCTTGTTACAGGCTTAAGACAGCGGCCTGGACCTACGGATTCTCCAAGAGGAGGTGAGTGTGCTTCATTAAAAAAATAGCTATAATAAAAGTAATAGTATTGACATTTTTTTGAAAAAGAATTATCAGTATAAAGTTTACTTTGAATCACTTTCTCATTTTATATCATCGATGTAATAATATTTTAAGCGTAACAAATTCCGTTGAACGTAAATCTTGAAAAAATTTCAAAAATTGGATATTTGGAGTGTATAACGATTATATAATATTATGTTATTATTCTATTGGTATATGCCAAGAATGTTTATATTCGCTTGCGTTGTACGGATTATGTTTATATCGAAATATTAATTACATTTATTATCACTGTATTAACATAAAATAATATTATCGCAATTATTATCATAATGTTTATTATTCAACACGGTTACCATGCCATCGATTTTGCATGCAACCGCGTGATTTGCACTGCGCGCGAAACATGTTACATCGAGCGTATGTAATCCGGCGTGCGATAAAGAATGCAGGTATCGAAATCGATTTAGCGACCTTTACAAACATAAAATTTTATTCGAAACCAAACGCGATTGCTAATACTCTTGACCGCTTGTGCTACATTTCCTGTGCGTTCATTAGTGTAATTGGCGTAAGCTTCTCGATTAACGGGAACGTTCTGCGGATCCAGGTGGACACGGGGACAAACGGATACATCGTTTC
Source organism: Formica exsecta (assembly GCF_003651465.1). Taxonomy (NCBI): domain Eukaryota; kingdom Metazoa; phylum Arthropoda; class Insecta; order Hymenoptera; family Formicidae; genus Formica; species Formica exsecta. The sequence continues at coordinate 239,120 of NW_021849298.1, read as the reverse complement.
ATTAACTGACACGAATCGTACTAAAATAAAGGCATTAAAACGCGATTATGGTATAGATTTAGCACGCTCTTCTGTTACATCGTTCTCCATTGCAGTGTTATATGTATTTTCGATCGGACACAGGCGGAATTCGCGGTGCATTTGGCAATCGGATGGCAGTTGTATAAATTGCACACACTGAGATTATGGTATGGCTGTGGCATTTGGTGTTATTCGTGCGCCGTAATTCCACACGAGTCCGGGCTCTAAAAACTGTTCGACTGTGCGATCGCGCACACTGCGCAGCACGAAATGGCGCGTCCGACGAGAAAATGTTACAGATTTCGTGACAAGCTCTGTGAGTGCTTTATCGGTACATTACGCCCGTACAAACGGCCGCTCGCGTTTTACGGTCGGTCAGAGGTTCATAGAAGAAAATTGAAGCGTTAGCGGCTTTTCGCGTGCTCGTTCGCCGCGCAGTTGGAACGCTATCTTTTCACCGTCGCTAAAACGCGCCAATTTTTCGACTTTCGACCATGTCGCGTTCAACCGCTAAAAAATACACGACTGCGGTGCACGAATTATTTCCGTTGAGTTTCAGTTTTTATTCAGGCTTGTGACATTATTCTTTCACAAAAACAATCCAGTTTTACCTGCGCCTGTGCAAACACATACCCTATCTAATCCTAATTCGGATTGCTATTAATCGAGTTGTCAATTTTTTTTTCTTTTTTTGTCTTTGATTACGGAATAATACGCAATATGAAAAATCTTATTTTCTATTGATGTTTTATGAATAGTCAATCCATACAAGCATTTTCCAACTTTTTTATATATACATATAAACTTTAAATAAATAATTTTCAATAGATTATCATCTTTTCATGGAAATAGATTAATTATGATATATATTATCAATGTTGACAAATGAATTTTTCTCGACTTTTTAAAATATTTTATGCAGTAAAATATTTCGATTTATTTCAAATTCGTAAATGTTTAGCTTAATTATGTACAAATATTTGCTATTGTTTTGATTTTAGTTACTACTTTATTATATTTGGTGCTCTTAAATCTTTTAATATATATACATATATATATATTATTTGCATATTCGAAGATTGCTTTGGCAAATAAAAAAAAATAGCTGAACTTTTATCATAAAGATGATTGCGGTAGGCATTTTTACCACGCACGTTTTTCGTAACGTTTCTTATACGGTAATGTAGCACGTGACATTATTCAAATTGAATCGTTTGTAGCGATTCGTAGTCGTCGCCATCGATCGCGCCCGATAACTCTATTCTGCCGATTTTTCGAGTCGGAATTCGCGCTGTACTGAAAATTCACTATTTTCCCGACGCATGCGGAACCAAGGACATTTCTCGTAGCCTCTGCAGCGACTCGTTAGAAAGTAATATATTCCGTTAGCAGCATAGGCGCGGACGGAATACCGACGAGAAGAGAGGTGTCCTTTTTACGCCAACGGCCCGTACTGATGTTCTCATCAAAGGGAACACACCGTATCCTTCCCCGCCGTCGTTCAAGAGTAAATCGCTCGTCGCCCTTTCTCTTTCTCTCTTTTTTTTTCCCCCGCAGAGAATTAAATTGCGTCCGTTTCTCTTGCAACGACATCGTTGAATTTTTAGTTCGTTTCTGAAGCGTTTCACTGTAGCACGTTTGCGGTCGCGACGCTATCGTAGATGCCCGACGAGCCTTCGCAATCGCGGCGGAATCGGGATTGGTCTAACTGAACATTCAATATTCCATGCAGTGCGCAGAAATTATACATAAAAAAACGAAACGCCTTTTAAAGCGGCACAGACAATTACTTATTGACATATTAAATTCTTAAACTAACGGGGAAAGTAATTAGGTAAGGCCGTTTTTCCATGTCGTATTTTAAGCTAAAATATTGTTTTTTTTTTACCTTGTAAGAGAGATATATATTTATTAAAAGTTTATTAATATTTACATCAAAATACTTATAATACCGGTTGTTTGGAACGATAATGATTGAAATTTTTTATTTCTAAAGCAAAAGATTAATAAGTTTCAACAAACATTACAATTTTTTTACAATTGACTAAAAGTATCTAACAGTAAATTGCAGATATTGACTTTAACTCACAATCCGTTTATATTTTAGCAGTGCATAAAATATTGCACATTATATTATTAAATACTATTAAATTCATGATTTCCCTCTCGCGTAGTCGTGCTTCATCTTTTACGCCACAGTCTTTATCTCAGTATAACATAGCTTTATTCAGATTCGCGGTAAGCTGGTGCTCGCGTTGGCGGGCGAATTAATCGAACGTCAAAAACGGCGATAAATCCTGTTGTGCACGCGGCCGATTCATCCGCTGGCAGATGGCTTAATTTAAACGGCAGCGCATGGAAGTCTTCCGTAATTACTGTCACAATCGAGGTTTTGTTTCGTATCCGCGACAGGATCGTGTGGCACGACGCGCGCGGATGTCACGCTCGCTTCTGATACGACCGTGTCTCTTCCTATTCTCGCCGTAATTAAGGCCGAATGATATTCGCTGCTTTGCGAAAGTTTAGATTATACTGTCGCGAGCGACAACGCGTCGGAAACAACCCGATCATTTTTCGTCGTCCTCTTATCGTTCGAAACGTTTATGTCACCGTCGACTAGGCGTTGTAAAATATTCGATATAAGAGTTGAGCGCTCTCTAAATTTTTCCCGATTTCACGCTTCCATCCTGTCATATAATTTACATTAAAAATTTAAATTATTAATTATTAAAAATTTAAATTTTTATCTCGCACTTTTATCTCGCGTCATTTTGTTTTATCATACCATTATCATGGTTCTCATTATATTTGGTTTGTCGGAAACATTTGCTACATACAAGCAGCTACCATAAACTTTTGATATAAATTTCTTGGTTGTCAAAATTTAGGATAATTTGCACAAATATGTTAATTTTAAGTAAGCTGAGAAGCTTACGTATTTCAACTCTATATTTGATAAAGAATATTACTCTTTTAAAATTGATGTAGCATTTCATTGAGCCGTACAACGGTAATGCTTTTCATCCAGCTTTCCGCCGTCGCGGAAAACTCAAATTTTCACTCGAGTATCATTGCTTTAATAATGTTATTCAATTGTGCTCTATTCCTGCAAAGGATTCTCGACGATTCATTTCGTGTTCGCGTATTATATACCTGGGAGATTTCGGGTCGCCCATTTTCGCGGTGGTTAACGTAACGTTTGAATCTAACGTTCGTATCTAATTCTGTTTAACGGAGTGACCGAGATACATAGACGACGATGCCGCGTCATCGCGAGGCGTCCGCGCTTGCGGGAAAGTTTAAATTATCCTGTCCACCGGGAGGAAGCATCTCTCTTCTCCGCGGGGAAACGACTCGGATTGGTCGAGTCTGATTAGTTCGGCGGTCCCTCGCCTATTTTATCCTCTGTTTCTACCCCGCTCCCTCTCCTATCGTCGTCCTTTTCGCAGTTTGGTAACTACAGCGTACCTAGAGAATGACTGGCAGTAGCGCAAGGTGTTGCTACGACTTTTCTTCCGAACGTATTAACTAGGAATTGCGAAAACTGTCGGAAAACTGCGAAGGTGCCGTATTCGCTTCGGATTCCCTTGTTTTTTCTCTTTTTTGTTTTTTTTTTCTTTTTTTAATTTTATATTTGCTTTTCTTTACTTCCACTTTTTCTGTTAAACAAGATATGTGAAGTTGTACCGTACGCGTAATGACGATTTCCGTTTTGTATTTAATCAAAACCTCTGTGGGATCTTAATGTCGCGATGGTTTCGGAAGCCCGTATCAATTCACATAATGAACGCCCGGAAGGTGTAGAAACGGCTTTATGGATCTCGAATGTCCCGAGAGACGCGGTGGGCTTGGTTTAATCAGCTGGCGGATATTCCTACGATATACACAGCAAATTCAGAATCTAGTCTCCAAAGTGGCGGACTATAATCCAAACGGAATTCCTCCAGGTCATCGAAAGTTTCTTAATGTGTATATCTATGCGACCGAAATAATCGTCGGGAAACTTCTTTAACAAAAAGTTAATTACTGCGAGCATCGAATTGCAGAATTTTGGAAAAAAGTCAATTGACTTATTTTCCATAAAATTTGATTATAATGAGTATTATTTAACTCAACAATTGTTGCATAACTACTTAAGCGGTAAATTGGATAAAATTTGACACATCTCTGGATTAATCTTGCGCGATTAAATACGATATATTCGAATAAACGCGAATAACTGAAAGGGGTAGTAATTATGTCGTTGCAGAATACGAAAATGTATAATGTGAAATGAGTGTCTAGGGAGTCGCCACCTGTGGCGACGACCTGGATCGGGCCCAGGCGCAATGGTCGCATCGTGTCGCTGCCATAAACTATCGCTTCCGGTAAATCACGTTCCATATCTCGCCGCGTTGATGTGTATCACGTGAATTAATATTTATGGCATTACGTTGACCATATCCTCTCTAGCGCGCGCTTGCCGGAATGCGTTTTCCCGATGGGTTGGGGGATTGCGATGGGATGAAGGTGGGGGAGGGTGGAAGCGAGGCGCGTTAGGATTGACACGAGATTGCATTCGTATCAAAATGTACGTTGTATAGATGTCAGATGATGCAACCTTTCCCCTTCTCTAGCGGGGGGATCGACCGCTTCGAAATAGCGGCGTGGAAAAAATCGAGCCAAAATAAACGAGACGGGAATGAAACGAATTCAACGAGCCGTGGGGTATACATCAAAGAGTGGCCGCATGAGAGGACGAGAGCGCGAGAGGCGCGAGTTCCCTTTTTGTATGGATCGCCACGGCAAATAGGATGCAGGATAAAACTGTCGGATTATCTTCAACGATTCATCATGTTTCGATCAGTCGCGCGACACAACAGATGTTCACGCAGGCATACCAAATTTGGATTTCGCGTAATCGGTTTATTTTTTAATCGCAGAGTCAGATTTAACTTTCGTTTCATAGAACGTTGCTCAATTTTGATATCTATGTTGTATCTCGATTCTTTTTTCTGATATCGACATGCATTGTACATGTATTGTAATATTTTTAATAACAATTTTTTTGTTATTAAACTTAAATGTTATTAATGTTGTTAATAAACTTAAAATTATTCCTCCCAATCAAAATTATGCAACTTAAACGATTAGCGATCTCCAAACTTCTCCTATGATGGAGGACACATTAAAATGTAATCTCCCGCAATTTTTTCACATTTTTTTCTAACTTCTCTCAAAGTTGAAGAGTTTATCCACACGTTTAAACACATTTTAATGTAGGAAATAGGCGCGTGCAAAGCTTAGAGGCTTGGTAATCTTATTGCGTTTGAAGTACAAAGGAAGTGTTGTACTAACATCGTGAGGACGTAGCGCTTGCAGCGAGAAGTGCAGAAATTTACTTCGAGACGAGCGCGGAAGAAGGCGGCGCGCGACTATTATTATTCTCGTGTAGATCTCTGCAAAGTTCTGCGGCAAGGATCTGTTGAAGAGCGATAACGAGGAAAGCGCGAACTTGCTTCTCGCCAAGACGCATTCTACGCTAATTCGCTTGAGCGGAGCAAGTAGTGTCAGTACCAGATGGTAGACGATGCTATTCGACCGAGTGTCTGCGTTTCGATCTTATAACGGTGAAGTTTCTTCTAAGTTCGCGAAAATCATACCAATGGCACTGACAAAAAAATTTCAGAAGGATTTTCCAAAAGTTATACAATGCATTGCAAATATTCGATATTTCTCGAAACATTTTCCTTAGATTTTAATTAAAATTAAACGAAATATCTAGAGTGAGATAGAAAACAATATAATTGTAGCATTTCGCCGCATTTACAGTCGCATAAAAATAAAGATTGATATTTTAGTTGAAGAATATAGAATTAAAACGCGAGTCATTATTTGTATCCGAATAAATCTGAGGAAACAAGCAACGTCGTCGTATAGATTAATCATAACGATGTTACAATCTTTACGATGCTATTCTTTTGGAAAAACAGATTACAAATCACAAAAACAGTTACAGAGACCAGTTAACTTAGCTGCGCACTAAAGTGGAATTAATGCAGTTTCGTAGTTTTATTTGCGCTTTCTTTCGTTCGCGATTTAATTATCTCTTGTTTTTGCTTCTTCCTGACAGACATTTTAAATTGGGTTACGCGAATAAATATCTTTTTTTCTATTTTTACTCGACGGTTTCTTTTAAGCAGTTTTATGAAACATTCAATTGTCGGTAAAACATTAATTGTCGTAGTTTTTGTGTGAAAGAGAAATTAGATTTATGATATATTTTTAAAACGCTTGACGTTAAACTAAAGATGAGCGAAAGGATTTAAAAGACTTAATAGTGTGCCTCTCTGTCGTTAGCCGCGTTCATGAAGGCGTAAGTCAGTCTTTTGCGCACTCTTCTCTTCTCCTTTGGCGGAAGTACCGTCGATACCCGCCGGTAATGCAACTCGCGCTATTTAATACCGGACCCCAGCAAAGTATTTCCCGGGACCGTAGGGGCGAAACTCAATTAACAAAGTGGCTCGTCATCGTCTCCGGCGTCGAAGCGAAATCCGTTTAATGCACTTTATCTTTGTTGCCGCAGCAATGGAAAGCACTTGAAATCCGTTTAATACACTTATCTTTGTTTCTACAGTTTACTGGGAGCGTTTTGCTTTCAACGTTTATTAAGTTACTACGAAAACGTGGCAAGACGAACGCGAATGCATCGGCGTATAGAGAGAAGAACGTTTGCCGGATAATCTTGTCGACATGGCGGGGGGAGAGGGGAGGGGGGCTACTGTGTCCATTCGCGTTACGTTTTTACGCATACGTGGATTACGTATAGTCTATACATCATTTCTCTCATCTCTTTGTTTCTAGTTGCGATATGATTATCCTAGACGTTGTTTTTATAAGACAAAATCGTTGGATGTGAAATAATATTACGCGATATATCGCTCATATATGAATGCGAGAGGCTTCATCTCGAGCATCTTCGAATAGCATTTGCTTTTACACGTAAAAGCATCTTGATAATTCGAACGTTGAATTGTTTTGCTTTGCGCGGGTCTATTTTTACCGTACAAGAACCATCGACCGCCTATACATTTGCTGCACAAAAACTCGCAAGATTTCTTCAAAGGGCGGACGAGAGAGAGAGAGAGAGAAAGAGAGAGAGAGAGAAAGAGGAGGGAGAGAAAGAGAGAGGACTCGAGCACCCATTGGGCTCTCGATGGATCCGGGAGAGCTTCTTTGTGCCGCCGAGTGGATTCCTTCGTCACATTCGACAGGTGCGCGTACGCTTGAGGCTAAGAGTAGACGGCTTGAAATTCCACTTCGACTTTCATCCCCGAGGCGTCTTAGAGTCTCGGGAAAGCCTAAAGCTCGTCGTCGAATGCTCTCCTCTCGTCGCGATTAATTGCGTCGAATAATTTCCAGATTCCAATGTACGGCACAATTCGTCGCGTCGACGTTCCTCGTAAGCGATTCGTTGGCGAGATAGACGCGAGTCATCGGCGACGACAACGACTCGAAATTTGCAATTAGGGAGACGAAGCACCAACGGTAAAATCGTGTCCGGCCGGTCCGACCGTGGGAAAATGGACACGGACAGTCAGCCGCCTAATGGAGACAATTTATTATTTTCAACTTGCCAGCGAGAGAGCCCCAGTATAACGGGTCGTTTCTCGCGTTTTCTCCTGGCGCGGGAGGAAAGCTGTTATGGTGATGGATCGCGGACCGAGAAGCAGCAGCCGGGAACGTGGCGGTGCGCGGGGATGCGCAGCGGAATGAAATCGGCCGGAAACGTGGGGGTGATGAGGGGGCGAAACTAGTCGAAGTCCTACTCGTATAGGGGGTTAACATGCAGGGGAGTGGTCCGAAACGATTATTTTACCGCATAATCGTACGCTCCATCGTCCCGGACGAGTTCGCCGGGGAGGAATCGTCGCTCTTTCGTCAGCACGACTGATAACTTCGACGCGTAACGACGCGACGTGACGGTGCTTTTACGTCTTCGTTCACGCTTTTATGCATCCGGGAGTGCTCCAATTTCGCTCGTGTCTTTTGTATGTAAATGTTCTGTGAAATGTCTCTCGCTTATGACGGGTGCTCACGACTGTTGTATGTTAAATGACGAGTATAAATTTGCAAAAGGATTAGAGTAGTGCGTATAATGTAACATACATTCCAACGTGAAAAATAGTAATCATACTGAATAGAATTGAATAATAAATTTCAAAGTTTTCGGAAGCGTTTATATATATAGAAACGTAGCGCGTCACTTTCTCTTCGATAACGATGGCGTGGAGTGGAATATCCACTCTCGAATGCTTGTATCATTATTTCGACCGTTCAAACAACGCAACCGCGGTCGTAGAACTATAAACGCCAGGGACGAAACTGCGGACGAACCGTCCAGTCTTTAATGCATCGCCAAGCAATGTTATTTGTCAATGGCTACGGGACAAGGGAACTACACGCGCGCCCACATACACATGGACACATATGCGTTTTACACCCGTACCCCAGAGTTAGCGGGGATTGCGAATCGTAATTTGCCACAACCGGAATTCGTAAGGTCGGGTCTTGAATACGCGGGGTGTGTGTCGAGCTAATTGGCTGCGGGGGAGCGAATCGAGCCACTGGTTTACTAACCGTTACCAGCGGCGTGGCGTTTTGTATTGTGTACACAAAGAGAAATTAGATTTATGATATATTTTTAAAACGCTTGACGTTAAACTAAAGATGAGCGAAAGGATTTAAAAGACTTAATAGTGTGCCTCTCTGTCGTTAGCCGCGTTCATGAAGGCGTAAGTCAGTCTTTTGCGCACTCTTCTCTTCTCCTTTGGCGGAAGTACCGTCGATACCCGCCGGTAATGCAACTCGCGCTATTTAATACCGGACCCCAGCAAAGTATTTCCCGGGACCGTAGGGGCGAAACTCAATTAACAAAGTGGCTCGTCATCGTCTCCGGCGTCGAAGCGAAATCCGTTTAATGCACTTTATCTTTGTTGCCGCAGCAATGGAAAGCACTTGAAATCCGTTTAATACACTTATCTTTGTTTCTACAGTTTACTGGGAGCGTTTTGCTTTCAACGTTTATTAAGTTACTACGAAAACGTGGCAAGACGAACGCGAATGCATCGGCGTATAGAGAGAAGAACGTTTGCCGGATAATCTTGTCGACATGGCGGGGGGAGAGGGGGAGGGGGCTACTGTGTCCATTCGCGTTACGTTTTTACGCATACGTGGATTACGTATAGTCTATACATCATTTCTCTCATCTCTTTGTTTCTAGTTGCGATATGATTATCCTAGACGTTGTTTTTATAAGACAAAATCGTTGGATGTGAAATAATATTACGCGATATATCGCTCATATATGAATGCGAGAGGCTTCATCTCGAGCATCTTCGAATAGCATTTGCTTTTACACGTAAAAGCATCTTGATAATTCGAACGTTGAATTGTTTTGCTTTGCGCGGGTCTATTTTTACCGTACAAGAACCATCGACCGCCTATACATTTGCTGCACAAAAACTCGCAAGATTTCTTCAAAGGGCGGACGAGAGAGAGAGAGAGAGAAAGAGAGAGAGAGAGAAAGAGGAGGGAGAGAAAGAGAGAGGACTCGAGCACCCATTGGGCTCTCGATGGATCCGGGAGAGCTTCTTTGTGCCGCCGAGTGGATTCCTTCGTCACATTCGACAGGTGCGCGTACGCTTGAGGCTAAGAGTAGACGGCTTGAAATTCCACTTCGACTTTCATCCCCGAGGCGTCTTAGAGTCTCGGGAAAGCCTAAAGCTCGTCGTCGAATGCTCTCCTCTCGTCGCGATTAATTGCGTCGAATAATTTCCAGATTCCAATGTACGGCACAATTCGTCGCGTCGACGTTCCTCGTAAGCGATTCGTTGGCGAGATAGACGCGAGTCATCGGCGACGACAACGACTCGAAATTTGCAATTAGGGAGACGAAGCACCAACGGTAAAATCGTGTCCGGCCGGTCCGACCGTGGGAAAATGGACACGGACAGTCAGCCGCCTAATGGAGACAATTTATTATTTTCAACTTGCCAGCGAGAGAGCCCCAGTATAACGGGTCGTTTCTCGCGTTTTCTCCTGGCGCGGGAGGAAAGCTGTTATGGTGATGGATCGCGGACCGAGAAGCAGCAGCCGGGAACGTGGCGGTGCGCGGGGATGCGCAGCGGAATGAAATCGGCCGGAAACGTGGGGGTGATGAGGGGGCGAAACTAGTCGAAGTCCTACTCGTATAGGGGGTTAACATGCAGGGGAGTGGTCCGAAACGATTATTTTACCGCATAATCGTACGCTCCATCGTCCCGGACGAGTTCGCCGGGGAGGAATCGTCGCTCTTTCGTCAGCACGACTGATAACTTCGACGCGTAACGACGCGACGTGACGGTGCTTTTACGTCTTCGTTCACGCTTTTATGCATCCGGGAGTGCTCCAATTTCGCTCGTGTCTTTTGTATGTAAATGTTCTGTGAAATGTCTCTCGCTTATGACGGGTGCTCACGACTGTTGTATGTTAAATGACGAGTATAAATTTGCAAAAGGATTAGAGTAGTGCGTATAATGTAACATACATTCCAACGTGAAAAATAGTAATCATACTGAATAGAATTGAATAATAAATTTCAAAGTTTTCGGAAGCGTTTATATATATAGAAACGTAGCGCGTCACTTTCTCTTCGATAACGATGGCGTGGAGTGGAATATCCACTCTCGAATGCTTGTATCATTATTTCGACCGTTCAAACAACGCAACCGCGGTCGTAGAACTATAAACGCCAGGGACGAAACTGCGGACGAACCGTCCAGTCTTTAATGCATCGCCAAGCAATGTTATTTGTCAATGGCTACGGGACAAGGGAACTACACGCGCGCCCACATACACATGGACACATATGCGTTTTACACCCGTACCCCAGAGTTAGCGGGGATTGCGAATCGTAATTTGCCACAACCGGAATTCGTAAGGTCGGGTCTTGAATACGCGGGGTGTGTGTCGAGCTAATTGGCTGCGGGGGAGCGAATCGAGCCACTGGTTTACTAACCGTTACCAGCGGCGTGGCGTTTTGTATTGTGTACACCGTATGCGCGAAGTTTCCGACGAAAATCGGCTTGCAATGTTCTACAACCGCGTCTTAAGTCGACTACGGTTTGAAACATCTGTATAAAAACAAGGGAGATTATTTAACTATTTAATCGTAAGAATCCTTAAAGCCCGATGTTTAAAATGCATTTTTTCGTAATAAAATACAAACTTTGCCCTTTGACATTTCGGTACCTTTCCTTTTTCTCGATGTAAAAGATATAAATTGATTTTTTTTTATATTGGAATCTTCCAAGACTCGACGCGACGCCTCGTGTTATAAAAATAGCGCGACAACTGAAGGATTAAAAAGGAGAAAAAAAATGGCATCTCGTTTTTTATCTTCAATTTTCTTGGATTCATTATTACGTGATACGAGGCTTTATTTGTCAAAGCATTTTAATTTTGTATATCGAAAAACATCGTTATTTGTTCATTCAATATATAGGTGTGTTTACTGTATTATAATATTTATTGTCCCATTCTCACGTTTTACACCGTCGCGTCGTATTATTATTATACCATTCGTGATCGTGATTATTATACGCATTTCAAACGCAATGCGGTCTGCTATTTTGAACCAAATAATTTCTTCGTATATGCTCACCTGTCATCGACATGCAACGTGCAGATTGGCGGATATCGAATCGCTAAACTTCGTTCGATCTTGCCGATGGCGTTGGGAAAACTAGTCGAAACGCGGACGGTATCATGTCGAACGATTTCAATTTCACTCTCGTTATCGATCTGCCAAACGAAACGAGACTAGGCGCGCGGCACAGTCGTGCATCACGCGGAATTAAAAGTTTATCGCCCGTTTTTGGAATACGTAATAACTCGGCGCGCTGACTCGCGGCCACGCGAGAAGTTATAATTCCTTTACCGTGAATTAAAGAAGTACAGTGCAGCAAGTTTCGTGTTTTTTCAACAATCCGGAATCAATTTTTTTTAAATAAAAAATATCTCAAGACTGATAGTTTATTATCTATATATAGAATTACTTATAAGGATTAAAAAAAGTTTTAATGGTAAAGAGGTAGAAAAAGAACTTTGTGATTCACAAGTAGAATTCAACAGAATTTTTAAAATTAAACCGTATATTGTATGGTTTCAAAGGGATTACATCCAATCAAGCTTTTGATAAGGAAAAAATTAACGCAAATGAATCAAAGAGTTTATGGATAAAAAGTCTGACGATAGTTAGTAGTCTGGAATATTCTGTTCATATTCATATGTTGTTTTACTCGTTTGCTCCGGTATATATTCGAGGAATACGTTTATAATTGTACATGATATATATTGTTAGACAGACTTATAGAGGAAACATTTCGTATCCATTGCTAAAGATATTGTTCTAGATAATCTTAATGACGCCAATTATCTTGATAAGTCTCAAAGTCGAAGATACCGGGCTATTATTAATATCTAAACAAGGAATTATCACGTTTATTAATCTGATACTAATCTGTAAAGATAATTAATAATTTTAACTAAGAAACTAGATAAAAAAATTTATTTTATGAAGATTGAACGTAGTTTTTTATTACGCCACAAAATGACGACTTCTTATACCATTATTTATTGTTAGAGAGTACAATATACCTCGGTTTGACGATTCTTTAAAATTAAATGTACTTCGAGCGTTTTTTACGAGTGCGGAGGTCGTCGTTAAATATCCTGTTCGATCGTATCCGATGCACTTTGGTAAAGAGATGGCCTGGGTTTTATTTCGATTTTGCGCTATACTTATCGATTAACGGCTATCTCGAGAGCGTCTGCAGGCTATTCAAGTCAATCTACCGACGAGTGTACGGTAGAAACGTAGGATGAGCAAGCAAAGAGGGAGAAAAAGACGAGGCACGTAAAGGGCCAGAGGGTCGAGAACCAAACGAAGACTTACCCTCTTATCCTGCGGCTAAAACTGAACGCGAGCGAAATTTCTGGCCTAGAGATGACAGCTGCGACACTTCGAAAGCCGGAGAGTGAAAGCGGAAGAGTTAGATGGAAGGAGAGGGAGGAAGAAAAAAAGATAAAAAGGAGAAAATTGTGAGAGAAAAGAGGGTAATTGGTCTGGCAAGAGAGCGTTTCTCATCATCGCTTTCTTAGATAATTTCAGACGGACGTTTTAGCCAACGTCGTCGTTGGGGTCTTCTCTCGCCTCTCTAGTTTCTTTCGTTGGAACGTTTTTCGTCTCGCGGCTTTCGTCCTATTGCTATGAGCTTGGAAAAAAAAATTCTCTTTCGTCTTCACCACCCGACAACCATGTAATCTCTCTTTGAACGATGCCCGAAATAGAGACGCGGCTGCGGCGACAAATACCACCGCGAAAGCGGAAATTACTTTGCTTCGAGGTACGAGACTCCCGCCAACCTTATTAATCCCCTATAATTTCACGATTTACGGCAGGAATTTCCGTTATATTGTTTACAATCGACGCGCTGAAATGTAATAGAATAAGCGCTGGAACGAGTTTTAAGCAGAAAAAACGTTCTCTTAATTTTGAATTTATGGCAAAAAAAATTATATCGTGATTAAAGTTCTATAATATGGTGGCACGTGCTTCTTTACAATATTCATCTTCTTTTTCAGATACGATTTTCATGAATTTTAATAATGTTCTCAATTGTGTTTTATTTTATTAAATATCATGTAGAATTTTATTCCATTTTCATTTTATTTTAATCATATCGTTCCTAACATTATTAAAATATTTTATATGAAAATTTGTTGAAAATATTTAATATATATTTTGTTGTATATTCTTTAATTATTTAATTTTTCTATGCCGATTATATTTTCTTTTGACGCATCTTTGAAAATACGTATACAAAAAATAAAAAACTAAATATAAGAGATAAATAGTAATTTAAATAAAAACGATTCTGTTTTATTTAATTATACGACCAGGATTGATATTGACAACAATATATGTACCAATACCAATAATCAATACTAAAGTACAATAATAATTATGCTTTGTCCCGAGATTAAATAGCTTTGAATGCGATTGTTCTTGAAATAAGGTCGTGAAATTGCGATTACATGTTATCAAGGCGCGAAAATATTACTAGTTATTGTCACCGCTATGTGTATTCTTACAATTGAAATAATGTTTTGTCAAATGAATCTTTTCAACTTCTGTCAGATTGTTGTTAAATCGCAATATGTTACGGTAAACTAGAACCAGTGAAACAGGTTTTATGTTTTTACGCGAAATCTAGCGTTCTTTGAATTATTATTTTTTTATTAAAAAATATAAATTCGTTGATATATACATATAAACATAAAGAAATAATAATTATTAATTATTCTATATGATTATATTAATTATCATTATTTATACTATAGGATCGGATTATAATTCGTAATTATTTTATCTATTCATTCTTTTAAAGATTTAGTCATATCGCTGTCATTCTTCGTTAGCGAAAAATGAAAATTATATCAATTTTCTTTGTCACGCGGTATTTAAAGCTACACGCTATCGATCTTACGTGATTATAACTGATATCGCTCTACGTGTATTACAAACCTACGTTTTTACGATATGAAGCGTCACTTCTCACGATGTAGATATCGGTATTTCCATTGTTGGGGAATTATATAAGAATTAATTCTACATCATGTCATCGATGTTTTTCCATGATTTCTCAACGCACGTATATGTTTTTTTTTTCGAATTATATTACGATATACAACAAATAGTAAAATGGCGAAAACGAGTTCTTATTTCTAGTAATCATATTTAATGCACCTATATTGACGATTTCATCGTTATTTTCGAAATCGATTAATTTTAATCGAAATTTGTTGAACACTCAGTTTAAATCGCCGCGAGTGACATTGTCACGAGAAAACGTACGCTCTATAATCTCCTCCTTTCGACCTAAATTTCATCTTGGAACAACGCATAGAAAACAACGATGAAAATAGGTTACCAGAACAAGAGAGCTTTTCATTGAATCTGTCGAGTATGCTTCAAACATTCGAGGAAATGAGCAGTATTGTTTAATGAGCAACGGAAACAGGAATAGCCAAGCTGTTCGTCTTGAAACTCAGCGATCTGAAAATTACATGATTAAAATATTTATATAATAACTATGGCGTTAGAGAAAAAAAAAGACAAAAAAAATAAACGTAAATAATTCTTCTATATCAATTCTGTTGTATGTTATGTGAACGATCAATAAAGTAGATATAAATAGATATAATAATATAACGACATATATAACACGTACATAATACGATGAAAAATTTATATGAAATCGATAATACTATCATGCGTTTCTGTCAATTAACTAAATGTTAAAATGATGCACGGACGTTATTTAATACGTTTGGTAATACGACTTTTCATTTTATAATCGAGCCTCGCTTGTATGTATATTTCCGAACAAACTGTACATACCGCGATTAATGGACGTTGAATCGTATTAGTAGCTGAAATTTAACCAATGGTAAATATAGCGATACAAAGGTAAATGATAATGTAACGTAATAAAACTGTAACTAGCTGTGAGAACTCATTTCCGCAAATATGAAAATTTATGCTGCCGCTATTGATTAATCGTTCCGTAGAACGACAGGGTATGTTGGTTCAGTAGAATCAGCGGTCGACGCGATTCTGACTGCGATATTTTGTTATGACACGAACCCGTGCCGTCAGCACATTTTATTCGATTTCATTGTGCACCGATCTCTTATCTCAGCTAAGCGTAGCTCTTTGAAACATGAATACCATTGCTCGTCATATCCAGAGGAGCAAACATTCGACCGAAATTCATATTAAAACGTTTTCATTTGCGCTTTCGTGCGTAAAACGAGTGATTTAATTGAAACCTGAATATTAATTTAATACGCAAATAAGAGATTGCAATGAGATTATTGATAACTTGAATCTATTTGAAGCTGATATATAAATCCATAATTTTTTAGATCTGAAAAGTATAAATCTATAAAATACAAAAGATGCAAATATTATATTTTTATATTTTATTAAATTATATTTGTAATTATAGATGCGATATTTTTTATTGAGTAGAAGAATTTGTATAGATGAAAGATAGATAATTAAAAACTCTTTTATTTCATAAATGAGATATATGCACACATTAAGCGCAAAAATTATATGATGTTATTGTGATGGTTGCGTTTTAAATTATTTGATTATTGAAGTATTAAATATTGAATTCAATTTGTACGTTTCACTACATCTTGGTTTTCAGAATTTTTCCGATAATGTCACAAGTGTTCCTCCAGCAATGTTTTTGGCAATAATTACTTCGATGTCCGATTCCATTCATTATTTATTCATAATTATTCATTGGATTCAATTAAGGATTCAATCAATTATCCAGATACGAACAATGGAATTCTAGTCATAACGATATCGACAATTTCGATGTTAATTATCGGCATAGCTCTCTGTATGCAGTAAAATTCGATTCGATCTTTCGCTATACATGTTTAAATTGAGACATATCCGTTAGTACCGGTGATTATCGTGACAATTTTAACCGTGACTTTTTGCAATGTATCCCCGTATAGGTGACATCTCTGCACCTTCAAAGCGCCGCGTCGGGTACCGTTCTAGCCTGCGGCAGTTTTAACGAGAGTTGTTTCGGGGTTGTTTCGGCAATTACGAGGAAATTACGCAGAACAGACCACCGCATCGCTGTCGTAGTGTTATAAAAGCCGTGTCGGAGAAGAACTCGTCTCGCTTATAAGCGACGAGTTAACGTTCAATTTACTCGTCAATTGTAAAGTTCCATTTTTCGACATTTTCTCGCCTCACCCAACTTTTGCATCATGTTAAAAGGCCAATTCATACCAACATGAATTTATCAAATTGTTTTATTAATTACATCAATAATGGTTATTCTGTCGAATAATATTGTACATAATATAATACAATAAAGAAGCTCGTTTCAATATTTTTTTGTTTAGTCATTAATCTAGCGAATGAAAAATCTTAAAAAATGGTTAACTGAAAATCTGGAAAAATGATTTTTTATCCTTTTAATGAACTTCGAAACGAGAGGCGAATAATTTGCTGCGAAAAGGATTAAAATCGACACTTTGTCGAACGCCCGTCGAGTATCGAATATATCGCGATCAGGTTGATTATTTATTTACGGTATATCGTCGCGCTTATTTCGTCGCTTGTTGTCAATTACCGAGCGTAACGTCAATGGACAAACAAGTGAAAAATGGCAATCACATAGAGCTTTCCATTATGTCTTCAAAGGGCGTTGTGCCGATGCTGTGTAATATTAATCTGTAATTAGCGCGCCGCGATATTTAAATACGTGCTCAACCTGAACGATCGTTAAACATTCAAGCGTCGGCTTTACGGCAAAGTCGGCCGCTATTTTAAATTCCGTTAACGCGGCTATGGTTTGCACGCAGGATATGGGTCGCAAATGTAATACCCAACAACATATTATATCCGCATGCAATATATTGTTTGTAAATGACGGTCGGTTAAATTATAAATGCGATGCTGTAATTTATTACGATTTGTGTCCGTGAATGAAGTTTTTTTCGTCTCGATCCGAATAACTATTGTATTATGGACGCATAAAAAGAGAAAGAGAGGGAGAGAAGGAGAAAGAAAAAGAAAAAGAGGGATAGATAGAGAAAGATTTTTTTTTATCTTCTTTTATAAAGAGTTTACGGTATTGGTATGTAAATCATTTAGTTTGTTTATAACTAATTAAAGTTTATAATTGATATTTCTCAACTCTTTAATGGCTTTACAGTTCTGCGTTTTGCTACATCATTATCAAGAACAGATAAAAAAATTATAAAATATAATCTTGATGTACTGGGAAAGATATCGTTTTTATAAAACAAACACAAATTCGTTTGAGAATTTATTTTTACAATCGTTCTGGGAAACTGGCGCTCTTCTAGAATGATGCAAAAAGGTATTATAGAGGAGACTGCGGGATAAAATGCCAACCATCAATCATTTTTCCTGTTATTCGATAAATTCGCTCAGATATGTTAGGATACGAGAAGAGACGAAGCAAGAGCGAAAAAGAGAGAGAGAGAGAGAGAGAGAGAAGGAACGAGAACAGAGAGAAACCCGTTGTTTTTCCTTTATCTTTTATCCCGACAATAAATCTCGACGGACACCTTGACATGCTGGCAGATTTAGCAGAAAAAATTTGTGACACTTAACAAGGGAAGGTTGCTTTGCACGTTTCGCTTTCTTATATGAGCTAACCGCGCCACTTATCGCCGAAGAACCGCAATGTAGGAGATGCACTTGAGGAAATGTACGAACGACCTGGCTATTGCTCTCACGCATTTCTCCGTGTTATACCTCCGAGAATAGACCGCTTTTACTCGATAGCATCTAGATGCAGATGAAATGCAGATATTCCGCAAGGAGAGGCGCATGTTTCTTTTTTTCTTACCCCTCGGGTGTGCTTATCGGAGTTTGAGCTAATAGAGTTATGAAAATGCGACACAATGCAACTTGATAGCGATATCATTTCTCGGATCTGATCAAATGCAAATAAAGAAAGTATAGCTTATATTTTTTGTTTGTAAATTTTAACGCAATAAATTATCTGACCGATATTTCACATACATTTAATGTTATATTATTAAGAGAAATATTTATACAAATTTTGATTACCATTCTAGGAGTTCTTAAGCGCTAAAAGCGTGAAAAGCTTTTCGCGTTTCTGACTAACCAACAATGCGTCAAGTGAAACGTGCGCAAAAAGCGGCAGAGGTGGAAGGTTTCGCGAGTCAATGAAAGTTCAAAGAGCGAGAATGTACTTCTGTCAGCTCCTTGTTCGCCTCTCCTACCCTTTTCACCGTCTCTTTTAGAATAGCATCGCTTGTATGCCATCTTATGTATATTTCGTTAAGTACCATCGATTTGCGTCGAAGATTATTTTTGAGTACAGAGGCTTCTTGCAAATTGTGAGAACGTTTCTAAGCATAATTTTTGAAACGACAATTATTTTTACTGCATTCACAAAGCGGAATTTTCGTTCATATTAAACTGTACGGACTATGCAACGAAATCATTGCGTTATTATAATTATAATAATTAACATATAGAGATAAAGTATGTTTGCATTCATTGCATTCGTTTGCATTGTGATTTTATTTACTTATTGTTAAATGTTTATTTTCTAACAATTTTTTTTTTTTTCGGTGTGGATGAAGAAAAATTGCAAGCGCAATTCCGGTTTTTCATTCGTCTGTCTTCACATATTTCTTTCTCATTCTTTATATTTTTCATTCATACTTGTTTTCCGCCACTTATCGGAGATAGAAGTATGCAAATGTCTGTGAACTACTCGTATTCCTCGATTATTACTATTCGCTCGATACCTTCTCCCTCGCGAACTAAGGTACTAGAAACTACACAAGTTGTAATTACATCAAAAGATGTAACTCTCTCTCTTTCTTTCTTTTGCTCGCTCGATATATTCCACATAGTTCGAAGCTCGCATTTGTGAGAATAGCCATCGGCGTTTGCCGAATAATTTAGAATGCGACCCTAATGCGCATCATGCAAGCGCAGAACATTATGTTTGTGTGATGTAATATGTAACGAAACGAGGTACTCCACTTTATAATATCCTTGAAAGATATACACGTTTACACAATAGTATCTATTTCTATCAATGCGACCTCATTTTTGTATGTTGAGTGTGTTAGATATTCTAGAAGTCTTCTTATTGTTACTTATTTCTGATCATTCTTTTTTTGGAGAGTTATTTTGATTTTTAAACATTAAATATCTTGATTATATATATATTAAACTTTAAACAGAATATAATATAATTTTAAATTAACTAAAAAATAAATAAATAAATTCATATTATATCTATTTGTAGCTATAAATTCATCGAAATATGACAATTTTCAAAATGGCTTATCTCTCATATAATTTATACTTTGATATCGAAAACAATAATTTTTATTTTTAGTTCAGAGAAACTGCACGATATCTAGGATATTGCATAATTGATTAAATAGCCGATTGCGGTCGTTATATTCTATACATGCTGATTGAAAATTTGATTACTATGCCCTCGAGTACTCATACTTAGACTGAATATATTGAATATCTGTTACATTGAAGTGCACGGCGACGATTTTTCGGTAGCGGAAAAGCTTGGAAATTTTCGCTCTTCTCCCGTACAACGGCCACGTATTGCGGACGATGCGCTCATTCGCACATTTATTCGCTCGTTTCAGTCGCACAGCAGGACCGATAGCAGCAATTGCATCGTAAAAAGTTTGGCGAATCGTAGATTAACGGCACGAGAAACGATCGACCGATTTTGATGGCTGAAACTTTACGACGCATCGTCGAGATTTCCCCCATTCCTTCCACGCGCGCATATCCGATAATTTACGAGGTCGATTTTACAGGTTGTGATTGTTGACATTGAACGTATTTTCAACCCGCGTCCCACTTACAACGTGTGACGCGCTTTTCAAGTTCCGCATGTATCAGAAAATCTAGGGCGGCTCCGGCGCACCGTGACCGTCCTATTCGATTTCACTTTCGTCCACCTTTTTCCGACTGCAGCTGTCGCTTCGGGAAATTGCGAACTCTCGGAGAGAATACACTGTTCCTTGATTGAAGTCTATTTTAAGAGATCCTATGATTAAATCGCTCGCTGTTTAAATGGAATAACATTAGAAGATTGAAAAATGTCCTCTGCAGATGTTATACAAAAACCATTTTATTCAGTAGAAACTTTGAATTCAATAGAAATGTTTTAATGGATGGTTGACTTTTACACAATGACTTTTGCTAAAAATAAATTTAGGGGTAAAAATATATGAAATTTTAATAATATATTTTTAAATAATTATATATAAAATACGTAAAGTTATCAAATATACATTTTATCTTAGCAAAAACTCAAAAAAGTCATTTTGGAAATTCTTGTTTTATTCATTTTATATAATCTTAAATATTGATAAAAATATAGATTATCATTCCCTTGCCATACATATGTGTGTGTGTAAGAGAAAGAAAGCGTGTGGCATTGATATATATTTTTTTTTATGCAAACTGCTGCGATGTTGACTTTGAATTAAGTAAAATCAAGATTTTTCGCGTTTCTCACGTTCCTCCTTGCTCACTTTAGAATCCTTCGATTCTTTTGAGAGCCGATTTTAGTTTCGTCTCGCAAAAGTTACGAAGATCCGATTAAGGATAGCGGTAGCTACATGGAGGTACTTGAACGGCATCGAAAGTAGTTACGGCCCGCTCGAGTCAGACTTGACCTATTGTACCGGCACAAAGAGATCTATGTCGATGGATTAAATGATTAAGACCCCGGCTTAAATGTCCAGACGTAATCGGGTCTTGCTCAGCTGGTAGTCGGCAGTTTCCCTTTCTTAAGAGCCTCTAAGATCTGATCGTCAGAGTGCTGTGGCGCAATAAAGACCACATAAAAGTAGTAATTTTTATCGCGGAATATATATTTCGTATTTCTCATGCTTAAATCTTTCAGATAAATTATTTGAAAGAAATTGACTTATCCCCTGTAGATTTATACTAGAAATTTCAATAAAAAATCGTGCACCTAATTTGCAATCTTATTAATTTTCACGGTAATTCGAAATCAATAACCGACGAAAAATTTAAGGGATAAAATTCTGGGCATGTTTATGTCATCTGCGAAAACACAGAAACGACGGTAAGTCAAAGATTTTGGCGAAACGACACGTGTTCAACGGGCGAAACTAACGAGTTGGTACGACGAAAACCCTATCTTCCTTCTTGCAGTCCCACCTTGACCGTTCCGGCGAAATTACTTCGACGTTGTTCCGGTGCACGAGAAAGATTGATCCACGCGACAAGCGATCTATGTGGTCCACCGAGAAGTACGTGAAACGAATACGACAGCGCCGCAGAGTTTCTGCTTTGTTGCCACCCATCTCCTCTTTCTCGGCTTTCTTCGGAGTTATAAAGTTCACGTAGCGTCCTGAAAGCGAACGGTAGCACACAGAAGATATCGGAAGCGAGTTACGCTGCCTCACTCGATCCTTGCTACGGAGCGATACCCCTTTGTGTCGCATAGGTGATTCCTCTCCGGATCAATGCAGCCGCCGAGTCAGAGTTCTTTCCGGCGTGATGTAGAAACGCGTTCGCAGTAATCATAAATTTCAGATTGCACCGAGACACTCCATATATATATATGCATCGCGTATAAATGTCGTTCATATATTGATTATATGGTTTACAAGTGTGTTTTGTTATATATATTGATCCGATATGATAGTTGTTAAAGTTCAATTAATTAACAATGACATTTTCGAAAGTACTAATAGATATTTAATAGATTGTGATCGATTCTGAACGATGTGATGCGACTGTAATCATTGAGCATGACATCTGCATACGATTGTATGATACATGATGTCCCGAACGCTGTTGGATGCAGTTGGGTTTCTAAAGACCGATGGGATTTCGTGATTCCCGGCCATCGCGTGACAAACTAGTCTCGTAATCGCGTCCCCGCAAAGACTAAGACATATACTCCCAAGAAAGAACGACTACTTAGCTTGGTCGCTTTAGGTGGTCTGGGTATTTGAAATTAATGAGCAGTTATATCTCATAGTCGTTTTCTAACATTATCAGCGTATTTTTCAACAACAATTTCAAATTACTCATATTTATATCCCTTTACGAGATATAAATGACTGTTTACTAATCTTTTTAATAAACGCAAGACTTTTAAAATTAATTTTTGAACGTTACTAAAAGCTTTCGCCACATATTTCATATGTAAATTACGCTATTGCTATTACATAAGTTATATCGAATAATTAAAAAAAATATGCTATAATATATTTAAATATAATATATTTTAAATGTGTATATAATGTTAATGTTCATCAACTTAAGCAATATACAGCGTTCTTACAATTACAAATACCATCTGTAATCTTTTTAAATTTATTGTTCATTTATAGCTGTGTGTGTTCAATGCAATCTTAAGTATTTTATACTCAAACACAACTCGCAAGCTCGATTATTCGTTCGCTATCAATTGTTTTTCTCGACATGTTTGTTTAACGATATTTGCTCGTCCACTTTCTTTCTCGTGTTTCGATCCGTGAGAATTGCTTTCTCCCCTACCGAAGCGTCGCGTCGAGGATAAAGCGAATCTCTTACGATGTGAATCTTTTCTTAGGGCGACTGATATCGTCAGCGGGTTAGATGCTAAAATATTCATCGCCTCGACAAATGTGAGCCTGAGAGCTCTACGTATTCCGTCATGTGGAGTGTAACTGTGTCAGGGGCATTACCTCGCGATCTTGTCCGTTTGAATGAATATCTCGCCACGCAACGCACCGACTTTTCCGAATATTCGTCATGATATCCGCATTATTAAGAGTTTGTCGCATCCGATACCCTTGGAAGGACACATATCAGCGCCAAATGGCAGCGCGCGCAATTTGTTTGCATTACTTTGACGTGCCCCGGATAAGCACCGTTGTTTTGCGCGCGAACAAAATAACGAAATGTATTTCTTCGTTCGCACATTACGCATAAACATGTTTCCGCTCTTTTGATCTCGTTTTATGTTATTATCGCGAAAATGAGAGTTCTCAGAATTATGTATCGCGCTTTAAAACACACTGTGTATACGTCTTGAAAATGGATAATACAAATATTAATACCTATAATAATTCAATGATTGATATGAAAATTTTTTGAAATTTATACTTTCGTAAAAATATACAGGCGATATCTTGATTAATAAATTTTAGACATATGTGTTACATGTACATTAAAATATTACACACGAGAAATTCAGATTATATAAATATTTGATCTTGTTATTTGTCGTTGCTTTTTCATTTTTTACGAAAAACTTATAAAATATTGCTCCACCAAGTTGACCGTTCTAGTTATTAACAATGTAAATTGCTGGAATAGCGTCATCATTTATCGTCCAGATGACAGGCGCGATTGGCGGATTATAGATTGAGTTTTTAAGAATCTAAATATACTCGCGTATGCGCATTTATTTCGACGCGATAGAATTAAAACATTCATCATTGAAAATTTGTTTTATAAAAATTTGCACGCTCCTCGACGATGGTACAGACAATTTTATTTGAAGTCAAAAAGGATCTGCAAACATTCTTTACCTCGAAAAATCTATCTGCAGTGAAGATATTTGTTCTTCCATTTACTGCAATAAACATTCGAGCATTATTTATAACGGAGGTTCTCTCTACGTTTGATGAAAGTCGATTCGAGGATCGTGCAAAATAAATGCTTGTCCGGAGGAAATTCTATGGCGCAAGGTTTTCTAAGGCGGAATATTCCGATGAGTACCTCGACGATCTCTCTTTTTCCTTCCATATAATAGGCGGCTCGCATAGGAGATAGCGGAATATCGTATGAGGCATCTCAGTATGCGAGCCTGTGTCTACGGCATCTTGTCGATATGTAGATATTCCTCGTCGATTTTTCCTACGGATTTTCCTACGAACCCGCAAAATTCGCGTGAATTTAAATTCGATGCGGCCACGTCGTCGCTCGCCAAGACTCGTTTCCGACGCTCGTGACCTCTCGTTAATATTAAACAGATTTTCGCTCGACCACGACAGGAGTCATTTGCTTGTGTGATATATCGATAAGCGACGGGAAAAATTTAACCAATGATGAAAAATGGAAGGACGATTGCATGAAGGCGATTCAAATACTTATATCGCATTATTCGAAGGAATATTGGAAATTCTTTTAATCATGTCTGCAAAAGTGTAAATAATTTCGCAGACACTGAAAAATAAGAATTTTCTTTCAAACTATGTGTGACACAATTCAAATTATATAGACTTGTAACGCCGAGAAATTTTTGCAAGCTTTATTATGACGGACAGAATTATATATATATATACTCCGAGAGCACGATAGTTTGCGATTGTAGTTTAATTTGATTGTAGTTTAGTTTGATCGATCCTCTTGTCTTATAATAATATTCGCGACGGTGCAATAATATTCGATGCTTACGATAGCTGTCTGTACACTCTCTCGTTCGCGCGAGAACAGATAATTACATGTATGATGAGCCATTCTATCACGCTGGTGCCGTCACATTTTGTGATATATACGTTGGCCGTGTGCGTAACTTATTAGCTACAATTAATGGCAGCGGCTCGTGTTAACGTGCAAGACAATATCGCAGCTGCGAAGACTTCGAAATAATACGATTTCAAACTTTCGAAAGGAAATGTTCTAACGAAATTATTTGCGCTTTGTGCGCACTTATATGCGCGCAATAATGCATCCGCTGTAGAGAATATCGAAGAGAAAGAGAGAGAGGGGGGAAATTACTCGTCAGAATTTACTTTACTTGTTATCGTATCATATTTTTTAAATATTTTTTCCATTTTTTTAGTATACTATTTTTACGGATGTTTTTATGGAATTTTAAAAAAAAAATATTTTTATGGAATTTCTTTTTGGAATTTTGAAAAAATCCAAATTGATTGGAATAAATAACTTTTATATATTATTATTTCCCATTTGTTATGCATCTATTAAAAATAATTAAATAAAAAATGAAAACAAATCAATATATTTATTATGTCATAAGTAATAGTTATATTTTTAATGCAAGTATTATTTTTGAAAATTGAACTAAGCGTTAGCAATTCTTTAATTGCACTTATATGTACTCGTACTCTTTATATTGTGTAAACGAAATGCGCGTGCGAGTGTGCTCGCAAACGCAAATGTTATTTCTGCGTGACACGTAGGCGAAAGACACTAGGAATCGTGGCCATGGGCCAAAAATAATTTCCGTATGTTGTTCCACATGACGCGATTCTCTTTGAGAATCACGTCAGCCGACGCTCGCCGTTAGAAGGGAAACTGTAGAGGCTGCAAAATATTTTTCGGCACCCGACATCATGCTTTTTTTCGACCGAACAGAGTGTGAACTCGCGTATACAAACTTTTCTACATCCGGAGTGGCAGAGGATATGCCGTCGCTTCTTCCATCGGAGTTTCCGTTCTCTCATCGAAACTGCCACTTTCTTTTATAGCAACCCTCGCCCTCTCCATCCCCGGTTCACCCTGTCGTCCTCTACGGGGCTTTTCCGACAAAGAGCGCCACGGGGGCGATATATGCCACAAGAGTAAAGCATGAAGAAAAAAGAATGACGTGGATAAAAGGTTCGAGGTTCGACAGACAGAAACAAACAGTCGTAAACAGGGGTCAAAAGAGGTTGAAAGGACATGAGAGGGGCAGCTTGTGAAGCGCATAAGGACTTATAGACGGATATATTCGTCATATAACGCGTGTATGTATAAGGTGTCTCGAGCTTACTTTATCTTCTTTCACAAATTCGAGATTGTATAATTTTTTATCAAAAATTTAATTCTTGACGTCACATTTTTCTATGATGATTTTTTAACAATGTCTTGCTAGTTTAGCTTCTAAAATTTAGAATCTGTTCAAATAAACTCCATTTGAAGTTGAAAGAAAATAAATAATATAATATATAATCGTTTTTTTTTTTAATTTAATTAAATTCAAATGCTTTCATCTTTCGTCAATAATATATATATGTATAGAAGTGGATGGTATCTCTTTACAAGTTTGATTTTTACTATTTATAGTTTAAGATATGTTTCACGTTTGAGACACTTTATGCAGAGAGATGAATTCACGATAGCTCGATGTCAGTGGCTTGTTGTGAGGGATCGAAGAATGGTCACGTCGGTTACAAAGGTAGAGAGAGAATACATGTGAAACGGGGAGAGGAAAGAGACGCACAGAAGGGAAAAGGTCGACGCTCGTGGAATACATATTTTATAGGGTAATCACCGTCGACCCTTATATATCTACAGTTTGCTTGGTTATCTCCCCGCTCGTTTTAGCGCTCTTCGTGCATCTTTATTTATCCTTCGTTCTCGTGAGATTCCTAGCGTGAAGTGACTGACCTTCATCAAGCGGGTCGGAAAGATTTGCGCCTCTGCTAATAAACGGTGGCGTCTTGCTCAACTTTATTCAAGTTACGCTTCGGTAAATCATCTGTATTATTCCTCGTACGTGATAAACTTGTATCCTAAATGATTGCAACATTCTTCGTATCGATTAATGGGATAAAATAATTTATTATTATTGAGACGCCACATTTTTTATAATTAATCTGCAATGAGTTTATATTTAATCTCATATATGAAATTTTGTATAATAATGCTGTATAAAGTTCCATAAGAGAATGCTTCTAAAATATATCCAAAATCTTAAAAAAAGGAGAAAAGCTTCTTATACACACTCATTTTTTAAATTATTGTTGAATGAATATATTCTTTAAGTACTTTAAGCATCTCGATGCCATAGAGTAGCCTTCATAAGCTGTAATGTACATTTACAAGCAAAATAGCGTGAAAATATTTTAGCATAACTCACAAAAGCTATTTAAAAACGCTAGGATTTATATTTGACGTCATAGAATGATCAAACTTTTTAATAGGATATTTTTGTTTTAATGTTCTTTTTTTCGTTCTAATATTACAAGCTCAGTATCTGTTAGCAAAATATTAAAACAATTACATAATATATACCGTTAAACATACATTTGGAAACAGATAATCGTATCTGCTGAATAACGTGAAATCTAGAGAGAGAATAAAAAGAGATATAATATTGAAACTAAAGTGTGATAACAAAAAACGCAATGGCATTGATAAAAGCGACGATGGAATATTTGCGAGCCGTGTCACAATTCGCAGCCGCGATATTTCGAACGTATAAGAGTTTTTAGCAATACTCTATTGAATTCACGTAGCGCACTTTATACGAATATGTTTGATTTCCTGCCCTTGCCGCGTCGAAAACTTCGCTCGGGAACATTTGAATGGGCCGTAAACGAGAACGATTCCACGCTGCGCTGTGTGAAACACGGAAAAAAGCTGGCACTGCCTATCGAATTGACAGAGTATGGCGAGAGAGGCAAAAGATTAAACGCGAAAGGAAAAGGATAAAAAAAAAAAAAGAATTTGCAATCATTGCCTGCTGGTCATTCTGTGGCAAGGACTTTTTGATATTTGACAAGCAGGTATGGTTAATAGCATTGTAACGTACAAATATGTAAAAAAATAAGAAAATTATTTTTTCTAACGAAAAAATTATTCACATATATCGAGTTTTTTAAAATTTTTTATAATAAAAAGATCGTAGGATAAAGGCTATATAATATGATAGGAATTTCTACATCCCGATCTAGAACTGGTTAAAAATGGTCGATCTTTGAAATAAGAATAGAAAATGAGATGTACGAAAATGATATAAAAAATGTGGAAGTAATATAGAAAAGTGAAGAGAAAGAGCATATATATATACGCAAACTGAAGCAGGTTTCGCCCGCGGGTCAGTCTACTTCGTCGAATCTGCATTCCCCGAGGCTCTAAGAATATTGCACCTCTCTTTACCGATGTGCAATCGCTTTGTGCGAAAGCGTTTCTTTGTTCCCATCTTTTTTCTCACACACACGCTTATTTACATATATATACGGCTTCCTTCTCTTAGATTTTTCGCAAAAAGTCGAAAGGAGATATGAAATTATGCAACCGTATCAATTTCGAGAGCTTGTCGAAGAATTTCGAGAAAGTATATTTTTTATCCGATCTATGGCTAATATTACAAAAATAATATGAATGAGAAGAATTATAGGGCTCGCTATCACAAAAAGAATCGTTACGTTTGATGTTGCTTTATTAAGTAAAATTAATATTTTTATGTTTCTTATCTCATTCATATTATTTAATCACATTTTGTTTTTAAAGACGATAATAATTATAATAATTATCAAGAGGCGATCATTTATACATTATATCTTTAAAAAGGCTTTGTTCATTGCTTATTTTAATAAGTTTATTGACGAAACTTTTACTTAGTAAACACAAGTTGATTAGAACTGTATTTAATCTGGAATACGGTTCGCGATGGCTGAAACGCGCACAGATGCAACAATGAACGAGACGCACGTCTTCGACATGCACGGTGAAATTAATTCGGCACCTCTCTCTAAGTACTTAGACAGTAGAATTAACGAAGCTTGCACGGATCAGCCAACCCAGACACAATTAACTCAGTAATTGTTTTCCGTAAACAATCTTGGAATTAACTGCCTCGTTCTCTTCAGCGTATTTTCATTATTAGTTCAATTTGACACGATTTTTTCGTTTAATTCAAATTATCGATGTACAAAATATTTAGTGTAGAAACGTTATTTTCGATTGTATTATTTTTTCGTTTTGTAGCAAATATAAATAAGAAAAAGGCAATTTTTGTCAAAGAATTTATCAATTAAAAATAATTAAATACATTAATTTAAATGATTAAGCATGATGAGGGAAGAAAATATTTTTTTACTGTTATTACTGTCAGCAAAAATTGCGCAAACGTGATAAAACGACGGTAATGACGTATATCCGATTTGGTAGCTAGATACGGTTAAATGACCGAGAATATGAAGCACATCAGTAAAAAGTGGCGGTGAAGCTGTAGTTTCGTTGGCAAGCTAGAACGGACTGCTAAAAAGTTCGGTGTAATTTCCGCTAAAGTAACTGCGCAAAATTCGTACATCATACTGTCTCTGGCGCATATAGGAATTTTATGTTCGATTTACTACATATATCTCGCACGTTATAAGAGATGGCACGGCTGTGTGAATATGGACGTTTTTATGTAAATTACCGTGACTGTAATGGAAAGTCGCAGCTCTCCCTGTACATTGTGAAGATTTACGATCGATAAATCGTTGCGTGGACGGAAATAAAAATCGCGATTATTAAGATACGACAGTTCGTAAAGCATTGAGTAAACGAGCAACAGTTTTACAGCGATATGCTTTTTCCATATTTTTCCATAATATACGCGACGTCGTAAAGCTGTTTACATCTTTCTTGAATTGTAAATATAAGGACTATAGAAGTAAAATTGATGATTTAGACACGAGGCGAACATCTTATCCAAAATGCGAGATATCATTTTCAGTTTTTTAAATCTCATGCTTTAGATTGTCTCGAATAGATTTCGTTACATTTATTTAGAACAAAAAAAATTACGGAATAATTTACTTACCAATTATTACGCGTCTGCAGCATGCAAATTTGCCATTTTATCGATGCCAATTCGCTTCCAAAATCCACTAGGAAGATGCACACTCACACGAATAAATCGCCAAACTATACTCGATTATAATCACGCGCGCGATATACGATTTAATATTACATTTTCGAAGCTAATATTTACTTTTGTATACACATTTGCCTATTTATTTTTGACCCGAAAAGAACGCGGAAAATTGCGTCGATGATTATTGGATTATCGCGAAAAAAACTGCTAGCAATTTTTCACTTTCGATATATTTAATATTCGCGATACGATGTATATTGTATCTACTTCGTCGATCGCGATGAGAGTAATTATTATTTCATATTAGCGTAAGAAAAATATTACGCGAATAACCGACATTTCATTCACGTCCACACTCGCTCGATTTCGACGACGGAATGAATGAATGAATGAAAGAATGCGATAACGCGCGGTTGTTTATAGTATTAACTCGACGCGAAGATAAAATCCACTAGGAAGATGCACACTCACACGAATAAATCGCCAAACTATACTCGATTATAATCACGCGCGCGATATACGATTTAATATTACATTTTCGAAGCTAATATTTACTTTTGTATACACATTTGCCTATTTATTTTTGACCCGAAAAGAACGCGGAAAATTGCGTCGATGATTATTGGATTATCGCGAAAAAAACTGCTAGCAATTTTTCACTTTCGATATATTTAATATTCGCGATACGATGTATATTGTATCTACTTCGTCGATCGCGATGAGAGTAATTATTATTTCATATTAGCGTAAGAAAAATATTACGCGAATAACCGACATTTCATTCACCTCCACACTCGCTCGATTTCGACGACGGAATGAATGAATGAAAGAATGCGATAACGCGCGGTTGTTTATAGTATTAACTCGACGCGAAGATCGGAATGTAAACATGTTTACGTTAAGGATACGCATACCACAGAGACTTGAATGGTAGGGGAAGGTGGTGGGGCGGACGCGAGCTCGCGCCTCGCGACTCTCGCGTCGTCATGTCAATACAATCGCGTCTGTCATATTATATTCCAAGCATTCCAACGCGCGCTCCCGAGAACACCGCTTGCTATAGAAAACTAATTGCGCATATATACGTATAATCAAATCCGAATGCACGGCAATATAATTTTGGTGTTATCTAGTAACTATTTTTCGATGGACGAACGATTTGGGCATTAACCGCGCGATCATCGTGAACGTATCGCCGTGTCAAGGTGCCAACTAGTCGCGATAAAACGCAGTTGGCGGGCTTGTGAGTGACTCGCATCCCGCGCTTTCGCATCTCGAATCCATACTCTTCGTGCTCTCTAGTCGCACACAACAACGCTACTTTGCCGCGAATGTACGAGAGACGGGAGTGTAAAATTTATCGTTAAAATAGAATATCGGGCACTTGCTTCGTGATCGCGAAACTGTTAATTTAATAGAAATCTTATTCGATTGCGATCAGTCGTGGCTCAGGCAGGATGCGAAAATATTTGTCGGGCGGTAAACAGCGACGCGATAGTTAATCTAACCAAACCTTTCGCTTTTACGAAAAAACGGTAACTTAATATCATACATATAAATGTCGTCGGGAGTGCCGACTAAAAGTGTCGAGTTATTGTTGCGGTTATATACGAGAGTATAAATGCGAGAGAATATATAACGGTAATCGATATTCGATTAACATTACATTGCCGCGCGTAAAGTAAATGTCAGAAGAAAGTATAGCGAAATTTTTTAAGAGGTTAATATTTGAATAAATAAATGTACCATCGGGAGTGTCGAATAAAGTATCATGCAATCGTCGAATCTTAAATATCGCGAATAGTGAATAACAATAGTAATTGACACTCAATCGACTGATTCAGTTATGTGTACAACGTATCATCGATCATCGATAATCGAAACTTTGGACAGAAAGATGAATAGATCAAATAACGGGGAGAAATCAGCGTGACAACGACTCGTGAGTTTATAATCTTTTTATAATTATAATTTGTTTTCATATATAATCTATACAGCAGGTTAATATATTATTCACATATTGTGTAATAATAAATTTTATTCTGTTATGAATTACTCAAAAATATTTATTAATAATATAATTAAAAATTATTTTACACGTAAAAGTGAGATGTACATATTTTTTATACTTATATTTTTACAATTTTTAAATTATTATTACATGATTTATATGATTAACATAGGAACAATTAGCATATACCGACACATCAAATTTTATATTGTAAAAAAATTACACAGAATTTATTTTTACATCTTTTGAAATATAAAGTAAAGAAATAGAATCAATAATATATCAAATGCTAACATAAATGTAGTTAATCTGAATCAAGTTTTATTGTTAATCAATAGTAATATAGTAAACATTAATTGATTGCCAACATTTATTGTAGAGCCATTCTATATAATCCGTTTATGAGCAACAAATGTTATTAATATAATATTATTTATTAGACCAATAATTGATTTTATATAACATTGATAACATCGTAATTATGGAGAACACACACAAATGTATATAATCTTTTATGTACAATACATACACAATGAATACAAAATTGGGAATTTTTAAAAGATTATATATAAAACATTTCTATAAAAAATGGAGCAATTATTTAAATAATAATAATTAATAATTAACAATAATTTTTGGTCGATTATTATTTAAAGAATAAATTACTACATTAATTTAAGCATTATATTATTCAATTATCTCTATTAATTTAAATAGATTAATTTTAATATCAAAATCTTTTCTTGATTATTTGCTGTATTGATGCTGTTTTTACCATCAATTACATTTAAGAAACCGTAGATGCGTTTTATTCCTTCTGCTTTAAATAGTATGTAAATTTACGAAACGGTGGAAAAATTCATTCATTGAAATTAGATAAAAAATCCACATATATACATCTTCAGATTAATTAAAGATGCGTCCGTTCTCTATTTCTGCGGAAGTAATTTGCATTGAGATTTAAAAGAAACACGTGATAGTTTAAATACTATTAAAGATCCGCCCAGTAATCCTCGACATTGACGATGAAAAAATAGTCGCACGCTGCGATTTAGAGAACGATGTATTTTTGCACGATAATATTGCCCTTATCATTCTTCTATCTCTCGAACGAGCGTGGGAACCTTGAGGTTTATTATTTATTGTTATATTATCCGGCAGCCAAACTTATTTGCACAGCACATAGCGATATAATAATTTATCGCGAATAAATTATTTTGTAATAAAAATTTAAACTTGTATATTTTTGTTTTATTTTTTTAAATAATTTTATATTTTTGCAACTAAAATGTTATCAAAAAAAAAGGACATGATTCGGATAATTTTTAGATAAATACATAATAAAAATATTGTCGTTTGATTTATTGCCATAAGCCGTATAGAAAATTCCGTAAAATTTTTCAATTTTATTTTTTTAGTCAGTTGAATAGATATTATCTCAACAATATTTTGACTCCAAAATATTTAATATTAAAAATTATAAAAATATGAAAAGTATGATTGAAAATAACATTTAATTATTTTTACTAAAAAATAACTTATTTGAAACTTGGCAAAAATATATGTCCGTTTGTATATATTTTCACATTCTTTTACATTATAATTAATTTGTTTTGGAGATAAATATTGCAATATTTGATATGAAACGCATTGACAATAGATACGCATAAAACATGCGTTATATAATAAAATCTTAATAAACAGTGGAAGAACATCCTCAGGATTTTGCTGAAGTCATTTCCTAAGCTTTTCTTAGCAAAAATTAAAGATCGTTCTCTGGATGGTTGCTTCTGTCTTAGAGTTTTTTCTTTTTTAAATCGGGGTGAATTATCGCGATAAAAGTTCCTCTGGATGGTTCCGGGTCGTTGATGATAAGCGAGCTCTTTTCCGCGTTTCGGCTTCGTGACAGCCTCCTTTACACAGGGCTACGCAATGCGCCGCCAGGTGGTGACCATGTAAAATGCATAAGGGTCGTGTACGGCGTGTATACGAGCGCCGCCGGCTGGTAACCAAGCCCCTTCCTTTGCCCCCCCCTCTCCCCTCCCCCTCTTGCCGCTTCTCTCTGAATGCGGGAATTAAAACGCAATTTCCTGCACAAAGCGGGACAGTTTATGCTGCGGTCCCCTTCTTTCTCCCTCGATTCTCCTTCTTTCTTTCCGCTCTCCTCGTCCTCTGCTTCTTCCACTTCACCACCGTCGCCTCTCTGAGCTCGGTGTCTGCTTAATGAAGCTTTCCCGCGAGGGCCCTCTTTCTTTTTGCTCAGCCACAACGGGTTACACGCCGCTTGCAAGCAGCGCGTTGCTCCGTCGCGAGCTTTGCGTTGTTCCCCGTTCCGCCTGTGATTTTACCCACTCGCCTTGTCCTTTTTACGACGGTCATGACCAACCTTTCCAACACTTCTCGTCGCCGGCAAACCGGCTCTCTTAGTCGCACTTCCGTTTCCGCAGTCGTTTACGTAAAAGTCGCCCAGCGCACCGTCGAGTGGTTAAAGGACGTTTTTAGGCGAATTGTGCACGACCCTCGAGAGCAATATAGCTTCTTCTTTCTCGACAAGCTTCAAGTGCGTAACACGCCTATTAGTTTGACAGTTCTTTTGCGTCTTTTTAAAGACGCTCTAAAAAACGAGAATTTTTTAAGGAAGAGCGCTCCGAATAAAATAATTCTGTAGAAACTTGTTTATATTTTTATATATTTTTAAAATATAATTTATTTTTTTATTTGTACCAATCGCGCGCGATATTTTTTGAGTTAAATTTATATTATATCTTCCAATCTCTTTTATTAATATTCTTTGAGGCGCTTTATATAACTACTTATTTTACATCTGGATACAAAGCATTTTACATACGTATCCAATGGCGCTGAATCTGCTACAATGATTCTGCTATCTTTGATCATTCGTTTACATAAAGGAGTATGTAGTACATTTTATTCATACCCAATTTGAGTATAAACTTTATGTTTGAACATATACATGGACAGTAACATAGAACCTGTATATAAAGTTAGCTTTCTTATTCATATGAAACGGGAGTTTATACTTCCCGTTTCCTAAACACGAGTTTAGTACTCCACTTTCTTCGCGTAGCCCATTGTCTCGCTCTGTCTCATCCCATTTCATCATGCGGACAGTCTAAGCCTGCAAGTTCAAACCTCCGACGTGCTAGAGGAACGTGCTAGAGTCGAAGTCAAGAGGCGGCCAACGGTGCTCGAGGAAAATCGAGTGAGAATGAGGCGTGTGTGTGAAGTCGAGTGGTTAGAAGGGTGGGGGAGGATTCTGAGGTGGAAGTAAACTCGGTTAAAGGGTCGCGCGCCCCCTGCAGCCCTCTACGAGAGAGAGAACTGTGGCTCGAAAGAATTGCCGGTTGTTGCCTGTGCAGTGAATGAATGTGATTTTCCAAAGAGTTCAACCATGTTTTTCTCCCTCTTTCTCTCTCTCTTTCTTGAGTGCAAAACTGCATGCACGTGACTATATGTATATGGGAATAGGTGTACAGGATGTTCTCGACGGATAAGCATCGTAAAACACGATAAAGCTGACGCTTACGGAAATAGAGTAAACTGCTCCTTAGTAATAATAGTAAAACGGATTATACAATATTTTTTGTCTTTTAATCTATTTTTTATCTTCCAATAAAATTGAAGTAAATTGTAATAATTAAAATCAATTTCTAAATAAAATAAGACTAATTTTTTTAGTTGATTTTATTATTTAGAAAAGTAAAGAAATAATAGATTAACATTACTCCAACTGTATTCTTTAAAATCTTTTTTTTTTCTCTTTTCATTTCTCTCGATTTTTCAATGTACATTTTCCATTCGAAGATTTCGTTGACGATTGATTACTTCAGGTGACAAAGTACTTGGCAACCATTTTAAAAGTCACGCTTCGCGTTTCAATATTTGTATGTCAGTGCCAACTTTTGAAAAGATGTTTCAAAATGCATACATATATCATATGCAACGGTATGCAAACTAACTCTGCGACGTGGTTTTGTCCGCAAACTCGCGCAGCGTCGTGCGCATAGTTGCTCGATTACGTTAGATACACCCCATATATATACATATATGCAGACATATACACGTATGCACACAATAGAATGTATTGTATGTTGCCGTTTGTGCCAGCGCTTCTCGTGCGTGTATGTGTAAGAGCATAAGGGGACGTAAATCTCGCGTCGACATAAATTCCTTTATCGCGGACCGTCTTGCAGCGAGAACGCGATGCCTGGCCAGTTCTTACTTTTCCTCTTACTGCGAGTCTCTATAGGGTTCTTGCTATTCTCGGCGATATGCGTTCCGGGATAACGGAGCCTCCGAAGCAGCGACAACGCCCTTAGCAAATATTAGTTGTAAAATAAATCTGGCGGAGTTGGAACTGTGCCCCGAACGATAATCCTTTGTTTACTGCGGGGAACAAAGATTCCAGTTAACAAAACGACGCGTAAAAATATCGTATTGTCTTCGATCCTATAGGGATCATGCTCCAATTTTGTGAGAGTTTTGCGATGTTTGTTGCATTGAGTATACACGATACAACGTTATATAGCGTATTCTCTCGTGAGAAAAAAAAATGGAACGCGCTTGATATAAGTTTATTAAACTCTATCCATCATCTTATACTAAGACAGATTTTACATTAAAATTACGACAAGGGGTCCGAGCGTGATTAATATTCTTAACTATGTTTTGTACACTTGCGCATTTTGAATGTCACTTAATCGAAAGTCAGTACTAGCATAGCGAACTTTCTAATTTAAGTTAAGGGTACATTGCAAATTAAAAAGTTCTTTTTACATTTTTCACAACATACATATTTGGAATTTTCTTAAAATTTATAAGATTTGTGTTACATTTATCGATTGTATAGACGTTGAGATGTATAATCTATGTTTGCAACAATTATATGGAGAAAAAAAGAGGGGGAGAGTTTCTCGTTATCTTTCGAAGAGATATGGTACGATGATTGCTGAGCACGTTGGTCACAGTGACTAATTAAGAACGGTCATTCTTGCTATATCTCTTTCTATTGTGTAAAAGTAGAAAGACGCAAATAGGGGGGCTTTAGAATAGGTGCGGGATACACGTCGCGCCAATTAACAGTTCGCGGATGTCGCTCGAGCGGCAATCGAGACAACGGAATAAGAGGAAACCAATTATCTACCCGAGCGAGTGGCTGCCCGCCAACGCAGTTGTTTCCTAATTGCGCCAACGTCCGGTCATTGCGCCCTACGCCCCGTACATATCCCTGCGGAAGCGGCACCCTCCGATCGAACAGGGAGGTAAACTTTGCCCGAATTTGCGTTCGCTCGACGCGCGTGTGACGGCAGCTTTTCACAGCCTACGTGATAGGAATTCCATTCTGAAAACGTGTTTTGTGCGAAAAAACTACGGAAGATAGTTTATTACTCTATACGAGGAATTTACTCGAAAAAAATAACAAGAATCATTTTTTTTTTTTTTAATCGGATAAATATTATATCTATTTTTTATTGGAATATAAATAATATTAAATAATAATTTAATATTTAAATAATATTATTTAGATTACAACATCTATTACATTCTCTTTATAATTCGTAAGTTTCATAATTGATATGTCAAAAGAATATAGCTGTGTTTTAATCGTTGCGTTTATCGCTGAATATATTTATTACAATAGTGGAATGCAGATCTTCGGGATATTTTGTTTGTATAACATAAACAATTTTCAGTGGAATTTTATTATTGCTTTTATCGTTTCATTTAGCTACCTTTCCAAGCGTAATTATTAACGAAGAAATGTAGGTGGATTTTTTATATAAATACGTTTTTCTCATAATGTTCAAAAATTGTATACTTAAATTTTATAATTTTTTAAATATTTATTAAGTTCTGTCACGTTGTGTTTTGAAAGATCGCGAAATATATTTATTATACTATAGTTAATAATATCTTGAACAAAATCTTTTTCTTTTATATTGTATGTCTTCAGTAAAACAGAATTTTTTTATTTACCAAGCTTTAAAAGAAACCTTTTACGTCTCGATATTAAAAATTACAAATATAAAAAGTAAATCGCTATCTCTTAAAAATATATCACATTCCTATATATTATTTAAAAAATGAAATTCTTTATATCATGTTTTTTTATCTTCTATCTTCTATTATGCTCTTTCTAATAAATATGAAGAACGATATGAAAAACATTTGCGTGTACCTATGTTATATTTTTACATCTCTATTTTTTTACGGAAGAAGTATAAAATTACATATAAAATATACATACATATGTACTTATTAATAGAGTAGACTTTAAATATATTTCTTCATTACGATATATTAAAAAATTGCTATTACTATAAAAGTTTTCGTAATTTTTAAATATAATACGAATAATATTACCAGTTAATATGAACTAAAGATTCATTATCATAATTTCCGGAATGTATTCATAATTTGTCCGATTTTTCAAATTAACAATGTGAAATCTCAACACGAATCCGAACAAATGCAACGAACTCATAACGATTAGCAAATTAAAAATGGCATCCATAGAAAATAATATCTATTTTGGCTAATGTTGTTGCGACATAATCGCGTCTGCTAAATTACAGTTAGAAACAATGTGAAGCTTCAGAATCGTTCGGAAAGTCTCGCGTCCGGTATTTAATAAATGTACAGCGCTATATGTATAGCGTCAAAAGATAACGGGTGGTGACGTAACGATGAGAAGAAGACAAGGAAAGAAGGTTCAGATAACGCAATTTACCATTCTCGTAACAAAAAGCGCTTCTCTTCCTCTTCGTGCATAGCAGAAGAGTGGAAGGGGAGGGGGAGATATACGTATATCAGCGCAAACCACGCGTGTCCAGAGGAGGGCGGAAAAGAGGTTACGTATATAACGTGAGTGCCATATATCCGCGCAATATGTCTGTAAACGACAGGATAAGGATGGACGAGCGAGTTTTCGGTCCAAGGACGTTCTATGACCCCCTCCTCTCTCTCTCTCTCTCATGACAATGGTTCACGTAAAACAGGTACGATGGGTAGGAATGACGAGGAACGGTGTCTACGTTGATACAGGCCGGGGAGCGAATTTATGTGAGTTAGCGGGCGTAAGAATAAAGGGAGGGTAAGAGAGGAGCAGCTCGCCTTTACGTCTCCGTTTTACTACCTCGCTCTGCGATTTGCATAACGCGTACTCTACTCGTCTTCCCCTCTTTCAATCTTTCTGCTGACAACCCGCTCGCTATCGCTTCTTGGCGAAACGTCTTCGCTGGATGTATTGCACGTTATGTCGAACATTTACAGAAGCGTGATGCGAACTTCGATGTTGAAACGATCATCAAAAGCCTCAAGAAAACTTTTAAAATTGATCGAACAATTAGGCTAATAGAAATAAATGATAGAAGCATGAATTATTTGATTTCATCAAAGTGATTTTATGTTTATTATTTCTTGTACAAAAAAATATTTACGTTTAGTATTTTAATTAATAATAATTAAATTAAATTAAATTGTGACAGATTTACTTTTTGTAACAAGAATAGTTATATATATTTGCATTTGGACAAAATATTTTTTTATTAACGCATTTACAAATTTTATTCCAAGAAATTAAAAAAAAAATCTTTTTTTGTGGAAGTTTAAAATTAATTAATTTGCGGTTATATTTTCAAGACGTTTTTCTTGTGCACTTTGATTACTACGCGATCGCGGTTAATCGAAGTATGATAAGCTTTTAGTGGGAGAATATAGGTTGCTGTTTTGAAATAATTTATTATTTTATTAGATCTCTACATAGACATTACCGATTCTCTAAGATTAATATCGCGTATTCCCCTTGCACCTGGCGCTCGATGCTGACACATTTATGAACATCATTCTTTCTTGGATATTCGTTCTTATATCTTTTGCCTTCGTTTTACATCGAACATTTTCCTAGTATCGCTCTATGCGTCTGACCTGATTCGCTGGATTCTACTGAAATGCTCGACCTACGTTTGACAGAGATTTCGCTTTACTAGTACGCTCTGTAATCTCATATATACATATATATATATATGTATATGACTGTTTCCAAATGGTTTACGATATATAAATGTTTTATTAACTCTGCACATATAACTTTTATTACGTCTTGTAAAACATGTGTTAAAATTATTCGGTTCTTTCAATTTATATATATAGATAAAGTATCAAAGAGTATTCAATGTAAAATATTTTATTTTGAATAGAATTTTCATCGATTATTCTAAATTACTTTGTGAATGGTACATCTACAAAAATTTACATACGTATCTAATATTATATTCAATTTAAGCAAGCACCAGTTTTACAAATTCCATTATTATACCAAGAAATTTTTACGTTATCTGAAAATCGGTTTGAACGATCTGACTTATCGAAATTGTTTACCGGAATATATGCAATAATTAAGTAACGGCAATAGTTAGATATTAGTAGCATAGTTTAGATATTGTCATAAAAAATTGGCGCAATTAGCAGTGAGGGAAGTTTCGCAAAGGCGAACTCTGTTTATTTAAGACTTGGCAAGACGCGAAGACGCGCGGGACGAAAGCAATTCGAAGAAACGTTAAGTTCGAGCGCGGTTTCTCGAGCGAGATCAAGCGCGCCGTCGAGCATTAATCTCGCGTAATCTCACGGAGATGGTGCGAGTTGAATCCCGATCTGGTTCCAATTAAAGGGCCGCGGGAAGCCCTCGAAAGCAAATTGGCGCCGGGTGCAACCAGCGCGAACCGGTTCGTTGACTTTAATTTCGAAGCACCTCTCCCGCCCTCCTTTTCTCTCTCGTGCAGCTCTTCTCTTTCCGTCTCCTCTTTTTACTCTGACGATTTGACCCTCCGCCGCCCCGTCTTTTTTCTCGCTTTATCTTGCGTTCCTACGATTTCCGGCGATCTCGACGACCGCGCCCGGAATCGACGACTTTACGAAAGGACGCCTGTAATTGGATGGTCTCGCTTTATTGACGGTGGAATTAGCCCGTTCGAACGTGCTCTCTGAGCGGGATGCTAGAGCGTTCCGGATGCGATCCCGATTTCCGGTGAATTTCCGAGGATGTTGCTCGCGCATTTTTGAATTTCCGTTCACGCGTGACAGATTTGACGTGACCTGCCGCATCACTTGGCGGTCGATCCCCTCGAAATTTTCCTGAATTTTCCGCGCTATAAAATATTAACCGCGTATTAAATACTGCACCTTTATGGTCTTAAAGCGGATGTGTTATGCGCGAGACACTGCAAGTTGTTTCTTCGGCATTGGGGAATAGCTTCGCTCGCTATTTCTGCGAAATGTACACGTGGAAAATATTCCTCACGTTATCTGCTCTAGTTTTATATCACGCGTTTACATAAACAATTGTT
Source organism: Formica exsecta (assembly GCF_003651465.1). NCBI lineage: Eukaryota > Metazoa > Arthropoda > Insecta > Hymenoptera > Formicidae > Formica > Formica exsecta. The sequence continues at coordinate 197,484 of NW_021849298.1, read as the reverse complement.
ATTGCTTCACTTTGCATATGTAATTTTCAGAAAATATGAAAACTAATATATGACGACATGTGTAGAATTTCGTTTAGATTTTTTTGGTAAGAGGAGGGTCGGGCAACTCGGTTATATTTCGACTATTCGCAAACTCGGTCTCGATATTCGAGTATGGTAATATCCGGCGGCATCTGATGGAAGTTCCTGTTTTTCCGAAGTCGCGCTCTATTAAAGTTTTCCTGTCTGCACGACGGGAATGAGAGAATGAGGTTCCTGGAGCATCCGCGGTCCGCGGGCGGAATGCGGCGATGGAGGCGAGACAGAAACAGGGCGCGCGGAGAACCGGATTGTAAATTAGAATCCCCATAAAGCGTAAACCAGAACGCGGCACGCGGGGATTGCAAATGGCGCCGTAGCCTCAAGGGTGGTTTACGTTACGAGGGACGCGAGAGAGGGATGCGCACACAGACGCAGCCGGATAGATGGGTCGAGTTGTTCTCTAACAGCGCAGATTGTTAGTAGACATTCGGAAGTTCTTACTGGCGGTTGTTACTGCGATCTCCTGAACTTTTGTCGATGCTTTCAAGCAGTCTCGCATTCATCGTTTCACTCTTTTCTCCCGATTTCCACGTCGCTCCTTATTTTCAAAACCATGTAACAATCACGTATCGACTCACCTACATAGACGTCGCACGCGCGCGCACACAGAATCGATAAATCCTGCGAAGCTCGCACGCTTTTTTTTTCCAACTTTGTCATTTCCGCGAACTATATCTTCCTTCCTACGCGAATTTTTCTTCCTCCATGGTTTCCTGCATCGTCGGCTCTTGGCTTCTATCTCGTAACCGGGAATTTCGATTCAGCCGCATAGGAGAAATGCGTAGGATCGACGGGAATTTAATTAGTTGGGAAAGGACGATGGCGTTGAAAGATTTCGGTTGTGTGCACGTGTATATGTGTGATAATGTCTGTGTGAGAGAGAGTGTATGTATGTGTATAACAGAAAGATGTTCGTCTCGAGAGCAGACTCCAAGGATTGTAGGCTCGAGCGTGATAAAAAGAAGTCGAAGTCATTCCTCGTTTTATGCGAAACTCGATAAAAAGCATGGTTTTCGTCGCGCAGGATAGCGGAACATGAATCACCGATACGAGTTTCTGGGCATATCCGTATGCGATAAAGTGCGATATAGTCGTTCGATTTGTAACGTTACGTGCGAGAATAAAATTATACGCGATGGTAGAAAATGGTTGCCTTTTATAGCAAATAATACGAAGTGCCGAGTATATTTCGCGACGATTTTTGAGTGAAGAAGCGCTTTTAAGTGCCAATGACTGACTATTTTGGAATCTGATTTTTATTTGCGGGTTTATTCGTTTGGCAGTCTGCCGCAAGGAGGGCGGAAATGAAATCGATAGCCTAACCATTGAGAAAATAAGCAGAATATTTGTTTTTTATATTTAAAAAAAAAAAAAAACGCGAGCGTTTAAAATTTTGGTTGCATTATTATCGCATAGTTTTGTTTTATTATGATAGAAGTATATGCCGTTATGATTTGAACTGGCAGTATAGTTTGTTTTATACGAAAGGATTGATATATTAAATGGTCGAGACTATTGCTAATTCCGTTGTATAATGCATCGAATGGTAGATGAACGGTTTCCAAACCGGGTCGCAGTTATACCACAATGCGATTTCCGTTTGTATCATCAATATATAAAGTTGAATCAATATACATAAAGTTTGAATTACACTCACTCTTTTGACATTGCAGTATTTACTCAACAATACAAGAGATGCTTTAATCCACATTGTCCTTTGCGACTTGTGACCGAGTTATGCCATTAACTCGTAAGCCAATAAAACATTCTTGAAAAATTACATAGTCGTCAAGTAAAAAAAACAAAATAAATGTAACTTGTTAGATTTTACGACCCTTGTTATATTAGCATAATTATGAATTATTAAAACTTTTTGACATTTTTGATAAGCTTAATCCGAATTATTTTGAGTTTTTTTGAGCTTTTACTTCTCTTAATTATTAATTATTTAAAAAAAGTAAAACTTAAAGCATAGAAATTTACAATTTAAAAAAATCCTTGAATTAAACAGTGGGAGATTTTTAATTCTTTATAGTTTTAGGAGGTTTTCTTTTTAAGTTTTGTGCGCGATTCGAAACTCATATTAAAATAGGTCGAAGTCAAATACTTTGCACTATCGCGAATTTCATCATTTGCATGCATCCCCACGGAGAATTTCGCATCGTGCAATCGTGTAATTCATCTATTCTCGACACACACAGGCCAATAGAGATGCCATTAGACGACGCGTGATACTATCGGCCGTGTAAACACGCGTGTGCATGTCGACGTGAATTATGCCCGATAAATCTTGTGCGCAGATCCGTTGATTCGGGCTTTCTTCGGGATCTCACCATTTTCTGGTCGACCACTTAAGGATTTACGACCGTTCGGATTTGCGCGCGAGATATTTATGCTCTTGTCAGGCTGTCGCGGTTAGCTGCGTAGACAGCGCCAGTGAGGCTCGATCGTGACAATCCGATCCAGCTTTATCCACGGTTAATTCCGGGAAGTCTACGTTGCCGGATTGTAATTGAATCGTCACGCACCGTGTAAGGCCATTGATTACTTCCAGCGGATCCCGAATTACTACGCTTACCCGATCGTCGCGATGACTGTCGCACGTTTAGCTATCAGCTGCAGGCTGTAAAAGCGAATTTACACGGTTCACTCTTGATGGTGGTTTTAGGTGAATAATTTGAAACAAATTAAATAAGCTATTTGAGCATAATAACGCAGCACACATAAAAAAAAAGATTTTGATATGTATCATTTTTCATTCTTTTACCATAATAAAAAATTATTGCATACTAAATATCAATATATTACAAAACAAGTTATATTATAGAATAGGCATTTTCAAGAATTTTTTTTCTGTTATTTCTAAAAAGTAGGTGAAAGATATTTACTATAATAAATTATGGTTGAAATAAATCGTTCATTACGGATTTTATAACGCTTATCTCAAAAACAGTTATTTTTTATGTGTTAAGAAAAATATAGAAAAAATATTTCTTTATATTTATTTTATTTTCATAATGAGATATATTTTATGTATTATATATGTATTTTTGGAAGTGATACTTATGACGTTTTATGACGTAATTTCGATAATATAATAGAGAATGTTACACACCACACACGCTTACATCTGTTTCACAAGAGTTTGCATTATAATCTCATGTACACTTCATAAAAAGTAGACGCACTTATAACACACAATTTAATACAAGTATCTTTGTGTATATCCGGAAATACTAATGATTCTTCGCGTTGGTTGTGCATCGCATGTAGCGTGTACATGGTGCGAAGCGTAGGTTGTAAAAAACTTGTAAATTAAAGTAATATACCTTTGTGTGTTGCCGGTAAAAATAATGCGGCGTACGAAATGTAGGAGCCTCTCGCGGCTTACATCGCGCCGCGCGTGTTTAATGCATGCTGGAAAAATATGCGCAAGGTACTTGTCGGTTTTTATTCCGTTGTTACGAAAATTGGATTCTACGATGATATAGAATAGTATAATAATAATGAATAATGTAGACGTACTACAATAAACGAATTACATAGCTTATGAACTTTTGTAAGACAGATTTAACAGCGCATTTGTCATTTTACATCTCTAACCGATTCGTACATAAAATACTGAGATAATAAATTTATGTATGTTATGTATATTATAAATATAAAATAAATGTGTATGTTTGTGTATAAAATACAAATTATTAACTTTCGCATATAAATTATTTTTTAGACTAGACATTTTATATCATTTTATTGGATTAACTTTCATACACTATTTATTATGACATGAAAGTAATAGTATCTATATATTTTTCTGTCAAATGTCATTATTGATTATTATGATACATTATGTTGTCAATAATGGTGTGCTTTTATATGTTGAACAAATTAACACAAGTGACTTTGAAAAATACGTGTTTCTTATCGCAAAAATCTGTCTTTCATAATCTGCGCATTCAATTAAAGTCGTAAGTACTTTGATTTGTGCCACATCGTCGCGTATTATGAATGTCGCACGCGGTGCTAGAGTTACGAGTAATATCTTTGCTTTGATGCCGCATTTCCTGATTCTAGCACCATCTTTCTCTGTGCGCTCTTTATTGAAAGGATAAAATTCTCATATTGCTACGAGATGCGTCGTGATTGTCTGGCGTCATTTCATTTTTCCAATAGACCCTACACAGCCAAGAGACGATCACTACTCCTCTCTCGCTCTCTTTCTCTTTCTTTTTCTTCTTTTTACTCTGCACATCGCTCTTAGATTATCGCAGAAAGAAAGAAGAGAAAAAGGAACGACGGAAAGAGAAAGGCACAAAGGGAGGTTAAGAGGACGGAAGGAAGGAAGGAAGGAAGAAAGCAAGCACGAGAAGAAGGAGTGCTTGGTGAAGTGTCTCGGGGTCGGGGAGCGATAAGCAGATTATCCATCATGGAGCCTGTCAGATCGTATAGAGAACTTGCCGCGGGTGAAGAACCTGCCTTCCATCCTACTAACTTGTCATAATATTAATGTTCCCACGTCTAAGCCGGCTATTTATAGGATAATCTAGAGATACGCGAGAGCCGTTCACTGGCGCATCGCGCAAAATTGTTTCGCCTCCCGCAGCTATCGCAATCATCTATCAATTTCTCGCGATTTTTTTAAATTTTGTTATAATATTATTTTTATCGTCTCGCGACTCATTTGATTCGCCGTCGATGACTTTTTGTTGCGTCGAAGCGTCGTCGCTCGTTAAGCTTCGCGATTGACGTCACTCCGCGCGTAATTTCATCGTTATAACGCGCCATACGCGAAATGATGTGTATCCCCAACGACGTAAATTCCCAAACGTAACACGAATCTCATTCTCCCTTTACCAGAAGCGTGGGAGGATGCGCAGGACGGCGGTATCCAGAACGAGCGGAAGGGTCGGAAAAGCGGGAACAAATTCGTTCGTGAATTACTTGCCTTTCTGAATTCCCGACGGCGGGTATTCTACCCTACCTATATCCACCTATCTACCTACCTGCAATAATTTATTTCCCGTGGAATTCGTTGCATTCTAACGGGGTGATAAATTAAGAGAGGTTCAATTGTTTCAAGCGAGCGAGTCCGCGGGTGGCCGCCGCCGAGTCCGAAGATCCGGAAGCAGGCAGGCAGGCAGGCAGGCAGGCAGGGATACAGGGAGAATCGGGTGCAATGATCATTTCTACCTGCTCCATTTGCAAATTCGTCGAACAATTTTATCCGCGTTCGGGTGGGAATAAAAAAGAAAGAAGAAAATGAGGGAGAGAGGCGCCTTTTCCCTTCCGTATATAGCGTAACGTTGCAATTCTTCGGCGAGGCGTGGCCATTGTGTGCCCGCCGATCGATATTGGCTTGTTACAGGAATCGTAATCCCGGCGCGCACGCGAAAAGATGCGGTTTTTATTTTCGAATATAAAATAACACCGTAATATCGCGCGGCCAATGCTGCAGGCAGCCGGGATAATAATCACTGCTCGCGAGCAAACGCGCACGAAAGCTGCGGTAATGTGCGGGAAAATATTATGGAAATATGGGGTGTATTATTGAACGTATTTACCGACATTCGCCAACGAATTGCCGATGGAAATCCAAAATATCCGAAAACGCCTCTAGTCTATGGAAAAAAGGATATCCAATGGATAGAACTGTCGGCATATAATTCGCGCGTGTGTATGTATGTATATTTTATAGATTATAAATATGCTTGCTGCATATTTTAGTTGATGTCAAATTTATATATGTAACTCTATCTATTGAATATGCACAGATATATTTATAATTATCAAAATTTTTCATTTTGTCATATTGGCATATTTTAACGTGCATGCGTCAAATTCGATATTTAAATCCGCTCGATTAAACAGTAACATTTCGCAGTGCCGAATTGGATGGTACTACAAATAACATTCGAGGCTTTTTAATTATTTGAATTTTAATACATCGAATTTATAATCGAGTATTTGTAAATCATATACATATATATATTTTGCTTCGATTAAAACAAATTTTTAATCTATGTTAGTACGTGTAGTCTTTTCTCTTAATTTTTTCTATTTCAATATATTTCATAACAGAGAAAATTATACGAATATTCATGAAAAAGAAAATATTATATCTATTTTCTCGAGTGAAGATTGCATTATATATATATATATATATGTACATACTTATATATGCGGACAATCTAAATTATTAATATATTCGCTTGCAGTATTTATATAATTTAATTTCTGGTTGAAAAGCTCATGATTAATTTATAAAAAAAATAGAATTTTTTTTCTTATGTATAACACTTTTAAAACTATCATCTTAAATTATTGTTTTTATCGCAATATGATATTCATGACGAGTTATAATAGGGGTTTAATTTATGAAAGCATATAATTCTTGACTACCTGGGTAAAGATTCATCATTTTGATAGCATAGGAAACACACCACGAACGAAGTAATCGAAACGCGACAAGAGTTTGTGCCACAAAGTGGAAGCCTCGAGGATCCGAGGAATTCCCGATGTGGCGTGGCTTTGCAGGGTCGACGATGTTTAATCGGGCTGGAAATCGTATTAGGCGATTGCGGGTGCTGCGCACACCGCTGTGTCGCGCTTTGCATTCCCGATATAAATTGGGAGCAATTACGTCGTTTGAAGTAGGCTATTAGACGCGGCAATACGGGCGAGAAGAAGGTCGCCGTGAAAAAGATCGGGCGAGGGAAAAGAAACGGATGCTTTCTCTCGCCGCCTTACGGGACACAAAGGACGGTAAATAAAGGATTTCGCAAAAAGGAGACGAGAACGAAAGTAGAGAGCGGCGCCGTCTCGCGCGTATACTATGACTGTGCTTACTTAGAGTATGTTTCACACGCAAAATATTCTTACCTTTCTTGAGATTTTTTGAAATTTTTCTGACTTTAAGATTTTCTGAAATATTTTTGATCTCAAAATTCTTCTTGGTATAATTTTGACATATTTTTGTACCTATCTTTTCATATTTACTAAGTTATAATACACGCAATAATAAATTAATTAATGTGTAACTTAATAATCTGATGTAATGGAAAATATTTTAAAAATTTATCTCTAATACCACGTTTCGAACAAGATCATTTATTTGAAATGTCCCATATAATACATATATACATCCGAACGAACGCACATATACATATATCTACATGCACTATATATACGTGAACGCACGCGTACATCTCAGAGGTCGCCGAGAGAATATAGGAAAGTGCCGGTTTGCTCCTTTCTCGAATACTTGAAATCGTGTCGCGTCACAGCCGCGGGTTGGGAATGCACTATACCACCGCAAGGTACACTGGAATTTTCAATATTGTGCGGTGGATTGCCCTGATTAATGAGACGATATGAGTCCCGAAGATGTTGTTTGGTATCGCAAGTGATACCTGCGTATGCATCGTGAAAATGTGCGAGAAGATATGGTGGCAAAGCCCAAATACCCTTGAGATCGATCCGGATCCTGCGCGCGAAGCTCTTCCGGAAAATGTAAATGTTCCGCTTAAATGTCATAATTAAAAGGATAAACGGGCAAAAAAGATTCAGGATGCAAGTACAGATTTGCTACAAAGAATCGTTTGATTTGCCGATTAACAGTAGCCGTTGTTTATCGAGTTTTATTTATCAAAACTCACATATTATTGAAACATTGCTAAATGTTGTCAATTAAATCTTTTTATCTCATATTTATTTGTTTTGAATTTTAACCACCAATTTTAACTTTTATATATATCGCAGAGAAAAAATTTTCAAAGCCCCTTTTCCACAAAAGAAGGTGATTCGTGGTAACAAAGCGAGTTTAATTTGTGGAATAACTTTTTTCGTCGAAAGCTTTACTTTTAAAAAAGAGAAAATTGTGTTTTTAACTATTATATGTAGATGTAGTCGCAATAGAGTATGTACGTAACTTTAATACATGCGCGACGAACACAACAATTTCACGTGTTGCAACAATTTGATATTACATAAACCGGAATTTCATTTACAACGTGAAACTTGAGTGGATGCGTCACTTTATAACACACTGTATTTTAGTCACCGATACTGAATGACAAATATCGGTAAGATAAAATAGAATGTCAATATACGAGCTCCGGTATTGTTGCACAAAGAAGTATAGTTTGTCATGTCATTTGACGATGCACAAAACAAGTTTGTTCAAACGTTATAGACAAAATTACTACATTCATTGCGATGAACTCTTTCGACACACGTATATGCAATAAACGCATGCTCTCATCGCGTTTTATATTCCGATACCTCGATAAATCCGACGAAATTTTATTCGCGTTATGAAATTCGAACGGAATAATATAATCGCATTACGCAATAGCGACGTACATGACTATCCTGAAAAATCAATACTTGAAAAATGGATTAAGAAGAAATATCTCGATAATAAATAGCAAGTACTCTGTTTATCATTAACAACGTCAATTTGTAAATAATTACCTCTCCGCGGGTATGATGATGGAATGATTTATGCAACGAGCGAGCGCTTGTCGAAATCTACGATGTATCAATAATAACTAATCGTTGTTTTAACAAATAGCACAGGGTATAATGGAGACTCATTATACACGACTCGATTTCTCTGTTCTAAAATATGGGCGAGTACGCGCGCGTTTAATCCCGGCCGCTCGTTTTTTATGGCGAGGCCGAAACGAGGAGGAGCAAATCGAAATATTGGGTTGAACGGAAAGTTTGTGCCGTTTTTTCGGTCTTCATCTCTTAGTAAGCGTACATCTCAGAGGTCGCCGAGAGAATATAGGTTTGCTCCTTTCTCGAATACTTGAAATCGTGTCGCGTCACAGCCGCGGGTTGGGAATGCACTATACCACCGCAAGGTACACTGGAATTTTCAATATTGTGCGGTGGATTGCCCTGATTAATGAGACGATATGAGTCCCGAAGATGTTGTTTGGTATCGCAAGTGATACCTGCGTATGCATCGTGAAAATGTGCGAGAAGATATGGTGGCAAAGCCCAAATACCCTTGAGATCGATCCGGATCCTGCGCGCGAAGCTCTTCCGGAAAATGTAAATGTTCCGCTTAAATGTCATCATTAAAAGGATAAACGGGCAAAAAAGATTCAGGATGCAAGTACAGATTTGCTACAAAGAATCGTTTGATTTGCCGATTAACAGTAGCCGTTGTTTATCGAGTTTTATTTATCAAAACTCACATATTATTGAAACATTGCTAAATGTTGTCAATTAAATCTTTTTATCTCATATTTATTTGTTTTGAATTTTAACCACCAATTTTAACTTTTATATATATCGCAGAGAAAAAATTTTCAAAGCCCCTTTTCCACAAAAGAAGGTGATTCGTGGTAACAAAGCGAGTTTAATTTGTGGAATAACTTTTTTCGTCGAAAGCTTTACTTTTAAAAAAGAGAAAATTGTGTTTTTAACTATTATATGTAGATGTAGTCGCAATAGAGTATGTACGTAACTTTAATACATGCGCGACGAACACAACAATTTCACGTGTTGCAACAATTTGATATTACATAAACCGGAATTTCATTTACAACGTGAAACTTGAGTGGATGCGTCACTTTATAACACACTGTATTTTAGTCACTACTACTGAATGACAAATATCGGTAAGATAAAATAGAATGTCAATATACGAGCTCCGGTATTGTTGCACAAAGAAGTATAGTTTATGTCATTTGTTGACGATGCACAAAACAAGTTTGTTCAAACGTTATAGACAAAATTACTACATTCATTGCGATGAACTCTTTCGACACACGTATATGCAATAAACGCATGCTTTCATCGCGTTTTATATTCCGATACCTCGATAAATCCGACGAAATTTTATTCGCGTTATGAAATTCGAACGGAATAATATAATCGCATTACGCAATAGCGACGTACATGACTATCCTGATACTTGAATACTTGAAAAATGGATTAAGAAGAAAAATCTCGATAATAAATAGCAAGTACTCTGTTTATCATTAACAACGTCAATTTGTACCTCTCCGCCTCTCCGCGGGTATGATGATGGAATGATTTATGCAACGAGCGAGCGCTTGTCGAAATCTACGATGTATCAATAATAACTAATCGTTGTTTTAACAAATAGCACAGGGTATAATGGAGACTCATTATACACGACTCGATTTCTCTGTTCTAAAATATGGGCGAGTACGCGCGCGTTTAATCCCGGCCGCTCGTTTTTTATGGCGAGGCCGAAACGAGGAGGAGCAAATCGAAATATTGGGTTGAACGGAAAGTTTGTGCCGTTTTTTCGGTCTTCATCTCTTAGTAAAAAAGGGAATGAACTTTCCGTTCAACCCATATTTCGTCCCATAGGTTTTCGAATAATCGTCAATAGCCGAAAAAACACTTTTCGGTATATTTGAATTTGGTTATTAACTGGTTTTATTCCAAAACCTATGGAGCGAACTACAATCACTTTGACCTCATTTGAAAGATAATTTAATTCTGAACAAAAAGTTTCCTATAAACATGGGTCGAAAAATGCTTCCTTAAAAAGTTAGCGCCCAAAAACCTCTGAAATCACGGTTATTTTTTACATTTTTACAAATATCAGGGAAAGTATGCGTCTTTTAACAAAAAGTACCGAAACAAAAGTTGTAGAGAATTAAATTATCTTTCAAATGAGATCAAAATGATTGTAGTTTGCTTCATAGGTTTTGGAATAACCGTTGAAAATCGAAAAAACACTTTTCGGTACATTTGAAATTGGTTATTAACTGGTTTATTTCAAAACCTATGGAGCAAACTACAATCACTTTGACCTCATTTGAAAGATAATTTAATTCTGAACAAAAAGTTTCCTATAAACATGGGTCGAAAAATGCTTCCTTAAAAAGTTAGCGCCCAAAAACCTCTGAAATCACGGTTATTTTTTACATTTTTACAAATATCAGGGAAAGTATGCGTCTTTTAACAAAAAGTACCGAAACAAAAGTTGTAGAGAATTAAATTATCTTTCAAATGAGATCAAAATGATTGTAGTTTGCTTCATAGGTTTTGGAATAACCGTTGAAAATCGAAAAAACACTTTTCGGTACATTTAAAATTGGTTATTAACTGGTTTCTTCCTTAAAAAGTTAGCGTCCAAAAACTTCTGAAATGACGGTTATTTTTTACATTTTTACAAATATCAGGGAAAGTATGCGTCTTTTAACAAAAAGTACCGAAACAAAAGTTGTAGAGAATTGAATTATCTTTCAAATGAGATCAAAGTTATTGTAAATAAATTGCCTTTATGTCTAAATATACGATAATGGTGTGTTAACGAAAGATATCCACTTTTCATTGACATTTTGCAGGAGAAATTGACTAATCCGGCTAAATTGCTCCGATTATTATTACTTGATTATAAAAGAGCAGCGCGAATATAATGTATTTAAATCTGGCTAATAGTAACAAAAGTATTTATTACAAGTATTGATAAATTATGAAAATAACGTTGTAGATTCAAATTTTTATTAAAATAAAAATCAGAGTTTAACGTAAATAAGGACTTTGTATGTAGATATATATATATATATAAAATTAGAGATTTCCTATTAAATTTCTCAACTTCTCAAGCACAACTGCGCAAGCCGCGGATTCTTTTATTGCGCGCAAAGGATCAGGCGTGATTTCGAAGAAAGTCCTAGAAGGACGCGGCGGAAGACTACTCCGGAATTTACCATCCTCCTTTTCTTCCCGGGCCGAGAATACCCAGCCGTATCCCTGGCTGGGAATATCGGCGAACGGTAAAAGAGGAGCTTTCCGCAAGAGAATTCTCCGATACGAATGCCTGCGGGAGAAAGGGAAGCTGGAGAAGCGGCGCTCGGCGCCTCGTTTAATTCGCAGCCGACAGTGTTGGTGTGCGCGAGCTGTTCAACACTAGAGAACATGCCGGGAAGCCAACCTGTTAGAGAAAGATCCAAAGAGAGCATCTCGAGAGAGTGCTCTATCGGTTACGTACTGACAAACGGATAAATTCGTTAATTTCTCGCGCGGGAGAAAGAAAGAAGGAGAGATAGAGATCCGCGGCTAGTGAAATTGATTCGCGATGAATCCGAAGGGCGTAACATTGTTTACGTCGACGTAACCGACTGATATTTCTCTCGACATCTTCTCCAACCTTCCTTCCTTCCTTCCTTCCTTTCTTTCTTATTTTCTTTCTTTCATCGATGTCAAACTTTCCGGTAGCGTTTCCGTTAATACATTACGCGCCTGGTGTTGCTGTAACGGCGATAGACGCTGTTTTGACGAAATTGTTCGACAGTTATAATGAAAGCGATTAATTAAAGAAGAATTTACAAGAGATGAGAGTTTGTTCTCTACAACTTATACGTACGTCTTTTCCAAAATTCTGGAAATCATCTCTTTAAATTTTCAATCTTACTGAAATTTAAAATTATATATAGTTATATGAAATATTTTCATATTGTACTAAATAAAAACCATGACGAAAACGATAGATAGTAATATTAAATAATTATATATTTTTGCTTTAACAATAATATTTATTATGAAAGTGAAAAGAGAGTCTTATATATGTAATTATTGATGATTAATGTTAATAACTATGCAAAAGAAGTTTAAATTTACTTTTTCAGTTTAATTAATTAATATAAGAAAAGCAAGAATTTTCAAAATTCTAATAATTCTCGACAGGCAGGGTTCAAAATATCGTTTTGTGTCTGAGGATTCTTCGGAGCTCTAAATCCACCGTTAACGCTTGAGGGGATTTAGCCCGACAACGTGTGTACATATTCAACAGCCATGAACGCATCGTGCTCTTATTTCTCGTTGGCCGACGAGCGTTGCGTCGCGACGCACGTGCACTTTTTAGAATTCAGCTCCGCGTTCGCGTCACGTCGACTCGCGCGCGCGCCAATTATATCCGGTGCATCGAGAATAATTCCGACCGCAGCCTCGCGCGCACGTATGGTCGCGCGAGCGGGCGCGCGTTCGTGCGCGAGTAATACCATCACGTATTACTGTGTGTACTAACGGAGTTGCCCGAAGGGACGACACGTTAATTTGTCTCTTGTCTCCTTGCTGAGCACCGCGAACCCCGACCCGATCCGACGCGACGCATCGCATCTCGGCGAACAATTTTCGATGACGTCGTTGTGACGACATGACGCGCCCGCGCTCGAACAGCCATCGATAGGCCATTAGCCAAATTCTAGCCAATTTCGATTAATTATTTTGGACCCGTCGAAACGTAATTGAAAGCTTGATTGTTTTGATGAGATTAATTCTGCGGCTGCCTATCATACGGACTCTCTCTCTCTCTCTCTCATCAAAGTCATATCTGTTTTTTAAAATATATATTTATATTTGTAATATATAAATAGAGACAAAAATAGATTCTTGCTATATAATTTAAGTATATATAAAATATTTCTATATGACATAGTATATATATAAAATTAAAAAGTTTTATCTGTTATCTTTTTATCTTGCTTTAATTTTCTGAGACTATATTCTGTTAACATATTATACACATCTATAGACGTAACTTGATTACAAAATAAGATATATTATGAAGAATAGCACAGCAGAATTATTTTAAATAAAACCTTTAAAGAATTTTGAGGAGATGGGTGAGTAGAGTAGTAAATATTTCTTTAAACTCTACGTTTCACACTCTTTTGCGTATATATTGATTTTAAATATGCATTTGCACACATACATCCCTACTTGACCTAGTCTACAGTACTTCTTACCATTACTCGCTCCAAATACAAAAAGATAGTACGCGTGCTCGGTATGGAAATTGCTTTTCCGTAAAAAAAATCTGCATTCCTTGCAGATCGTACAGGTGAAGCAAACTTCGATCTATCGTTTCTATTTACGACAGTATTTTCCATTTGTAGCGATAAAAAAATTCTCATTTGCGTACAACGCAGTTTACGTAGGATATTATATGGATTTCCAGGGAGAGAAACTCGTATGGATTGCCGATTGTGAGATTCTCAATACGAAAAGAAAAGCCCAATAAACCGAAAACCGGATGAAAAATAATTTAACTTGAAAAGCCCTTTTACATTTTACATAAATATATGAAAGCAATTTTTGTACATTTTATTGTTATAAAATGTTTTTGAGACGTTTGCGCGAGATTATTTGTCTGATATTTAATTTAGCAAAATAATGAGAATGTTCAAATAATTGTTTAAAAGTGTGAAATACGTATACACGCAAAACAATGAAATAATGTTTTAACAATATTATTAAATGCGTATATATGTATATATGTATATGTACACTGTACATAGTACATATAATAATAATATACATAAGCGCAGAAGCACGCACATGTTCTGAATATAATGACATATAATTCATGTTACATTTGTACTTAAGAAGAGAATTTCTAATATTTCGTCTCTGAATATCAGACTATACTTACGACGCGTAAGTCGTCGGGCGGATTATTCTAGAAATGCGAGGCAGTTGATCTGTGTAAGAGGAAGCGATAGAAGCGCGGGAGATGACAGCGAAACGAGAGTACGAAACTTTGAAGAAAGTGGAAGCAGTTCTCCGTGGCGGAAACGATGAGCGCGAGCGGCGACAATGGGAGTCAATCAGGTGGGCGTGTTCGCGTGTGGGTGAATCGGTTCGATTATCCGGTACGAAGGCGATCGGCCGTGTCACGGCTGCGCCGAAATCGCTTTTGCATTCGCAGAGAGAGAGAGAGAGAGAGAGAGAGAGAGAGAGAGAGAGAGACAGAGAGACAGAGAGACAGAGAGACAGCTAGAGCTGTGACACGGCACGGCACGGAACGGCACCCGTTTCGACGCTGCTGTAGCTAGTTTAGGCGCGACGCGATGCAGCCCAAGCTGAGCGGGTGAATGTTGCAACGACGTTACCGTAATAGGGTCTGATTAAGATGTAAATTCGGAGTTGAGTCTCCGCCCGACAATTTAACCGGGTAACCGGGCTAATATTAAAATAAAATGCAGGCCGCGAGGAGAGGGAAATAGCGAGTAAAACGGAGGAGGATGGAGGAGAGGAGCAGGGAGGATTTTATTATATGAAAGAGAAAGAAGGAAAACGAATGAAAGAGAATGAAGGAAAGAAGGAATGAGGAGAGAGAGAGGGGAGGGGGGAGAGAGAGAGAGAGAGAAAGATAATAAGTGAGTGAGTGAGTGAATCGTCAACATGGCTTTGCGCGATGCAACGCTTGAAAGCTGGTAATTTTCATTTGAGAAATTGTTATTAAATTCTGCCGCGCTGCCTCGGGCGTCGCAGCCTCTGTCTACCCTTATCTTTTCCTCATCTCGCTTTCTGCTTTTCTCCTACCCGCATCAAGCGATTCTCTTCCTTCTTTTCCTTATTCCGCTAGCGTCTTTTCATTCGCTTTAACAACCTTTTCTCCGCCCGCACGCAATTGCATGCTATAATTTTGACGAGCTACTGTCCTACTTTCCATTATTTCGCAAGAATGACTCTACGCTATGCGTAATTACATAATTTCCCATTGCGATGGAAATGGTTTGAAGAAAATCTGTTTAATTCCTTTGGCATCCCCTAGCCAACTATGATACACGTGAAACTCGGAATAAAATGTTATCTCTCCATTATGCAACTAATCCCGCGAACATATTTAAAAAATTTATATATTTTTACTTATATATATATATAGGTATATATATATATTT